>NC_052507.1:52912369-53232338 GCF_014356525.2 Nilaparvata lugens
AAAACGGTTTACTAATATACCACAATGGTTTACTAAATTCGATGAGGTTCACCTAGAAAACCTTATCAATTAACTTGCTGTGTTAAAGCAAAGGAATTGTAGACCTAGTGGTGAATATCCATATTAAACTTTATCGATAAATGGTCACAACTACAGAAACTATATAACCACAGTATGGCCATTGACAGTCACGCTTTTGATTGGCTAGCTCGATCACGTGGTACAAATCCGCCATTAAAATTCCAAAGAAACTTTATAATCCTATCCTAATGCATTGGAAATTTAGAACTTATAACTTATTTTACCGATTGGAAACATATGTTGATCTCAGGATGAGTTTGTTATAAAATTTTCGAGGGGAAATTGATTAAACCAATAAAGCTTAAAACATAATTTTTTCTTTCCTTGGTTACATAGTTACTTTAGCCACAACCAATAATTGTGATCATAATTATATGAAGTGATTCTGTGTGTGGTGAAAAATATCAGCAATTTCACGACAAACAAACTCAGAGTTCACAATCATAATACTATAGACATAGGAACAATATAAGTGTTCAGTCTCATAGACTATTTCTTTATGAGAAAAACCTAGTTATATTGGTCCCAAAGTTTTTAATAGACTGCTAACTTATTTAAATTATAAGTCAGCTACATTTAAATCAAATCTATGCCGGTTTTTAATTAATAAGATTTTATAGTATAGAAGAATATTTCAATGACAATTGATCAATTTGAACGAGCATTAGAGAGTTCTCACTTTTGATTTACGCAAGGTCAAAGTCGTTGTCCGTCTGTTCTACGTTCCATGTCCGTATGTTCTACAATAACTTTAGAAAGAATTGATCAATCAGCTTCACATTTTAAACACGTATTCTTGGAACCTTTTTACAGGTCAAGTTCGTCAAATCATACTTGTAAAAGAAATATATAGCTATTTCCATAATAATTCTTACCAACCTCGTATAATTAAAAGTTGCAGATTTGAGATATCAATACAACAGTTCATGAGCGATTTCTTCAACCCAGAGGGTCACTAGTTTATAAGTATGTTTTTTAATCTCGTCTTTTCAGATTAATGATTAAATGTCAAGTTTTTAAAGTTAATTCTTATAGTATTGCTTAGAATGACATAATGTTATGACTGTAATGAATTGTAATGACAGTACCAACATGACGTTGTTCAACTGTATGGATGAATCTGTATTGTTGTTGAACTAAATATTCTATTCTATTTATTTATGAAAACATTTTTTGAGAACTTGATTAGTTTGCTACTTGACTTCAAATTTATAAAGTGAGATCTACTTTGAATTGTTAGCATTGGTTGATTGAATAGGAGGAAACATTGATGTGCGATTGAGAAATGCACAAAATATCCGCAGCTCGACTTCAACTAAAAATTGAGTCTAAATTTACATTTGCTAGCAACAAAGTAACTATTTCCGATTCCGCCAAGCATTACTATTCAAGTGAAGAAATTTGTGATTTACATTCCAACTGCACCCCTCCCCCTACAACATCACATTGCACACACTTCAATAAAAAATGCACACTGCTTTGCAACAAAATCTAAAAATACTAGACGACCAGTCAGTCTGCTCTTTCTATGGTTTCCTTCCACTTCAGGCCTCCCTCCTCACTCCTCACTCCTCACCAGATCAATAATACACACAAATTACATGATCGTCTCTTTCCTTTTCAACTTATTTCTTTATTGTTATCCTTCCCTTAACTTTCATTCGATTTTCCTTCTCTGACTCCTTTAAAAGGAAACTTGTGCAAGAAAAATTGTTGAATAAGTTAAGATTACAGAATCCAGTGAAGCAGTTTCGTCCAAAATATACATCATAATTTCAAAGATAACATCAACAACTTCAATTTTTTTACGTTACTAAAATCGCTTTGGCGATGGCACGGATTTCAGAGGCAAATAAATTTATTAATAAATTTAATAGGTTAAATAAGTGAAGTATGAGAAATTAATTGATAAGTCTCAGAATTAGTCTAATTCTTAGTGCAACTTGGAAACATATCCCAACCATTTCACAAAAAAACAAGTTACAAGATAAAGCTATTTTGATGGGACAGTGACGCATTTCCCATAAGAAGTCTGTTGATGCTAAGAATTTCAAAGTCATCTGATATTATTCAATTTTTAAAGAGGTAAAATTTTCCACAATCAGGAATAGAACCAGGCCTATGTTATAGGGCTGTTCCATACCATTTCCACTGAGAACATCAGGGTAAGCATTCCTGACCGGCAATTAGGAGTACTGGGTTTGATTCCCGGGCTGACAAATAATTTTTGTCATCGAATTACCATGTAGCTGTATACCCTGTAGTCAATATTTGCAGTAGCAGAAGTCTTCGGGGTGAATTACAGCATTTAATTTGGATTTTCGTTTAGTAATAATAATGAGAACATCAATGTTATCAATAGACTACTGTACCTCGAATCAAGTAAGTTATTCCTTATTTCTATTAACATCTAAAATTGATAGAGCTTCGAAACAGAAATAACGCTTCTATGCCAATATTTCCATAACACAATAAAATCATATTTGGAAGAATCTTTGCTGAGGTTGAAACTCAAAAGAAACCTAGGCTTGTGCTAGGTAAAACTACAGTTTTAGGTGATCCAGGATGGTCCATCAACATGATACATCATCATCATACCTATCTACATCATCGTATAATATGTATTATTATAATGCACCTACACAATAATATTACTCCTCCAATATTACGTGTAATGCCATAGGGAATTCACAATAGTTACGGGGGGGATGACATGGACTGAAGCTGGGATAGAGGGGGGATTTTCATCCTGAGGGAATAGCTAGCTATGCAGAGTGTGATGAAGAGGAGGTAGGGAGGGTGGTTTGTGTGCAATGGACATGTTGACCCCTAGTGACGTATTCTACCCCCCTCGATATTCTCACTCACACACACGCTCACTCACTCTCTCTCTCTCTCTCTCTCTCTCTCTCTCTCTCTCTGCCACTCAACCCTTGCCACAGCCTAGCATTACTAAGAGAAATGTATATATCATCTATATAGATGTACATAGTGCATGCATCACATCATCACAATGTATGTACGCGCAGAGTGAATGATGGAGGTCAACCGATCATTTATGCATTGCTATTATTAATTATTACGAGTTTTAATGAGCGACAATTAATTATTATGCTAAAAAGTAGTTATAATATAGCTTACATTGTCTGCTTGTATTATTGATGTTATTTGTTCTTTTGTGATTTTGGCTGAGGATGATGTCCTCATAAGCCAAAGAATTGTGCGTATTGGATGACATGGAAAATAAATCGAGAAACTTTTGTTAAGCGATTTTTTGTACAATTGGGGCAGTATTGTCTTCATTTTTTGGTTAAGAATTTCTCTATTACCAGAATTGTAATATCAGTCCAGTCAAATGGTCGTTTTTCAGGAAACAGCCCCGAAAGAATTCTTCTCGACGGTTCTATATGTATTTTGGCGCGCTGAATTCGAATATGAAATTTGCTGACACGCCAGAGGGCGGCTTCACCCCTAAAACCCCCAAAAAACCCAAAAATTTCGGATTTTTTTTAATTTTTCCATTCAATCTCGAGAACTTCGAGTTTTTGGAGAAAAATAATTCTTTTACAAAATTGAGGATAATAAAATTTCCAATAAATTGAGTGGTCGCACAGGATTCTACCATTTTTGGTTCCGGAACTATGAATTTTCAAAAAAGGGATATTTTTAAGGATTTTTCAAAATTATGCAAACCCACTACTTTTACCCTATACAACTTGTATATTTTTCTAGTATAGATAAAAAACCACACATCAAGTGAAAGTACAATTCATTATGAACCGGATTCCTAAGGAATTTTCGAATTTTGTAGTGGGGGGAGGGGAAATACACCCAAAAATATAAAATCATGTCCTTCAGCCAAAATACAAATTTTTCATTATAATACCTTTTAAAGGCCTTCCTAAAAAAATACATATTTTGTTTGAAATCATCTCACGAGGGTTATTTTCTATGATAATCACCTGTTAGAAACATTTAATTTCAGTATTTCCTATAGTGGGGGGGGTGTACGTAACACTTTTAACTTTTGACAGAATGATCAGATCTCCTCGTACTACAGCTCATTCTTCTCAGCTCGTCAAGGCGGTTCAAAATCATGTATCATAACTGAAATTTGAAAAAAAATATTTATGGGAGCAAAAAGAGGAGAGAATTTTCTACAACCTTGACTACTTTCTGAATTTTTTATCTGAAGTGTTTCACAAGATACGCAACTTTGAATATGCGACACTGTGGAAATGATTAATTGATTAACGTATCACACATTTTTCGCATATTCAAAGTTGCGTATCTTGTGAAACACTTCAGATAAAAAATCCAGAAAGTAGTCAAGGTTGTAGAGAATTTTCTCCTCTTTTCGATCCCATAAATCGTTTTTCTAATTTCAATACCGTTCAAAAGTTACAGCCAATTAAAAAAAATGATTATTTTAATTTTCTTATTGTTTCTGCAATTTTACTGTTATTCAAGAGTCTCCAAAACGAGTAAGATACATGATAGAAACTTGCAATTGGTCTCAAATGAAAGAGAATTACATGATCTATAAGCTAAGTTGCCTTAAATCCATCTTGCATGACTGTTTATTATCGAAAAACTGTCGAGACTGTGAAAATGAGTAAAATATCGCGAATTTCTTGATTTTTTGAAACAAACGTATCTTACCTCACGATTATATTTTTACAAATTTACTGAAATTAAATGTTTCTAACGGGTGATTCTCATAGAAAATAAAAATAACCCTCGTGAGATGATTTCAAACGAAATATGTATTTTTTTAGGAAGGCCTTGAAAAGGTATTATAATGAAAAATTTGTATTTTGGCTGAAGGACATGATTTTATATTTTTGGGTGTATTTCCCCTCCCCCACTACTAAATTTGAAAATTCCTAAGGAATCCTGTTCATAATGAATTGTACTTTCACTTGATGTGTGGTTTTTTATCTATACTAGAAAAATATACAAGTTGTATAGGGTAGAAGTGATGGGTTTGCATAATTTTGAAAACCCCTTAAAAATACCCCTTTTTTGAAAATTCGTAGCTCTGGAACCGAAAATGGTAGAATCCTGCGCGATCACTCAATTTATTGGAAATTTTATTATCTTTAATTTTGTAAAGAATGATATTTTTCCAAAAACTCGAAAGTTTTCTAGATTAAATGAAAAATTTAAAAAAAAAGTCCGAGATCTTAGGGGGTTTTGGGGATGAAGCCGCCCTCTGGCATGTCAGCAAATTTCATATTCGAATTCAGCGGGCTAAAATACATATAGAACCGTCGAGAAAAATTCTTTCGGGGATGTTTGCTGAAAAACGACCATTTGACTGGACTAATACTGGTTGGGTGAAAAGTCCGAGAACGGCTTAATATCTCATACACAAAGGTAATTTCATGGTGGGTGAGATTGGGGATCCTACTCAAATTCAAAATACTACTTTACTATGACTTCAAAAATCTGGTCCGCCATATAGAATGCAACTTTATTTTTCTAAATGGGAAGGTTGTCATGCGATACATTATTTTGATACGATATTTCAAGAAAAAATGAATGGTGAAAGCCGCACACCGATATCTTAAACCATCCAGAAGATATTGACATTATTAATCAATACCACTTATGTATTTCATTTCCGATATGAATGATATTGATTAATAATGTGAATATCTTCTGAACGGTTTGAGATAACGATATGCAGTTTTCACCATTCATTTTTTCTTGAAATTTCGTATCGAAATCATGTATCGCATGACCACCTTCCTGTTTAAAAAAATAAAGTTGCATTCAATATGAGGATCCAAGATGGCGGACCAGATTTTTTTGAAGTCATAGTAAAGTGGTATTTTCAATTTGTGTAGGATTCCCAATCGCACCCACCGTCAAATAACCTTTGTATATGAGATATTAAGCCGTTCTCGGTCTTTTCACCCACTCTGTATAAATAAAATCAAGAGCTTTAATGGAATGAGGGGGTTGAATAGCTACTACTGTAATTATAAGCAACTGTAAATGAGAAACACCATTCTTCCAACCATTGGAAGACATAATTAAACGGTCACCTATCCCATCACAAACCAAAGCGCTCGTTACTTGACTAAGGAAGAACTATAGATATCTAGCTCAACAGAAAAATACAAAATACTGCATTTACTAGTAGATTGTTTCCAAAAAAAATAAAAACATTTTCAACAAACAAACGCTTGAATTGATAGAGTTTATGAATTACCTACAAGTAATAGTAGAGAAATGTACTTGAATTTCATCACAGATAGCAGCCAGTCACTTGGCTGAACAAGTTTTTTTTAAATCTATTTGAATATGATGTTTGACTCACGTTATCTCCTCCTCAAAATCATACACACCAACAGTTCAGGATCAGTAACTTACCTGTAAAAAGAGAGACAAAAATTAGTTTCAAAAGTTTTAAAAAGTGGTAACTGGATGTTTTGGACCCGATATGGGTAGGACGAGCGATTTGATAAGATTGGGTTGATTTGAGACACATGCAATTGAAATTTTCTTCTGAATAGATTGTTACACGTAATTATTTTTAAGGTTAGGATTAAGGAATGGATATAAGTACAGGAACTACACAATAAACAGTATTATGGCTTATGGTGCATGTAAGTTATGACCTGAACAATGGCAGAATAAGATGGATGGAGCATATGTTGAGGATGGGAGATGGAAGAGTGGTGAAATGTAAATGGAAGGAGAAAATATATAACAGAAGAAGAAAAGGTCAACCAAGAAATAATAGGTGGACGGAAGATGTGGAACGCGATCTAAGGACGCTTGGAGTTCGTCACTGGAGAAGGCAGGCCGATGATCGAGACAGATGGAGAGGCTATGTGAGGGAGGCCAAGGGTTGTAAAGACCTGTAGAGCTGAGGAGTAAGTAAGTAAGTAAGTTATAACCTTTTGACAAAGTTGCCTGAACTTGAATGGTTCAAGTACATCAGATAGAGTACGAAATGACGGCAACTTTCAACAAAGTCTATTAGAACAAAGACTAGACAATTATTATCAATAATTAATTCAGGAATAAAAGTAATTGATTAGGTAAAACGCAATATCTCAAGTTCAGTGATAGCTGGAGAGTCTGGTTCAAAAGATAAAAAAATAAATATTAATTGATTCAAATAATCAATGTTACACGTACTTGTAAGGTACAAATACTTCGGTTACTACTTGAATGTTATAAAACGAGGAAACCTCTGTAACTGAATTACGTACAGTAAATCGAAAACTATATTTCTAAACTACGATACAGTAATCAAAAACTATCCATCTCAAAAATAACTGTACAAAAGTCATCAATGAATTATATAGGATCGTAAATATGTGTTCAGACTTCAATAAGTTGTGATTTTGGGTGGGTGTAGAGTAAGATAGAAGAGGAGAGGTTAGAGAAGGCAGGGGCAGCTTTAATGGGCCGACAATTAAGAGAAGACAAGAGAAGAAGAGCATCTCAGCCGATTAACAAACGGAAGCTGGCAACTTGTAGTATTAAACAACAATAATTATCACTCAAACAAACTTCTCAACGCCGCTAATTACAACACGACAGCAGAATAATTATTATCAACACCAAAACAGTCTCTCAGATTATTATTCGTCTATCATTTGCAACTGATCTTCTCAGTGTTTGATTATTCATCATAATTCACAGCACTGATAGTCTACTTCTTAGTAGAAGAATGCCAATACCTAATGGAGATTATTCTATCAGTAAACTAGTGTATAATGATAAAAGAATTTCCAGTGGGTATACTTCTAGATAGAATCAATCTAGATAGATTCTTCTATCAGAAGACTAGTGTCTAATGATAAAATAATCTCCAGTAGGTATTGGCATACCTCACTGGTACCTACTGGTACTGGTACCTCAGTAGGTATTGGCGACATTCACTGTCACTACTGATGGTTTATAAATCACCATTCACAACCAATAGCGAGCGGAGTTCCAGTGGCAATTTATGAATGAATTTGACAGATAAATAAGTTAATGTATTAACACGAACACGCAACGTCTAGCCCTAACCCAAATTTTAAAAATATTTTTTCTCCAAGCTAGCAATGTGGGCTTCGTCGTGCAAGACTGTTCTGACAAATAATATCAGATCAATTTTTTTCTGAGATAAAATGCTAATATCGGGGCACCGAGCTTCGCTCGTTATTTTTATTATTTCATTGATAAAAAGAACACAATTCTCTAAAATGATCGTGTTTATATTTCACAGCTGGCTATATGTCATCTTATGAATTTCGGGGATGCGATATTTTGATTCTTCACATACTCACTCGCTCACTCATTTTTTTACTATCCACAGCTGTTTCAGCCAAGGATGAATTATCCTTTTAATGTCGTTCAGCGAGTTTTCCCAAGGATGAGACCTGGTGCAATCGAATTTTTATATCATAAACCTACTATGTTCCAAATTTCGTGGAAATCGTTAGAGCCGTTTTCGAGATCTGTTTCGCGGCGAAACGCGGTAATAGATTTTCATGAAATTTGACAGGTAGGTTCCTTTATATACAAGGTTTTTGGAAATTTTGCATTTCAAGGATAATATAAAAGGAAAAAGGAGCCTCCTTCATACGCCAATATTAGAGTTAAAATCAGACTATAGAATTATTCATCATAAATCAGCTGACAAGTGATTACACAGATGTGTGGAGAAGCCAGTCTATTGCTGTATTTCCATAAGGTCTATAGTTTCAATCAGGTACTTGTGGATGAGAATACTGCGTGAGGTCTACTGTTCACAGAACTACTAGTATAATAGGATTGACATAATTTTGGAAGGGTTTGGTTTCATTAGCCAAGTAAACTGACTGAAGCAGTTAGAAACAAGTTCAAGATAAATTTTATGTATAATGATGATGATGATGATGAAATTCAAATTTCGTAATATTATACTGGATACTCGTAAACTAGACTGTAGGCCTTTACTAGACTATACTAAAAATTATTCTTGTAATTCACTAGGAAAATGATTCTTGTAACTCTAAACTTATAGTTCTTGAGACTGATGTTTTCCCATATTTTTCTCGTTTTGCTCATGCATATTGAGCTTACGGTATTGTAGTTTTGCCAATGTCAATAATATTATACATTCAAAATATTTCATCATCGTATCGCCAATCTACAAGAGAAGAAAAAGAGATTGTGTAGAGAAGAACAAAACCGGCAAAAAAGACTGCAAAACATCAGCTTCTTCTCCTCTCTCTGGTTTTTGCAAGAGAGACTTCTCTCTCCTCTCTCCTCTCTCAACTGCTAAGCTACCACTACTAGCGCACTTTTATCTGTTCGAATCGCTGTCTGCAGCGCGGACTGTACCAAGATAAGGAAGGTACAGTCCACCTCCAACATTATATACATATATACTTTTAGCACCAACTCCTTATACATATATAGTCATGTAGCACCAACTGTATATACATAATATACATGGTCTCGAAGAAGAGAAGCCAAGGCAAGAAGAAGATGAGCAGGGAAAGAAGAGCTCAGCAGAACGAGGAAGGAAAAGATGAGAGTGTTGCACAAGAAAAAGAATGAGGAGAGATGAAGAATGTGAAGGAGAATGATGAGGAGGAGAAATCGAAGGAGGAAAAAAAATGAATGGAGTAACAAGAATATGGGGAAATTTAGGAAAACAAGGGAGAAGAGGAGCTGAGGTGGAAGAGGAGGAGGAGTGGTATGGAAAGCGATAATGTAAAAGGAGGAAGAAGAGAATGACAAGAATAATGGAGAGAAGAAAATGCGGCCAAAGATGTAATAAGATGTAAAACTAGGATAATGAAAAGATGGAAGAAAATATGAAACGTTGAAAGGAAAAGAGAAACAGAGCAAGAAAAAATGGAGGATGATAGGAGGATTCATAAGGAGGAGCAAGAGAAGCAAAATATGAGAGAAAAGGAAGAAAATGAAAAATCTTTGAAGGGTGAGGAGAAGGGGGTAATGAAGGAAGAGGAGGAGGAGGAGTAGGAGGAAGAGGAGGAAGAAGAGTAAGAGGAAGAAAAGAAGGAAGTGGAGGAGGGGGAGAAAAAGAAGAAGATAAGAAGAGAGGGAAAAGCAGAGGAAAGAAAATAGCACAGCAGAAGCAAGAAAAGGAAAAGCATGTAAAAGGTTGGAAGATGAGTAACAATAATAAAAAGATGTACAAAAAGAGCAAGTAGTAAAATAAATTAGAATAAGAAGAAAATGAAAAAGAGGAAGCTCCAGGTCGACCAGCAGCGTAAAGGAAGAAGAGGAGGAAGTGGCAAAAAGGAGAGTAGTAGAAGAAGAAGAATATGAAGAAGAGAGTAAAAAGTAGAGGAGGGTAAGAGTAGGCACTAGAGAAGAGCAACAAGGAGGGAATTGTTGAAATCAATGAACGCTGCTCCGCTACACGTTCAATACGGCAACGTAGCACGAACGAAGGAAAATGGAGGAGAGAATGAAGGAAGAGAGAGTGTGAGGACACGGACCACGATGACAACGACAAAGCAGAGCAGCAAAGGCAAGAGAGAGAGACAGATGTACGAGAGGGACTGTGAGCGCAAGTGAGAGAGCAAAGAGAGTAATGTGTACAGTCTGTGCCAAAAGTAATGACGCTGCTCTCGCTCCCACGACCAACATTATACTACCACAACCACACACAGACACACATACACTAAAGTACAGTACCATCACACACCAAGGTACAGTACTACTCTCTGGTGAGGTGGAGAGAGAGAGAAAGAGAGCAAAATAACGAGAAACATACAATTTACCCCCAAAAACATCAATACCCGAGAGAGAAAGAGAATGGGTCACCCCATTCTCTATAGGGAGACAAAGTTCTAAACCAGAATCTATCAAACTGAAATCATCACAAAATTTCACTAACTACACTAGCTTTGCCGATTGGGAAATTGACTGAAGATTATGGAAAAAATACAAAATTTCTTAATAAAAAATATAATAAAGTTTAATACAAAATTTTCCAACACTAAAAGCTGAGAGACAAATGATAACTACATGTTGTATGGTGTTCAACCATAATGATTCTGTAGAAACTAGCTTCACTATATTCAAAGATGAATAATTTAAATAATTAATACAGTATCAAAATCTCTTAAGAAGATCCTTTTCTTAGTATGCACTATGCAGGTATATTGTACTTTGGTCATCGTTTTGAAGTAATGATATTAATGCAACTTGAAATTACCTATTCAAAATTGTTAAATTTTTTATCAACTCTTATTAGCTTACTTTCTGTATGCATTCGCTATGATAAAACATTCTTATTGAATGAAATAGTTTAACAGATAGGATGACCAATTAGTTCATTCATCTATGAATAAAAAATAATAATACAACGTTAATTACAGTAAGATTTCAAACAATTCACCGCATTACATTGATCCAAAAATAATTTCTACGGAAAATACGCGGAGGGAACAGCAATTCTCTTCAAGACAAACAATACACACATTATAATCATCATAATGATTGACCAGCTACTACGATCTACTAGTTACTATCCACTTATAAATAGGGCTGAAAATATCACGAAATACCAGAGGTCCGGAAGGACTAGTGGTTCAGTTACCAGTCCAAGAGGTATTTCGAGGATCACCAATCGGGTTGATATTGGGGTTGAAAAGAGGCCAATAACTGGCAACACAATTCCCTGAATAACCCAAAAATATAATGAGGAAAACATCAATATTCATGAGATTCATAAAATATTCACCAACATTCATCAATTCGCAAGAAAAAAACAATTGCCACTCTTCCAAGAAAATTGATGGAGTCTAGTCTTTCATTTAGACAGTCTATACATCTAGTTTTTTTTTATTCAAAAGAGATAGGCTGACTTTGCTGACGAGTATGCCTGAATAGACCCATAGTCAGATTCACGTAATAAAGTCAGTGGAATTGTTAGGACTGCATAGTCGGCCACATATCCTTTTCTACCGCTTTCTACAGTGGATAGACGTGATTCAAGCCATCCCACTATATCTGATCAATAGTTGATTACTGTTAATAATTTATCAATTTTATTTCAAATATATTTTATTCACCACGAAAATATATCTTTTCATTATTCAATAATAGTTTTTCATCATTGAAATCAAATAATCTGATAGTTCATTATATTATTTCTTCATAGCCTACAAACGATTTGGCAATGGTGCGGGGAAGGGGAATTATAGAACTATCTGCTTTGTCTAATGACAGACAAGGATAGCAAACCAATGTTAAATCAGATGCTGACTAAAACGCAAATCTCACTTGAAGACTTGTGATGAATTGAGGAAGACATTACGAGAAACGGACCAAGAGTTCTATGTGGGTCCAAACTCTCAAAGCACCAACCTGTTAACAAAGTACTGTTAACAAATAACTCCTGTACACATATAATATATTCTCTAGGAACTACTATCATTCAGAGAACCAAACTCAATTTGTCACCCTTCCAACGAGAGAAACGACCGCACATAGAGTTGTACAGGCTCACATTATTTTCAAAATGGAAATCACGATAACCGCTAGGTCAATCACTACCCCAAATAAAACACAGAGTTAGAGAATGTCTTGTTTACCATATATCCAAAATACCTTAATATAAAATTCAATATTTCTCAAATTTAAATTTCAACGTTGTGTATCATTTTGAATTCAGGAATCAAGATTCATGTCTACAAAAGTAATTCTAGTTACTAATTACTGAAGGAAGGATTTTCTGCAGTCACTGAACAACCGATTTTTTCGTCTTTCTGATATGAGGAAATAAGGAAATTGGTTCATTGATTTTTTGTAGGGTTATTAATTTAATATCGGGACTTAGGGCTACTAACTTCAAGACTTTCAAATCAAGTCATATATTGAAAAAAAAAAACAGAAAGAAGGGTACTAACAAAAAGATATTCGATACAAAAAGGTGCAAGTATATATGAATATAAAGCATTCTTAATACTAAAAGGCTATATATATATATATATATATATTATATATATATATATATAGATATATATATATATACTGTCAGTTCATTAAATAAAATTAAGAGTTCTATTGATATCATTCAATTACATATGATTACCACTAACTGGTAATCACCACTTAATTTCAGAATATTAATGATAAATCAATAAATATGATGTGTTATTATCAATCTATTATATTACGTATCTATTTATAGAAACTAAACTCAAAAGTGGGAAACAAATCGATTCTCTCTCAACCTTGACCGGCAACAAAAACAGAGATATTCTGAACTCCAAAATTCATTCAAAGCAATTAATGAAAGACTCAATTGCACGTGAAACCATCTCACGACGTGGCAACACAATTCACGCAGCGCCAGCTCACTCACTCACTCACTCACTCACCTCTGCTGATTGAAAACCGAACCTCAACCCACCCCGATCCACACCAAAACGCGCGACACTAATAAACGAAGGGTGGTGAAGAAGAAGAAGGAGAGTGATAAGAGTGTGATGTGAAGGAGGAAGGGTGAGGGGGAAGAGGGGACCGGCGCACAATCGTTTTTAAATTTCTTCAACCACCTGTTAGTAGTTGATGTGTGCTCTTGCACTGGCACTGGCTCTGCTCTCAGGCCAAGACGTCTCCATACATTAGCAGCACTAGGCACGTGTCTCGCACGTGTCCGTCACTGTACTGCATTTACCCGCTTCTCATCACTCTGCTCAATACAGTATAGAGATGACGAGAATGTTCCGCACAATACTACATTTAGCGGCTCCTCGTCCCTCTACTAAATAGGTTACAGAACTGCCGAAGAAGCCATAAAAGAAATATTTTTCAAGATTCAAGAGAAGTTCTATTTGAAATATTTTTCAAGATTCAAGAAAAGTTCTATTTGAAATCCCAAATTAGCATTACAATAATGAAAATCTAGCCCAAGAGATACTGTACGGCCTTCAGTTTAAACCAACCGAAACCCAAAACCGATAAAAGCCAAACATGAAATAAAGCCGTTTATTGCCATTATTATCAATGTAGGTCACCATTATTTCAAATCTGCCAACTCAGTTGAAGAGAAAAAAATGTCTACAATCAGCGATAAGAACACACAGTACTACACTACTATCTTCTTATCACACAATTTAATAACCGAAAGAAAAATATTTTCACTTGTAACGTTACAAAAAGACAAAAGAAACACCTTAATTTTTCCAACAGTTTTCAGTGTTTCCATTAAGCAGAAAACAATTATTCACACACTTTCTACAAGGCAAGAAAAAGACGATTCTTCTCTTATCAAATTATGACCTACATAGTACATACAGCTTGTAGGGTAGGAGAGCTACATAGATAGTATGTCGATAAACTAGAAAAATTCCAACAATAGTATTACAGATTGTAAGCTACTACCCATCTCTATTCGGAAGTAATGCGGTTTCGTTAGTATTTGAAGAGATAATTTCAAGGAAAGATAGTTTTTAACAGTAATTGAAAAACTGTATACGATGATTGCAAATTAGCCACGATACTGATTAGCGAAATGCTTTCAATAAATTTTTTATGTGGCAAGGGGTGACACCAATGAGTTAAATCATGATCAATGTTAGTCATTACAATCTATAAAAGCGAAATGGCACTCACTGACTGACTGACTGACTCACTCACTCGCAGAACTAAAAATCTACCGGACCAAAAACGTTCAAATTTGGTAGGTAAGTTCAGTTGGCCCTTTAGAGGCGCACTAAGAAATCTTTTGTCAATATTTTAACTCTAAGGGTTGTTTTTAAGGGTTTAAAGTTCGTCTTTTAGCATGTATGTTCTTCTTCTCCCAATCTCTTAATTATAATTGAAATTTCCATATCATATGTTACTATAGAACTATAATCTAGATAGAGTACCTCTTCGAAACAGTTGTTAACTGGCAACTGAATTGATAATTTTGTCAGGTTGGCATTAAGTTGAGTTGACTTTGTTAGGTTGGCACCAAGTTGAAGATTTAAATGCATTTATCACGGAAAAATTGATTGGGCACTGCTACTTCAATCCTGGGAATATTATATTACTAGCCGTCAGGCTCGCTTCGCTCGCCATATCCGTTTAGTCTGGACCCCCGACCGGATTGTCCTAACATATGATAAAAATGCAGGCGAGCGAAGCGAGCCTGCTGATCTCATTCTCGGACGATCCAGTCGGGGGTCCAGGGAGCGGAGCCCCCTGGCTAGACGGATATGGCAAGCGAAGCGAGCCTGACGGCTAGTACATTTATGTGAGTAAAAACTTTTGCGCCACGAACACGCGCATTTCACTTTTCATCAGCTGATGCTAAGCTTATTATATCTGTATCTTACTGTTTCATCAGCTGATGAAAAGTGAAATGCACATGTTCGTGACACTCAAGTAGATATGCAATTTTTTAATTAATAAACGAGATGGAAATTAGAGCTCAACTAAGGATAAATTTGTAGTCACCCTGTTGTAAGAACTACAAATAAACTTACTGGAAGGCTCAACTGGTTAAATGCACATCTAAAAAAGCAAAAGATTTTAATTTTATAACGTCATTGAATTATGGCGAAACGATAACCACACCCAATATGAGTTAAAATAATTACTTCAAATGAAGAGATTTTTGTTTTAAATAGACAAAAACATGCATCAAGCTAACTAAAATCACTTTTACTCTAGAATTGCTCAAAACTTTCCCTGAAGAAATGTTTCACAACCAGAATTTTCAAAACAAAGCTGAACGCACATGAATGAAGACATTTACCGCTAGCCAGGCCTCCTGCTATTGTATCTTATCTGATTGTACCAGTGTATCGAACCTAGATATCCTTCTATTTGATGTATTCTATTATCACCTAATAGGAATTCCACCACCATGAATGGAGGAGTCTCGTTCATCTATCGTGGAGTATTTTGTTGCAATTCTTGAACAAAGATGACGATTCGCTTGATAACAGTCTTATTAGCTTCAGTTTCAAGCACCTGAAACTTGGAACTGTAGGTCTATTCAACTGTCATCCCTCCCATTCAACACACAAAAAAAGCCAAGGCAAAGAAAGAGGAATAGGATCGTGAATTTCTACCTAAATTCTCACGTTAGGTTCGAGTAAATGGAATATTACTTTTACATGGCTTACATAGTATTAGTATCTATTCTATTTCAGGGTATTTCTCATATCTGGACAGTCTATTCTACTTATCAACTCTATTCCTACTTAGTGTGAAAACATGGTGGGGCAGCGAAGGTACCTTCAAGTCTGAGAGTGTTGAATATAACGCATGTAATTAAATGATGGCGCACCCCGGTGAGGAATAGTGAACCGGTAAGTTTCGTCCCCTTTCAATAAATGCATTACATTCAACACTCAAGCTTGAAGTTGACTTCACCGGTCCACTAGGTTCTCACATTTACAGTATAAACTACAAACCACGACACCCACATAAAACGGTCAAAATGATCAAACGGTCATAAAAACTACTTTAAATCCAGAAGCACATGAATGTTGGCTATTCGCAGATAGTCTCCCTATCTTCTATCATTCTTGCTGTCTATTATTACATACATTATTATACAAAACCCTCCACACCCAGGTTCCACATTCCAAGGATCACTCGTATCAAGCACATAAATGGGAGACAAGCAAGAGGCTCACAGAATCTTATCCCCTTCCCCACAAATTCTCATAAATAATATCTAAATACAAACTGGATCATAATGCCAATTGTAGTAGGCCTAATGATCTTTCTACAATGGATCATGAAATCTACTCTTTATCTTTGTTGCATTTATAGTGAGATTCTCTTCAATCTCTTCAATCTTTCAGCATTCCTTATACATAATATCAATGCTTTCCAATCAAACAATGCTGACAGTTTGAAGTTGATCTCATCATTGCTGATATCGTACTGATTATATTCAACTTTGTCAGTTGAGAATATATTTTTGGCAGATTTTATGAAATTTTTGGTAATAAATAATTTTATGATAATTTACCTGTTGTAATAGGGCGTGCCAAACGGCGAACAGTAGAAGGGGTCGTGATGGGGCGGCGGAGGAGGCGGCCCCGGAGGCCCTCCTGGTCCCCCAGGCACCGGGCACCCGAAAGGGGGCCCCGGCGGAACCGGTCCTGGTCCCCCCAAGCCAGCTGGCACCCCTGGTCCCCCCACTGGGCCACCACTGTCCTGCACCAACAGGGGCGACTGGCGACTGCTGTTCCTCACCGGCATGGAGGCGGCGGCTGACTTCCACAGGGCCCCCAAGGCACCCCCTACTCCACCCACTCCACCCCCGCCCACGCCCCCGCCTAGCTCCACTGGCGGATCCACGGCACGCACGCACATAGTAACATGCCACTAACAAACCCCAATCCTATTGTCGATACACACAAACATCCTTTACTTCAAAATCAACACTTATCACTCAACTAGCTCTATTCTCACTTACAATATACAGTCACTGTTTTTAAAAACAACACTCCTGAATAGAATACTCCATTCCAAACATATTGTAGCTGTACCAGCCTAAATTTCACTCTTCTAGCTACAAACAATAATCTTTACACTAGCAATTTCGACGATTTGCAGTCATTATAATCAAGAAAATGCAGTCAGTATCCGATATTTTGTACTTCAATCAGGTTGTAGCATCAATCTAAATTCCCTCCAAATTTTCAATTGAACTTTTGACAGCACTCATATTGAAAAGAATGTAGTTATAAAGTTATTCATGAAACTCTTACTACAGTAACTTGTGTGTCAAGTAGAAATGAAGTTCATCTACCGCTACTGAATCCAGTTTTACATGCTTTACATGAAAGGAACACAACTCCGCGCATACTATCACTGGCAATAAACAGTTCAATATAATTCTCCACCTATTAGCAATCTGTATTTCATTGATAAATCAAATACAGATTGATTTGATTTGTATTTTATCATACACACATAACTGTGTGTATGATAAATACACTACTGTTATAGATCAAACTCTACTATGAGAACAGTGCTTGATTTTGCAGATGAAACTCTTTATAATTCTATAACAGAGTTCTATATCATCTCAAACGATAGTACATTGCACAACCACGCTAGGAGCATGTAGCATCCCCAAAAAAGGACGGTATAATATTTTCAACAGTATACACAACTTCTAGACACTTTTGAATTGTACAACTTTGGAAACTTTCGATTCACTTGATTGTCTCCTCTAAAGTCTCTCTACAAATATTTACAACTGTCCACTGTCAGAGATTCTCTTGTCTCTTTTATACACTTAGAGCTTTAAATCCATTTATATAATAGTTCCAAATACACTTGTCGCCTCTTTCCGCTTCTAACTTCACTTGCCTCCTCCAATACTCTCCAAAACAAGAGATAACTCTAACAGTATAACACACACAACTAAATATTTGTTTAGCAAGACCAGTACACACTGTACATCAACCCTAAATCCACACTGTATTACTGTACTCAACGATAACCGGGAGCAGAGCAGTAGAGCTGTACAAGCTTCGCGGTCCACGTGAAGAGTGAACCAACTTCAACTCAACCCAACACAGCACCGAACAGAGCGGTGCAGTGCAGTGGAGAGAGAGACAGAAGAACAAGAGAGCAACATCAACAACACTGAGGGTGGGGAGCAAGGGGTCGGGAGGGGGTGGTTCACGGAGCAGTGCTGCCAACCTGAGCGCAACGATCGATACCGTTGCCAGCAGAAGATAGAAAACTATGCAGCTAACCTCACCACCAAACCATACCATGCTTCTCTCTAGATAACAATTCCAATAGTTTTTCAAGAAATTGACTGAAATTAGATTGTCTAGCAAAAACGAGCTTTTCAAATAATAAGAAGAGAAAATAATTAATAGTTATAGATAAGTAATTACCACATCTCAATACTACCACAATAATCACCTTCAACTACTGTTTCTACTTCCACTTAAGAAAGTGGAATAATTAATTATAAATAATAAATTATTGCCAATTTTTATAAATAATATCAGCAGAGTTGAATCAAACATTTAAAGTGACGAAGATTTCTGACCATGCTTGACTCAAGACACCAATTCAACTGTTTGAATCAAGTTTTGGTTACATAAAAAGTTTCCTCAATAAGAGAAAAACTATGCTTATAATAAAATCAATCTTCTGAATTTTATTAATGGCAGCTAACCATAACTCATCATGCTTGCCCCACGATAATATTCATATGCTTCGAATGTGGTTATTATAAAAAAACAAATTCCCACAATAAGTGAAAAATTATTCTTTCTTACAATATTTAAAATGGTTCAGTTTTAGTGTATTTTATGATATGGCTTGAATTTTAATTATGGTTTTTGAGTGAATTAATGGGAATCTGTGCATGTAATGGGTGCTAACTGTCTTTCCATGCAAACCAAAAATTGCACCAATTCAATGCAATTTTTATCCAAAACAATGGAGTCAGAGAAGAGATATTGTAATATTCAAATCCACTGTCTGAAATACGGTTCAGACAGAGCGTTGTTGATTGAAATACAGCTAAATATGTGGAATAGTGGAGAGGCAAATATGCACAGACGTATGAACTTTCATACTGTATTTAAATTATACTCCTATATTACGGAGCTTCAAACAAAAGATTTGAAACATAGCCTAAATTAAAAAAAAGGCTGGACACATATGAAAATGTGGGTCAATGAGACTTGTATTTACAAAAACAGGAAAGCTAAAAAAGAACAAAAATTTCAATTCTATAACAAATTTAAAAACAAATAATGTACACATGAGTCAGTGACTTGTACGTACTGTGTAGGTGATGATGAAGAAGTGAAAAATAACACTAGTTGAATAACAAATTTGTGACGGAAATCGTTAGGTTGGCCAACCTGACTAGGCAGTGCGCTCTCCCACACTGATAATAAAAGTGCCGGCCTTTTTATCAGTACAACCATGCATGCTACTCACGCCGGGCCTTCTCTTATCAATATTACTCTTTCACTCCCACTCACTCACTCTCTCTCTCTCTCACTCGAACACACTCGCTCACTCATTCTTCGTTTCTGTCTTTCTCTCTGCAACACCAAAAATTCTCTATCCACCCTCATCTAGTCTCAAGAAACTGTAATGCACCTGGCTTAACTCTCTCGCACATTCAAAAGCTATATTACTCATATATTTTTGATTTTCATCATCCAGAGACACAGACGTAAACACTAATGAGGGAATCAATAAGGTTGAGCAGACCTTACATCATCTAAATAATCAGAAATGACCAAGACTACTGCTAGACATAAGCACAAATAGACTAAATGCCTAGTGCTTGTTGCAAACGTCCATCATACACCATTAGTTGCAAAATAAGGCTAGGCTATACTAATCTAGACCAACTAACTCATCTCCATGACCTGTCAATCAATATTAGGTTAAGCTCAAGTCTAGCCTAGTCTGGCACTAGCTATTTTGGTGTGCACTTACTGCACTTCATATGTGACACAATATTACGACATGACTCATAATATGGTGTATGGGTATAAGACCCACCAACAAGCAAATCTGTTGAACCATAATGTGACACACGCACGTGCCTAATAACATTCAAAACATTCATCAAAATAAAGTTGCTGACAGAAGTCTAATGTGAAATTTGTAACGATCAGGGGAATCCGTTCATCTACGCCAATTTCAAACATAACAATAATTGAATTTTAAGATGGTGACCTAAGTAGATTGGTATGAGTTATTACGCCTTCGAAACAAACATAAGAGAAACCAGAAACATACATTCCAATTGAAAATTGACAATTTTTTATTAGGTAGAGTGGTCTACTCCAAACATTTCTAAATCTATACGTCATCATACTGATTTTATATCAGCCGGCAGAAACCTCACTACATCAATTATCACTGAAAAGAATTACAGGCAAACCAACAGAAGAAGAACAATAAGATAACCAACGCATTGAAGAAGAAGGGCAAGAAAAAGGTCATAAAAACATAGAAAAATGTGGAAGAGATTATAGACTAGAGAGAGAAAAGAAGACGAAGAGGAAGAAGGAAAAGAAACAGAAATACAAGGAAGAGGAGTAGACGAAGATCTAAGCTGAGCTGAAGAAAGCAAAGTTTATTACAGAGTGCAGTGAAGGCAGGATAAGTAATAAAAATAGCAATATAATGTTAACGACTTGACCAAGGTCGTTGACTATCCACTCCCTCTGTCATTCTCTCTCTATCACTCACCCCTCTCTCTCAGTCTCTCTCTCCACCCTCTGTTTTACTATCCCTCGTACTTCAAAATTGAACAAAATTACCGGCATTTGGTCTCTACTCCTGTTTTAAAGAAATTTCATCAGAAATTTTCTAAACAATTCAGTATACAGCATCAAGAAGTATATTTCCGAGAAATTACTAAATTGCCCAACTAAAGATATGGATGATGATTTTCATTATTATTATAATTAATCGGGAATCACGTCAAAGCCCAATAAATTTTGATATCCACACCTACAGTCGAAAACGTTTTGAGGCGAAACACATCTGAATCATTTGAAAGAGTGCACCTTAGAGAACAATGCTAGATAGAACTGTGAACAGTACTACAAAGCAAATTGTAGCTATCAGAAGCAATTTCTGATGGAGTGGGAAGCTCATCAAGCTCAGGATGAAGTAGGAGAAAGAAGCTATAAACAAGTAGCTGAAGGAGAAGCTCAAGTTTACTTGATTCATTACTTCATACTATAGAACGCTTGAATGATTACTTATTATTTATTCAATGAGCTTGAAGCTTTCTCATCATTTTTTTATAGAAAGGTAACCTACTACTGCAGTTAATTGAATCAAAACAATTGAACATTCCCATAAAAATGAATCATAATTTTATAATGGATATTTATATACAGTTTTAAGAAGTAGACATGTATATTTGATGTGTCATAATTGTTGTTGAATTCTCATTACGATGAAGAAAAGATAAATCTAGCCAAACAGGTTCAGGCGCTGGATAGGCAACACGCCGCGTCAGCTCAACAATATGCTTTCATCTATCAACCAAATAGATAATATTGGAATATAAACCGTAGTAGAATAATACAATAGTTTTTTAATATAAAGATTTATCAACCATAATAGAATGAAACGTAGTTTGATAAAACGATCATGATAGAATAAACAATCAATTTCCGATTAATTATCGCTCAATCGCAGAAATGATTATGGTACCTTTGCTCATATACGTCTCAAAGAGACATAAATACGTAAATTACAAACAAAAACTTGAATACAAACAAAGAACATGAAGTTGTATACATAGTTCTCCAAGATATTTTAATTAATCACAGCCATGTTGGTAAACTTCTAACAACCCCAATCAAAAATACCTGTATGAAACAAAAATCCCACTGAATTATGAAGAAAAAAATGTTCTACAGGGAAATGACAAATATATAAAAAAGTTTAATCCACACTGGAAAATCAGACAGACAGCTCTAAAAATTCAAACCGCATGGGAAAATCAGGCACACTGCTCACTGCTCTAAAAAGTTGTCAGACATGTCAGAGCAAGTGAGCTGACCAGGCGAGATTACCAATATTACTAATCGACACAACAGGAATCAACGCTCGAAATTATCACAAAACCAAGCAAATTCTCTGCGGGTTTCAGTGGATAGGTGGGATGTTCAAAATTGAGATTGAGGGAGTGTAGGAGGAGGAAGAAGAGGATGAAGAGGTAGAGGAGGAATATTAAAAATTCCAGTGAACGGATGCCATATACAAAACAAAAGAAGAAAACAAAATGACAGGTGCATGTAGAGAATTGCAACATTCGAAAAACAACAGACCTCAGAATGTAATAGTGCCTGACAGGTCGGTTGCAAATTAAAATATCCGCAAAGTTTCAAAATAATTTATAGGTGCCAAATCATTCAGGGCTGCTGATCCACGCGCAAAAATCAAACAAATTGCCACTGTTTAGGCCACAAGGGAAATTCCACAAATAATACTCTCCTAGCTTGACAACTCACTCTTGGTTTTGTTCCATCTCTTCACTGATCAACATTTTTCATTATCAAGTTATTAGCCACAAACGGATTGATTAATAGGTTCAAAAATGCCAATCAGTGGGCGCAGAAAATGGTTGATTGAGATAAAAATTCCAGGCGGACAAGCCACACAGACACACAAATCAGGATAGCTCAGTTTTTATTTCCAACTGACTCAGTGGAATCACAATAATTAATGTATTTAATTTCAATTTGTCAAGCTCAAATATAACATGAAACAAACATTGATGTGATTTCTACGACTCATTTAACATAGAATATTTATGTTGGAAACTGTAACAGACTAATCTACAGTGTAAAAATAATAAAAATCTGGTGTGGTACACTCACACAACTTTCCTTGCTCATTGAACTGTAATCCTCATTCTTAAACGAGAATAATTTAGGGGAATAACATAATGATGATTGCCGGCAACATTATGAAACTATGATCAGACTACTGTATAAGAGAATAATATATAATTATTGTTTTCAGAGTACTTTTTCCTTTGTGTAAATTGGATGTTGAAATTCGATGATTTTTTAAAAGTCGTCAAAACAGCTGTTCTACAGATGAAATATCTCGACTATGATTGTGTTCTTTTTATAAACTGCTCTACCTACTATAGTGAGGTCCACGTTATAATGACAGTGTAGGAAGATAGGAAAAAAGGGTTGCCAGATCTCAGCCTTGCCACCCAAACAGCTGATACTGGTATATCTGATGAATTTAACTGTTCATTATTGTTGAAAATAGTTAATCATATTTTATTTGTCAAGACAATATATTTTTAAAGATGTGATAATAAATTCTCATGATTGAGATTAAAAATTTTGTCAATCAGTTGAATTTCTACATTGTTGATAAACGATGTGGCAGCATCGCAATGCATGAAAGAGATAGCGCCATCTGCTTTGTTGAACGATAGACAAGGATAGCAACATCATTGCAAATCACACACTGCCATTATAACGTGAACCTCACTTTACCTCATGCACGAGAAGGACAAAAGACTCATGTCAGTTTACAAAGTCAATTTCTCAAGGATGGGGTGGACCCCATTAATTTCCCAGGAAATAGACTCATTCCAGTTGATGGAGCTGATAAGGGTATGAATTTGAAATTAATCAGTCAAGTCATTTTTGAGAAAATCGAGAAAAACATGGTTTTTTAGTAACCATCCTCCATTTTACTCAAGAATATTACGGAGCTTCTGCAATTTTCCAAAAAATGAGACTCATGTCAGTTAATAGGGCTTATAAATAGCTATCCATGGTATAAATTTAAAGAAAATCGTTAGAGCCGTTTTCGAGAAAACCGTGAAAAACATGATTTTTTAGTAATTATCCGCCATTTTTCTCAAGAATATTACGGAGCTCCTGCAATTTTCCCAGAAATGAGACTCATGTCAGTTAATAGGGCTTATAAATAGCTACCCATGGTATAAATTTGAAGAAAATCGTTAGAGCCGTTTTCGATAAAACCGTGAAAAACATGGTTTTTTAGTAATTATCCGCCATTTTTTCCGCCATCTTGAATTGAATTTTATTGAATTTCTTATTGTCGGGTCCTCACGGTATAAGGACCTTAAGTTTAAAATTTCAAGGCAATCGGTTAATTAGGAATATAGTTATCGTGTTCACAGACATACACACATACACACACACAGACCAACACCCAAAAATCATGTTTTTTGACTCAGGTGACCTTGAAACGTATAGAAAACTTGAAATTGGGGTACCTTAATTTTTTTGGAAAGCAATACTTTTCTTACCTATGGTAGTAGGGCAAGGAAAGTAAAAACAATAAAAAATGGTGTACAAGTCGGTTAGAGCGTAGTTTAACACACTGTGGAACCCAGGTTCAAATCTCGTTCCGACCAGATTGTTTTTGCAGATGCTACTAATAATTATTGTTTCACCTCATTCTAATAATATATCATTATAAAATTATTATTATGACTATATAGAATAATTAAATTGAATCATATTATTATTAAATTGATTTATCAAATTAAGTGGATAAATTATTTAAAAAAATCTTTAATATCAATACATAAATAACTATTATTATCTATGTTACAGATAACTCAACTATTTTAGTTGTGGACAATTTTTATAATCATAAAAATTAATCAACTAATAAATCAACAACTATTTTAGTTGTAGACAATATTTAATATCATAAACATTTCTTTAATCTCCAACTTCTTTTATTCATAACTATCAGTTATTATTTTAGTTATTTTTAACTGAATTTTCAGTTTATCAGGTACAATAATTATTGTATTGTATGCAATACCTATCTACATTTCTAATGGACATTCTGAACTAGTTGAAAAATGTAACTTCACCCCAAGCAATGATGTATATAATGGTACTAAATTCCCTTTGAAATGCTCTTTGGACGACCATCGGGTGAACTTGATATCTACGTCTTTTAATCTTTCGTTTAAGATAATAAGCTGCAATTAAACAATCTGTAAAGGCGTCCATTATGTGAGCCAGAAAAACTTATGTATGGTCAGGATGGTGCATGCGCACTGACGTTCGGTCGACTGAATGTGTAAAACTGATTCATCGATGCGTACGGTCAGGATGGTGCATACGCACTGACGGTCGGTCGAGCTCTGTAACCGGCCTAACAGTAAATTATGATTCAACTGAATGAACTAGAACAGGTGATATCAGATACTTGTGGATGAGAAAACTGCGTGAGGTCTACTGTTCACAGAACTACTAGTATATTCAATTGTTCAGTCCAATAATTACACTTTCAATGTGGAGACTTTCTAATTTTGTTAGGTGCAAGTTTTCATAGTCAACCATTTTTTTGAAAGGGGATTTTCACAATTGCTCAACAATCTACAAAGAAGTCGTAAGACACATCAAGACGCATGCGTCTAGTAAAACGTAAACAAACTCGACACCATGTGAAGGGAGGTTTTCTTTGGAAGAGGGAAGTTTCCTCCCTGAACGCAGGTTGGCCAACCTGAGTCGCACATACATTTACAAACGCTGATGACACATTGACGCACATCCACGCCCACACGCCTCTCCTATCAAGAGACCTCAGCCGACCAACTCAGCAAAAACTATTCTACAGCTTCAACTTCCTACTTTCCCTCCAAAACTTACACTTGCTCAATTTGGACACTGCTGTCGATTAGTGAAGGAACTCATGCCAACTTAAAAATAAAAAGAATTTCTTTCAACATGGTTATATACGGATAAATAATTTGTGAGTATTCCAGGAATGATCCAAGCAGAAATAATTCGATAACTCAAGCCCTTCTAATGAATTTTCCTACAGTTACCTTGAAAAGTGACCATTCCTGCACTGATTACAGAACGCAAAGAATCACTTTTCCGCTCTAGTGCGCAAAGTATTACTTTGCGTACTCTTAATACTTTGCGTATTATCTTGCAGCCATCCCAATCAGCTGTTCACATTGTTGGCGTGTATTTTGAATGCGAATTTGTTCTATCTATATTTCTTCTGATTTTAAATAAATAAAGATGATAACTCATTAAATTATACATTTTGAATATTATTAATCATTATTTCAAATAATATTTTTTTCATTAATAAATTATACATTTTGAATATTATTAATTATTCATTATTTCGAATAATATTTTTTTCATTCATGAATTGATTGCTTGAAAATTATTTAGAAATTACGATTTACTCATAATTATTCAAATTTTCCGATTAACTGGATTAATTTAATTTTTAATTTGGATAAATGATCGATTATTAATTTTCAATTGGATTATCAAGTTTAAAATAAATTAAAGTTGTTATTAATAACAAAATTATACAGACAAACATTTGATGGATTTCAGCCATCATTTTACCCATAATCAACCATTTCTCATATTCAATGGTATCTGTAGGAAAAAATTAATGTGAAATACGGGCGCAAAGTTCCTCGCTGCACTCAAGAAACCATTCGCCTACGGCTCGTGCGTAAACGTTTCTTTCGGTGCAGCAAACTGTCACTTTGCGCACTAGTTGCACAAATAACTATTCTGCACTACTCGCAAGAAAAAAAACAAACGGTTATAAAGGGATATCAAGTATTAACACTTAATGAAAACTGCAGTTAAGACAATAAATAAAAGGCTGAAGTCAACAAGTCGCTCATTTACTAAAAACCTATAATGAAAAGCGAATGTTGAAGACGTTTTACGGAAGGTGGTTGACTCAACAGTTACCGTACCACCTATGAAATGATGAATTTTTGAGGCCAGATCCACAAAATGGAAGAGTTGTGTTGCAAAATCACTTCCCAGTGATACCTCCATTCCCCCCACTCCTCCACTTCCAACTCCTACATTCCTCCACTCACAATGAATCTTCCATTCATTCATTCATGTTCATATTCATTTTATTATCATTTCCAGCCAAAAACCAAACTAATAACTATTTTCTAGATCATAGATTATTCAACCATTGATTAATATAACATTATTTAACGATAGATGACAATAGAATTTATATTATAGTGAGGTCCACGTTATAATGTCAGTAGAGAAAGACAGGAGAACAACGTTGCCGAACTTCTGTCTTATCAATGCCTTCTATGGAAGGTAACTGATACCGGTTTATTGATATATTAACTGTTCATTCTCGTTTAAAATAATTATATTTTTCAATGGTTTCATAATTAATTTTCATAATCAAGATTAACTATTTTGTTAATTTATTATATTTCTACATTGCCAAAAAACAATCTGGCAACAGTGCGAAGCGAGAAAGAGATAGCGCTATCTGCTTTGTTGCACGATAGACAAGGATAGCAACACTATTGACAATCGTACACTGCCATTATAACGTGGACCTCACTATAGTCAAAGTGATTTGCTAGGTAAAAATTGAAGAAAGATTTATACGCCTGATCACATTAACAACATTATTTTTGAAACTTGAACGACTTGCATAATACATTCAACAAAACTTGTATGTTCACCACTATTAATTGGTCTTAAGTTGAAAGTTCATCTATGACCGAGTTTGTCTCCGATATGAACCCAGTTGTACAGTGAGAAACCATGGAGAGAACAGAAGCCAAGGGGTTTATACCCTACAGGAGCATAGAAGCATAGATAGTGGTGAGGACACAGGGTGGGGATAATATACGAGCGACACTGGGGTATATCCCCGGGCAAGGCACTAAGTCATGGAGGATACATACTGACACCGAGTTATGGGGAAGTGGGGGGAGGGGGTTCAGAGCAACTCCGAGACCAACTGATAAGGGACCCTAGAACCCCTTCCCCCAATGATTATAATGCACGACGACCTACAGAGTGTCCCGCAAGGATCGTTTCCATAACTCTGCTACTAGGTCCACTTGGCGGGAGGGGGGGGGGATCGTGTGTCCAAGGGACCTCCTTGCTTATTACACTAGAGCTGGACTCTCTCCATCATTCTCTCTCTCTCACTCTCTTTTGTCCACTCTATTGCTGATATAGCATTATCGAGTACCCAAACTGAACTAAACAACTGATTCTCACACACCATGATACAATCGGATCACTATTAAAAGCATAATGTTTTGAATCTGCCAATACACTCAATGAACGCGTATTTTGTACTGTAGAACCTTTCAGTGAAATATAGTTCTATTGAGAAATTGTTACAATTTGTATCATAGTAATCAACTGAAATTTAATAAGGAGCTAATTAGCAATGAAATTTACCTGACTTCCAAAATTCCAAAAAGCGTGAATTGCCAAGAAGACCTTTTCATTTTGATAATAAACAAATCGAAAAACTTTAATATCAACAATAGAAAGTTTTTTTAGCCTTTGCACAGCCTTAATAAAAGGGCAGACAGTTTACGAAACATTAAGTACATCTGAAATTAATATGACAACTCAGACATGTTAATAATTACAACCTTCATTTGACACAATCCTACCACCCAAACTTACAGCAAACATGACTACAATTTTGAACAAGACTTGAATACATGGGCGCGTTCACACACACGCAACGCAACATGCCGTAAATCAGGCCGGGACTGCAGACGGCCGGGACAACACACGTCACGCATAAATCACGCCGCTCAAATGCAAACCCAGTGTGCTTGCTAGCTTGCTGCTAAGGTCAGCTAGCTCAGTCACCCAGCCAAAGCCACACGCACCTAAATCACTCACTAACCGGTGGCTTGGAACCTACCTAGAATGGGCAGACAAATTTGTAAGCCTCGAAAAGATGGGTGAAACAGGGAGGAGCAGGTAAACGATTCGAATGGAGTGAGCTGACAAAGTTATGAGAAGTAACTCAAAAATTCAATTTCAAAGGATCTTACAAATGAATAATCATAATAACTGTTTCCACACCCGATTTGGTGCCGACATGACATCCAAATCGACTAATTGGACGATCAGCTAGTTGCCGTTGTACAAACAACGATTTTGTGATGACACGACACCCCGAATGTACACCTATTGGCCAACTTGTCGGAGTCCTCCGATTTGCTAATCGAAGGACATTTTTGACTGTTGAGTGTGAAAACATCCTTCAACTAAAGCTTCAATCCCTTCCCGAAGGGTCGGAAACGACCGAAACTATTAGCCTGATAGTATCTCATCATCAAAATCCCTTTATGACGCATGCGCCATAAGCCTATAAATATTTGAAATAATATTCTGGATTGAAAAATGACCTAAGTGCGTGCGCAAGTTAGGCAAGATTTGATTGAAAACAATCAGTAATTTTCACTCGAATAGAAAATTACCATTATTAGGTGTTTGATTGAGTTGTTTGAACAAGATCACAAACATGATAATAATGTAATGATTTCACCTTGAAAACCACGGTTTGGATTGCAATAGATAAATATCGACTGGAGTAGACACTAAATCTGCGTTTACACTGTGTAACTTTGTTATATGTAACTTTTGTTAGAAAAATAAGTTATAAAACTTTTGTTGTACAACAAAAGTTTGATTGACAAAAAGGAATTTGTAACATGTTAAGAAAGAAAAGCAAGTTTGTGGGTCTCTACAGTAACTATATTACTCAAAGTATGGCCATTGACTGTCACGTGGTACAAATCCGCCATTAAGATTATAAACAAACTTTATAGTCATATTTTATTTATTAGTAGTTCTGTGAACAGTAGACCTCACGCAGTATTCTCATCCACAAGAGCCTGATTGAAACTATAGACCTTATGGAAGAAATACAGCAATAGACTGGCTTCTCCACACATCTGTGTAATCACTTGTCAGCTGATTTATGATGAATAATTATTCTATAGTCTGATTTTTACTTTCCTTGCCCTATTACCATAGGTAAGGAAAGTATTGCTTTTCGAAAAAATCTGGTGTGGTACACTCACACAACTTTCCTTGCTCATTGAACTATAAGCCTCATTATCAAACGAGAATAATTTAGGGGAATAACATAATGACGATTGACGGCAACATATTTGCAACTACGATCAGACTACTGTATATGTGTATATACAATTGTTTTCAGAGTACTTTTTCCTTGTAAAAAGTACTGTAAATTGTGAAATTCGATGATTTTTTTGAAATTCGTCAAAACAGCTGTTCTACAGATGAAATATCTTGACTATGACTGTGTTCTTTTTATAAACTGCTCTACCTACCCACGGTATATGGAAGAAGAAAAAGTAAAAACCGTGTACCATTTCATAAAAACCATTTCTCAAGGATTGGGTGGACCCCTCATTAGTACCCCAGAAAAAAGACTCATGTCAGTTGATAGAGCTAATGAATAACTATACAGCGTATGGATTTCAAAAAATTCGTTAGAGCCGTTTTTGAGAAAATCGTGAAAAAATGGTTTTTTAGTAACTGTCATTTTTCTCAAGAATATTACGAAGCTCCTGCAATTTTCTCATAAATAAGACTCATGTCAGTTGATAGGGCTTATAAATAGCTATCCATGGTATAAATTTGAAGAAAATCGTTGGAGCCGTTTTCGAGAAAACCGTGAAAAACATGGCTTTTTAGTCATTATCCGCCATTTTTCTCAAGAATATTACGGAGCTCCTGAAATTTTCCCAGAAATGAGACTCATGCCAGTTGATAGGGCTTATGAATAGCTATCCATGGTATGAATTTGAAGAAAATCGTTAGAGTCATTTTCGAGAAAAACGTGAAAAACATGGTTTTTTAGTAGTTATCCGCCATTTTTTCCGCCATCTTGAATTGAATTTTATTGAATTTCTTATTGTCGGGTCCTCAGGGTATAAGGACCTTAAGTTTAAAATTTCAAGTTAATCGGTTAATTAGGAATGGAGTTATCGTGTTCACAGACATACACACATACACACACATACACACACACAGACCAATACCCAAAAATCATGTTTTGGACTCAGGGGACCTTGAAACGTATAGAAAACTTGAAATTGGGGTACCTTAATTTTTTTTGGAAAGCAATACTTTCCTTACCTATGGTAGTAGGGCAAGGAAAGTAAAAATCTGGTGTGGCGCACTCACACAACTTTCCTTGCCGTTATGGAAATGATCACCTGACGCTAGTGCTCCCGCGCATCTCAAGCCTACTATTCAAAGATTTGAGCCAGCTGGTGGCAGGGCAATAACGCTGAAGACACACAAGGTGTGCTATATTATCTCTTCATAGTGAATCATTTAATAGAATCAACAGTTGCCAACAGTTCGCAATTGGATAATCACATTTTCTCGAATTTCGAGCTTATTTTTAATTTTAGGTGAAAATGTTACAAAACATTAGTTGTAGAGATTCTCATGCTAAATCTTTTCCACTCAATTTTTTTGTTTAAATTGTATCTGAAGCCTGATAATTGGGAATCTAAAATCAAACTTTGCATAGATGGGGCGGAGCTCCTGAAATTTTTACAGATATGCGACTTGTGGCAGTTGATAGAGCTTATCGATGACTATTTCAGGTATAACTTTAATCAAAATCGTTGGAGCCGTTTTCGAGAAAATCGCGAAAAACCCTGTTTTTGACAACATTTTCGCCATTTTAGCCGCCATCTTGAATCGCATTTGATCGAAATTGTTCGTGTCGGATCCTTATATTGTAAGGGCCTTACGTTCCAAATTTCAAGTCATTCCGTTAATTGGGAGATGAGATATCGTGTACACAGACGCACATACACTCATAAGGTGCGTACAGACTCTCGCTCTGCTCCGCAACCGAACGTCACTCCAGCAGAGCGATTGATGATCGACCGGGGAGCAAGAGTAGTTCGACCGGGGAACGCGAGAAGATCTAACATCTTCCGTAACGTTCATGATGGGTGCGTGGGCGGTCCGACTGTGGTTCGATGGTGGTACGAAGGCGGTACGAGGGAGGAGCGTGCTCGGTGCGGGTTGGAAGCACGAATATGTGTACGCAGCTAAACACACACACACACACTTTTTTATTGTAATGACAATAGTGTTTTTACATGCAAATAATGATTCACTATAACCTAAATAAATAATAATTATTATCGTCTACTGGAGCATTTAAAACAACTTTCGAAAAAAATTTACGCTTAAAAGATCAATTTATCTTCCCTCGGGCGCGCATAAGAAGGGTACACCTCAAGGATCAAAATTTCAAACACTCATAACTTTTGTCACAATGATCGGATGTCATTGTAGCACAGCTCAATCTTCTCGGCTGGTCAAGGCGGTTCAAAAAATGCTTCATGTGTCGAATTCGATCGAAAAATATGAAATTCATCCCTGAGTGTAGATTAACCAGTACTTCAATACACAAAGAAATGACAAATCAAAGCTATGTATCTCGGTAACCCATTATTATGAAAAAGACTTGATCTTGAATTTTAGAATTGAATTTGAATTTTTTCCTACCAGTTTTAGTTGCTGCACACGGAAGAATATAATCGTAATGTAAGATTCGATCGTAAAAAATCAAGAAATCGAATATACTTTTCTCATAAATTAACGGTCTAGGCAGTGCTATGATAGGGAACAGTGATTCAAGATGAATTTCAGGCAATTATGAGCTCGTAGTGGATGAATTGTTTACAATTTGGAATCAATCATGAGTTTCTATGATGTATCAGACTCTTGATTAACAGAAAAATCGCGAAAAAATGGAAAACTGGAATCGGTTGTAACTGACTAGTAATACTGGAAGCGAGAGTATTATTTATTGTAGTGGAAAGAGGAAATACTTTTCCACATTTTGAAATTTTATCCGAAATATTTCACAATATGCAGCTTTAAATAAGGAAATTATTCATTTTTTTGTGATTTGAAATACTGTTTAAATTACACTCAAGGATGAATTTCTCTATTTTTTGGTCGAATTTCACATATAATGCGTGATTTGGAGCCGCCTTGACATGCTGAGAAGAATGAGCTGTGATAAAATGAGATCTGATCATTGTGTCAAAGTTAAAAGTTATGAGTGTTAGAAATTTCGATTCTTGAGGTGTCCTTACACGCGCCTCTCCACTAAATTGAGAGCATAATAACGGGTGATTCTCATAGAACATGATCTAATGAACTTATATCATGGTGCGAAATTTGAATGTGATGACAATGGAGTTGCTGATGATGAATGAAGCTAAAGCTCAGGTGTTTTCCAAAATACAAGGATCATTGTTGTCAGGTTTACCTGGAAATCTATATATAGGATAGAGCCTGTAGATCACAAAACTACAATCGTAAGATATTGAAGATAAAAAACTAAAATTCATCAAAATTTTTTTTTTTTAATTTTACTTATTTTTGAAAAATTGGAAGTCAGTACTCATTTTGGATAGAAAGTTCCGAATAATCTCATTTTATTAGTGATTTAATAATCTAAATAAAAGGCGGGAGCAAATTTTTATGATCGATTAGGCTACAGGATTTGGGGGAAATAACATAAAAAAGACTGGAAAATGAACCGAAAATACAAGGTTTTTGGTAGGGATGGGTATCGATACATCGATGTTTTTCACTTATCGATGGTTTTACCTAGACATCGGTCATCCGATGTTTTTCCCAACTGAAAAGTAAAAACAATTCTAATTTTTTAATTTGATACAAGTTTTTTTTTTTTGTTTGAAGAGGATTATCTTGAGAGCAATAAGCAATAGTAACAGAATTACAATCATTATCTCTATCATATTTAGTGTAGTATTCTGTTTAGTGTTTTTTGTGAATATAGATCACTCTTGTGAAAGATCTCGCATAAGTTTTGATTTCCTGCAGATTGCTATTTTTATTTTTCAATCAGGCTCTCTGTATTTTTATGTGAGACTGTTGGATACTCTTGAAGATTTACATTACTTCTGTGGCCCGTGTCAAGGTTAGATAGTTAGTTATTTAGAATTGAATAAGAGGTCGGATTCTTCGTTTCTTAGGAAGAAAGAGTTTTTTCTTACTACAATTATTTCCTCAACATGTGTTTAACACTAATTAATCTAGCTCTGGAAAAGAGGTCCTCGTATTGTAAGGAGTGCAGATATCCATATAAAAAACTTAATCCATTTTCATTTCCTAAAAAATCTATCAGGTATTGAATGAATACGATATGAGTATCAATGATTGCTAAAATTAGCTTAGGGTGAAATTTCAAGACCGAATCCTCAAGGATATCCCGAGAGGTTTCAGACTAAACCATGAAGATGACAAATCTTGTGAACTAGAGTTGATGTATCTTTCTAGTCACAACCTGACTTCAATTATTCGAAAGACTGTTACTTGAATACCACAAGTCCAAAATTGCTGTGATTCCAGTTAGTAACTGTTGAAATATTGGAACAATAGCTCCAGATAAAATTGTAGTCACTTTAGAAGCTCTTTTTGTGCTCTACAATCTGAGATCAGGTATAGCGATCTATCTCATATTCCAGGTACACCTGACAACAATGCTCCTTGTATTGTGAAAAACACCTAATTTTCAGCTTCAAGCATCATCACCAACTACATTGTCCTCACATTGATATTTCGCACAACGACATAAGTTCTTGAGATTATGTTCTATGAGAATCACCCGTAAGATACACTTCATTTCAGTATTTCCTAGTGGAGAGGCGCGCTTAAGGACACCTCAAGGATCAAAATATCAAACACATAACTTTTGACACAATGCTCAGATTTCATCGTACTACACTTCATCCTTCTCGGTTCGTCACGGCGGTTCAAAATCATGCATAATAAGTCAAATTCGGTCGAAAAATGGAAAATTTATTGTTGAGTGTACTTAAGCCCATATTCCAATACACAGAAAATGACCAATTTCTATATTCAAAGTCGCATGTCTTGTGATATACTTCTGATAAAATTTCCAAATCTAGTTAGAATGTGAAAATTGTCCCCCTCTATCCACCCCAATAAATAATACTTTCGATTCCAAAACAATTTGGAAGTTAAGATTTTAAAAATGGCGATTTCAGTTTTTACATTTTTTTCGTAATTTTACTGTTGATCAAGAGTTTCTAAAACGAGTCTGATACATCATAGAAACTTACGATTGATTACAAATTGTAGATAAATTCATCCTCTACGAGCTCAGTTGCCTAAAATCCATCTTCAATCACTTTTCGCTATCATAAACTGCCAAAACCGTTGATATGAGAAAAATATCTACAATTTCCGGATTTTTTTCAACAATCAAATCTCACTTTACGAACATATTTTTTCATGAATTGTTCAGCAGATGAAAGAGAAAATTCTACTGTACATTTCAAGAACATGTAATAATTTTTATAATAAGGGTTACCGAGATACATAGCTTTGAATATAGAAATTGGACATTTCTTATATATTGAATATGAATAAGTACCTACACTCAACAATAAATTTTCTATTTTTTGACCGAGTTTGACTGTTGATGCATGATTTTGAACCGCCTTGGCGAGCCGAGAAGAATGAAGTGTAGTACGATGAAATCTGAGCATTGTGTCAGAAGTAAATTATAAGTGTTTGAAATGTTGATCTTTGAGGTGTCCTTAAGCGTGCCTCTACTAGGAAATACTGAAATTAAGTGCATCTAACGGGTGATTCTTACCCATGAACTTATGTCATTGTGCGAAATATCAATGTGAGGACAAAGTAGATGGTGATGATGGTTGAAGCTGAAAATTAGGTGTTTTCCACAATACAAGGAGCATTGTTGTCAGGTGTACCTGGAAATCTATTATGATAATAAAGCGCTCTACCTGATCTCAGATTGTAGAGCACAAAAATACGCCTAGAGGGATTTTGAAATATACATCTAAATTGTAACAATCGGAAGATATTGTTGATTAAAAACTGGAATTCATCAAAATTGATTTTTTCTTCAAATTTTACTCATTTTTGAAAAATTAAAACAAAGTACTCATTCGAGATAGAGAGTTCCGCGTGATCTTATTTTTTTCAGAATTATATAATCTGGGAGAGATTTGGCAGAAATAGTTGAAAACTGGAAAATGAGCCGAAAATGCGAGGTTTTTGGGCTATCTTGTATCTAGCACAAGGAAATCTTGCATGAAGAAATTGGTTCTGGACTTCTCTTATGTACCCGAATAATATATTAAAAAATCAGAACTACAATATAAATTGCAAGCACACCTCCTCTTTTATGTCTATATTGACTGGACTAATAGTATCATCCATAAAAACGTAGGGCGATAAACGATGTTTAAAAACATCGATGTTCAAAAACATCGATGTTTACTGTTCGATGTTTTTCACTTATCGATGTTAGGATGAAAAAACATCGATGTTTTATCTTTCGATACCCATCCCCAGTTTTTGGGTCACTCTGTATATAGCACAAGGAAATTTATGTACCCAAACAATATATTGAAAATCAGAACTACAATATAAAATGCAAGAATAAATGCATATTTGAAGTACTGTAGTTGCAGAGATAAGTATCATGAATTTAGCATTTAAACGAACAAGTTCAAAAATCTAATCAATTTCAACAAATAAAGCTCTCAAATGCTGTTATCGATTAAAAATCTCATCTCAACAATTTTCAAGTGGGGGGTCCCCTGGATGCCCCCCCGTAGGTCAGGGTCCTGGATCCGCTCCTGTAAGCAGTTGATGATTCAGCTACTTCCCCCACCACCTATTTCAACTCCATTCTATAACTTGTAACATGTTATAAGTATTAAAATGTTCTTATAACACATGTAACATGTAACAAAAAGTTATACTTTTTCTTTGATCTTTACAGACGTCGTGCAGGAAAGGAAAAACTTATATAAAACACGAAATTATATTTTAAGACACGAAGTTACATGTAACAAGTTAAATGAATTCATAACATTTTTGTTACAATTGTTATGTAAGCAATTTTTTATAACAAAGTTACACAGTGTAAACGCAGCTTTAGACTTGTTCATAACAAGAAAATACAGTAAAACTAGAAAAGACAGTAAGGCTTCAATTCAGTGAAATACACTAAAACTTGAAAAAGCAGTAAGCTCATCAGTTCAGTTGAAGATTTAGCAAATGTTGCCATGAAACCTGGTTCGGTGATTCAAATTGATTTTGAACAAATTAATTATCTTTGTAATATATTTTAGTTTCCTTGCCCTATTACCAAAGGTAAGGAAAGTATTGCTTTCCAAAAACATTTAAGGTACCCTAATTTCATGTTTTCTATACGTTTCAAGGTCCCCTGAGTCCAAAAACATGATTTTGTGTGTGTGTGTGTGTGTGTGTGTGTGTGTGTGTGTGTGTGTGTGTGTGTGTGTGTGTGTGTGTGTGTGTGTGTGTGTGTGTGTGTGTGTGTGTGTGTGTGAACACGATAACTCCATTCCTAATCAACCGATTGACTTGAAATTTTAAACTTAAGGTCCTTATACCATGAGGATCCAACAATAAGAAATTCAATAAAATTCAATTCAAAATGGCGGAAAAAAATGGCGGATGGCTAAAAAACCATGTTTTTCACGGTTTTCTCGAAAACGGCTCAAACGATTTTCTTCAAATTTATACCCTAGATAGCTATTTATAAGCCCTATCAACTGACATGAGTCTCATTTCTGGAAAAATTGCAGGAGCTCCGTAATATTCCTGAGAATGAATTTTGTTAAATTTCTATCACGATTTTCTCAAAAATGACTTGACCGATTTTTTTCAATTTCATACCCTGTATAGTTATATATCAGCTCTATTAACTGGCATGAGTCTCATCCTTGAGAAATTAACAGGGGGTCCACCCCATCCTTGAGAAATTTACATGGTAACCTCCTTCTCGTGTGTGAGGTAGGTAGGTAGAGCAGTTTATTAAAAAGAACACATGTCGATATTTTATTTGTAGAACAGCTGTTTTGACAACTTTTAAAAAATCCTCAAATTTCATAATTCAAACAAAGGAAAATGTACTCTGAACATAATCACAATAGTATAATAGTAGTTTTATTTATTTAGCCGCCAATCGGCATAATGTTATTCCCTCGTTAATGAGGCTTATAGATCAATGAGCAAGGAAAGTTGTGTGAGTGTACCACACCAGATTTTTTGCTATTGACAACATCAACGTCTTATTCTTTCTATTATGGAGAAATACCACATCTCCTCCCATACAATCGAACAGTAAGACTTGTTCTACCGAGAAAATTGTCCACAATTCGGATGTTAACGCCGACATTACTTGCAATTAGTATACTATCGCCAAATCACATTTTTTGAAATTGCTCTATAATGTCTGATGAGACATGAAATTGATTCAATGGACCGATCACATTGATTATCAATCAACATTATTTTGGGTGGTTTGTGAATCACTAGGTCCTTGAGAATTTAAAATTATGTTGATACAAGAAGTAAATGAAAATAAAACCTAACAGGCTCATACAGTGGGATGTGCTAACACTAGACAGCACTATTAGTCCAGTCAATATAGACATAAAACAAGGGGGTGTGTGCTTGCAATTTATATTGTAGTTCTGATTTTCTAATATATTATTTGGGTACATAAGAGAAGTCCAGAACCCATTTCTTCATGCAAAATTTCCTTGTGCTAAATACAGGGTGGCCCAACTTCGTATTTTCGGCTCATTTTTCAATTTTCAGCTATTTCTGCCAAATCTCGTAATCGGACAGAAAAATTTGCTCTCGTCTTTTTTCTAGATTATAAAATTCTTAATAAAATGAGATCATTCGTAACTCTCCATCTCCAATGAGTACTGAGTTAATTTTTAGTACTGAGTCATTTTTCAAAAATGTGTGAAATTTGAAGAAAAAATCAATTTTGATGAATTTTAGTTTTTGATCAACAATATCTTCCGATTGCTACCCAAATAATATATTTAAAAATCAGAACTACAATATAAATGGCATGCACCAATGTATATAGTGACTGGACTATATAGCTTATTAGATAATACGCTCTACACCTGTATAGTGTATAGAGCGTGCCTTCTGTGAGCTGTTTCATAAAAGTTTTACTTTTTACAGGCAGATGAAATTGATTGCAAATCACATAACACATCGGCACCTATTGTAACTACAGTACTATAACTTCAATCAAAGACAACATTTCTATCACTCTTGGCATTTTTCATGTACTCTAATAAGATTGTACGATTTACTCTCGTACTATCACAACAGAATCCCTTCATCACGGACAATACCACTTCATCTCGGCCAACAAGGATTGTAAATAATGAAGAGTGACAGCAATGAATGGCATAGCTGGTTGCTACCTGCTGGCCTGGCCTGGCCCTGGCAGGACGACGGACGAGGACAATGCTTGCATGCCAATCAACTTACCGCGTTCACAGAATAGTAATGAAAGCCAAAACAGCTGATCGCCTCCTTTTCTCACAGCTGCTCGACAAGAATGCAGTCTCGCCAAATTCGTAACACATACACTATGTTATTGTAACACATCAGGTTATTCACTTCTGATGACTCAATAACTTCATTTATTACCTATATAAGGGTCTGAATCACTTATGATATCAAACTAGACATGGAAAATCAGCAGACCATATTCCTAATACAGGTTTATACGACAATATTGTTGAGTACATAATTATCATTAAATAAACTGTGGTCTGCAGGCACCTATAATGAAGTAACATTAAATCAGGATATTAGATGAGCGGATATAATCTCATCAGCTGATTGTATTACAATGACACATTGATTTGGAGGGATGATTCTTGCGCATTCTCTAATACATGTATTCTTATGGGAGATGGACACTAAATCTGTTTTAAATTAATAAATAAGCTATGAAAAGCAGCCATTACCTTTTGGAAGAAACTAAGTGAACATATTTATACATTCATTCATTTATTCAGTAGGTCAGAGCTCACATAAAATTATTGTAGGTGCTTCCTCTCATATCATCCTGAACACTCACCGAACGCACACCGTAACAGACAGACAAGGAAGAACCAAACGTCTGCATACAGACTTGAGCAGTAATATGTAGGTAGACGTACGTATATGAGCAACATCCGAAAACCTAGGGAGTGATTTTTCGTCCGTCTGTTTGCTGCTATGTGATGTGTGCGTGAGCATTACACCCAGTTACCTCAGCAGCAAATCTTATAAATTTATGAAAATTCAGCATCAAATAATATATTCCATATTATCAAAAAAATTTCCTCTTCATGGAATAAAACTAGCTTTCATATCACCAAGTCGGCAGTCCATACCACATACAAGCCTCCAACGAACCCTGAACCTATAGTGAGATTCATCCAAACTCAGCATTCCCTATAGAATAATGTCAATTATTAAACTATTCAACCAATTTTGACAATTTGAAGTGAGTCTCACTGTAGTGACACAACATGATACAAGATACAACCCACCAAGTAACGCTTCGAGCAGTGTATCACGGGGGCTTCCTTTGTCCAACAGTGAGCAAACCTTCAAGGTCACTGGCTGCCGGCCGGCGCTCAACATTGGAATGCTATGCGATGCTGCCACCCCCTTGCCCAAAAAAGACAAAAAAGAAAACCTAGCACCACATTAAAAGGACCATAACCCTGAAACCGGTTCGGCATGGGGCACCCACTATACCAAAGCACACCACCACCATCACACTCTTACTCTTCTTCTCCTTCTCCTTCAGACACCACCATTTGCATTCTGGTCCGAACCAGATTGATAAAATAATAATAGTACACCACATCAGATTATCGTCAACTACTAGTCCCTCCAGACTTTCCTTCACGAATTGAAATGAAAAGTGATTTACAATCGTCTACTGGTACACCAGCTATTGGATAATAACTGGGGAAAATATAAATAATTCATAGACTGCAGAATAAAACTGGAAGATCCCATCTCTTAAATTTTGGGCCAAGTTGCAGTTGATGGTACTGATCAGCTGAATCAGTTAATTCCATTCACATAATAATCTATATATATATATATAATTATAAAAGCGAAATGGCACTCACTCACTGACTGACTCACTCGCAGAACTAAAAATCTACCGGACCCAAAACGTTCAAATTTGGTAGGTATGATCAGTTGGCCCTTTAGAGGCGTACTAAGAGTTCTTTTGGCAATATTTTAACTCTAAGGGTGGTTTTTAAGGGTTTAAAGTTCGTCTTTTAGCATGTATATTCTTCTTATTCTCTTAATTATAATTGAAAAATGTCCATACCATATGTTAATATAGAACTATAATCTAGAGAGAGTACCTCTTCGAAACAGTTGTTAACTGGTAACTAAATGAATAATTTTGTAAGGTTGGCATTAAGTTGAGTTGACTTTGTTAGGTTGGCAGATTGAAATGCATTTATCGCGGAAAAATTGATTGGGCACTGCTACTTCAATCAGAGCTATTCCTGGGAATATTATATTACTAGCCGTCAGGCTCGCTTCACTCGCCATATCCGTTTAGCCAGACATTTAGTCTGGACCCCCGACTGGATCGTCATTTTAACATATGATAAAAATGCTCAAATGGAAAATGCAGGAGAGCGAAGCGAGCCTGCTGATCTCATTCTTGGACGATCCAGTATGGGGTCCAGGGGGCAGAGCCCCCTGACTAGACGGATATGGCGAGCGAAGCGAGCCTGACGGCTAGTGTTGAATAAAATAAAGTTGAATTTTACTGTTGTATAGTATATTCAACTATTTCTTATAATAGTGAGATATACTCTCAACCAAAAATAAATAACTGAAATAAAACAACTTAGGAGTGAATAAGACTAATGTAAGTAATACTTATCATCTGTGATAACAAGAATTAAAGAATGTGTGAGAAAAATAATAGATTAAATTTAGTAAAAAAATACAAATTCAAACTTGGGAACATGCTAATAATAAAGTACCAGCGGACATCCCGGCGACCCACAGAATAAGGGAGAAAACTTATAAGATATGAAAAAAACTATACATAGCTGTCGCAGTTTTGAGATCCCGATAATTGAAACCCGAGCTGAACATTGAACACTTCCAACCCAACTTTATGCTTACCAATCAATTTACTTCACTTTAAACTTAGGGCCCTCAATATCTCAACTGAGAAATTGAGTTTGGAAGAAAAACTCTTTTTTCTTCTTATTGAGAATCAGTCTCACGTAGTGACTTGAGCCAATCATTATATAGGAATAATGAAATCAATGAGACTTGAAACACAGCGCAAACATGAATGTAATGTATTAATTTTGTACAAATTAACAATTACAGATTACTCTTCCCAATTATTAGACTACAATACAACAGTTTCAAGTAATACACCAACTTCATGCCACATGACATCAAGGAACCCTGCTCAGTGGACTTATTCTTCCTATGAGTCTTTGGACTATTCCCACACAGCTGCAACGGATGAATATTTCCACTGAAACAGACACTGATAGCCTATGGCAAAAGAATCCAGCTATATAATTGAAAAAACCTGAAGAAAGTCTATTCTCAAGTTTTCAAATCCCCAAACTTTTCAGACGTCCAAAGAACGATGTACGTACCTAGGTGGAAAACTCACGCTTGAAAAACCCAAGGGAAAAACCAATCGAGAGCGAAAAATACCAGTAAGTTGGCTAGACTGGCGCGCGCATTACTGGCGGGAAAACGAGTTAACTCAAAACCAGTGGTAAAGAGGAGAGAGGGAGAAAGAAGCGTGTTTTATTAGTAGTATATCAACAGCAGCAGCAACATCATCATCATCATCATCAGAGTGAATTAAGTTTCTTCTTTGAGCACGTCACAGTTGGAGGGGGTGGGGTGGACAACCTCCACCTTCACAGAAACGACGCGCGACGTCGACGTCAGTCTCAGACACTACGACGACTAATTACAGCGACGTTTTGATTAATTCGGCCATCAACATATTAAAAGGCCCACTAACTGCTGCCTACTAACCCCCACGCCACCACCATATAAGCGCAACACGTAGCCATTCATTCATTCATCATCGGTTCATTCATAAAACTTGTTACTACTACTACAACACTCGTACTACAACTACTACTACTAATCAATGGCCTCACAATAATTAATTGCATTGCAACTGTGTAAGGCATCTGCGGCATTGTAGCACACCACTGAAATAGCACTGTTCTGTGCCATGTTCTAGATCTAGAAGGTGGATTACATTAGGTGCTTCAATGAAAGAGTTAGGTCAATTCTCTCATCATGAGGTGCATCAAGTTATAGGAATAGATTCAATAATTGAATTGAGTAGATGGGTAGAGCAGAAAACCTCTTTTCAATACCATATCCACTGAAAAATATATTGATTTACAAAGCTAAAGTCTAACGATGAATAAATGATACGAATTTTAACTCAGTTTAGATACTGATCGATGAAACAGGACAAAAAAGAAAACATTCAACGACATTGATTATTAGAAAGTATTATTAGATCGATAATACAGATTCTGAAATCGGATATAAATTAAATATGATTGAATAATCTGGAAATTGTAGATGAAGTATTGGATAGAATGAAAGCAATATTGATAAACTATTCTTAGCCAAGCACAGTTAAGTTTCCTAGCAGCCTCATTGAATATCGTTCGGATTACAAACAACACCATTCATCACTCATCACTATCCTTCAAATCATTCTCTCAAGTTTATTGTAACTGGAAATAATAAGGAATAAACAGGAATAAATATTAATCAGGAAACACAGTCATAATTATTTAATAGAAAAATGAGGAATAGAGCTCTATACATCATAATGCCAACCATACCAACAAAACTTCCGTCGTTATCGACAAGTGGAAAACCAAAAAATACTTGAGGAGGTAAGAGAAGTGAATGGACCAGTAGGGCAAAGGGGCACACCGAGCGTGATCAGACTTGCAATCAGGAGCAGCATGTGACTCAACTTCCACTCAATCAGGGACAGCATGTGACTCGGTCTCTCACAATCGATCAATCTTGTCGCCAGATAAGTACCAGAAAGAACGGAATCCCCTCAAAACAGCAACATCATTTGCAAGTCTACTAGTAGTTTTGTGAACAATAGACCTCGCCCTCTGTAAGTTACATTGACCTGTTGTTATGTTTTCTCAAAAATAAATAAATAATTTATCAATTTAAAATGTCTAGAAAAAATCCTAAATAAACATAGAGCTGTCTGTCCTATCGTACCGTGACGTGTCGTCCCGGAATGTGAGTGTGAGCGCTGTTATCAGGTCTGGCTGCAACTATCTACAACGTTGATAGAAAGATACATTTTAAAGATGTTCGATGTTTTTGAACGGGTAGTATTATAGTCCACTAGACATCTGATTTATGATGAAAAATTCTAAACTCTGATTTTTACTCTAATATTGGAGTATGAAGCCCAATTTAAATAGGAAAATACCTGTTAAATTTCATGAAAATCTATTACCGCGTTTCGCCGTAAATTCGCAACATATAAACATTTAAACATTAAGAGAAATGCCAAACCGTCGACTTGAATCTTAGACCTCACTTCGCTCGGTCAATTAAAAAATAAATAATTGTGTATCATTGAATAAAAAAAAGAATAAAATCCATTCACCGACAGCATTCAAACTACAGCCATCACTTGAATCGCCCACAATGAATCTTAATCGAGATTTTTGTATTATTTGTTGCTTCTGTTTGTTCAATCATTATTGCTGATTAAAACAAGGTTTGTCGCCATAGTAGAAGTTTGTCCCATCCAGAGCTAAAGTAGCTTGCTTTTCTCGAAAGGCCTACATTATAATTTTAATTATTATATTTTTTTATAAATAGTGTAATATTAAATTATTATAATTGTATTACGTCAAGTATATACTTGGATATGGCATTAATATTATTTCAATTTTAATTATAGTGTCTTACTGTACAATAAAGAGCTACTTACAGTAACAAATGAAGAATATTACTTCGCACGCTGCAAAAATTCAGCTAATACGGACAACTCACCTGAAAAAAAGAAACAGATTTTGAATTTTCATTAGTTGCTATATATTTATCACACTGCTATTAGTTATCACACAATAGAGCTGTTATCAAAAAATACAAAGTCATTTTTCAATATTACAAATTTTGTTCTCACAAAAATCAATATACAATTTACAATTTTTGTAACACCACACTGTTATTAGTTACCACACAATTAAGCTATTATCATAAGATACAAATTCATTTTTCAATATAATATTACAATTTTTGAAATCTCTCAGACAAGCTTGAGAGTAATGAATGAAGGGTGAAAGTTCACGGACTACATAGACAATATTTGTTGGATTTTATGATCATGTCATCATAGTTGGGATAGTTAGAAGGAATTCCACTCATCCTAGCTCTTCAAGATTCCTTCATAAGTCGACGTTCAAGTTGTTATCAATTTATTTGTCACAAATTTATGTACCGGTATGATCAAAGTTTGAGAAAATCGAAAATAATAAAAGAGTAAAAAGAAAGCGAAACTTTCAACCGAGATGACGAGCAAATTGGTTACAAAAGAGCAAAAAAAGACTGCGCGTCACTGGTAACCATGGCAACGCTACAGACCTGGCTGGAAGATAAGTTGTTTACTCAATAGATTAGAGAAGAGAGAGCAGCCTTCGAGAATATTGAATTAGCTCACCCCCACTCACTCACCCCATTCAAAAAAGTCAATTCAACACGGAAAACAGCAATTTCAACAGCAAAATAATGAAACTTCAGTTCTGTATCTCAAATTATTCAACGAGCTTGTTCCCTTCACTCACAATACTGAGGAAAAAACTATGAACAATCGGAAACATTAGTTGATTCAACAGGGAAAAAGCATTATTTGAGTATTGGGCAACCTGAAAAGTCATCAACTTTTTTGTTAAATCTGAATAATTTATTCGGTTTATCCCCGTTATAAACAATGAATTCTACAAGATGCATTTATGCATTTATTAACAACTCATCTGTCACTTGCAAGCATGCTCAACTTGATATCTGCATTACAGAACCAGCTTATTTATCCATTTTGATGAATAAAATTGAAATTAACTTTTTGTTTTGTATTAGTGTATTCATAAATCCTATGTCACTTGCAAGCATCGCAGAACTTTCATACCAGTCAGCATTACAAAGCTATTCCTCTTCCATTCTATATGAACTTTATGTTTTGAATCTAGATTCATTTATTCAGCTTATTCCTCTCATCCACAATAAAATCTGTAAATGTAAGTCAAACTGACAACATAGGATTTAAATATGAAGCATTGATATTATTTACGAGGTTTGCAGACAGTTTCAAATGTATCTTACTAGTAGTTCTGTGAACAGTAGACCTCGCGCAGTTAGAAACCACAGCCTCCTCTTATACAGTCCATCAGAGTAAATCCTGTCAGTATGTCGTGTCGGCGAGATATCGGTGTGAAAACGGCTAATGGCTGTTGGGGTTGGTGTATCAAAAATACTAACATCAAAAGCTAATCTCCTTTAAAGGTGCGTACAGACTTTCGCTCTGCTCCGCAACCGAACGTCACTCCAGCAGAGCGATTGATGATCGACCGGGGAGCAACAGTGGTTCGACCGGGGAACGCGAGAAGATCTAACATCTTCCATAACGTTCATGATGGGTGCGTGGGTGGAGCGACTGTGGTTCGATGGAGGAACGAGGGCGGTACGAGGGCGGAGCGTGCTCGGTGCGGGTTGGAAGCGCGTATATGTGTACGCAGCTTTAGACATACTGGCAACAGGACAGCCCAAGTTCAAAGCAGAGAAAGTTCGAGAGACAATAACTATGTTATTTTAGTTATTAATTGCATGCGTTATTGCACGCAATCAATAGTTCATTTATTTATTTATTCACAATGGAGACAACGGGTTTCCCAAAATATGTCTCCTTAACAATAAAAATTTACAGATAGAAATGAAAAAAGAAAAATAATGATAAAAAATACCAACTTATGCAATAATAAATAATACAAACAACAAAAATACCACCTAATTCAAAAATGAAAAATACAAAGATTTCAAATACTTATGAAAAAAGTAAAAAAAAACAAATTGGGAATTCAAAATTTATAAAAATTAAAGAATATAATAACAAATAATGAACAAAAATTTTATCAATAGAATAAATAACATTTATAACTGAACGACGTCCCAAACCATAAGCACATCTACACTGATACACCAACTATTTATTTGATCAGATCATGCTTACACAAGATTTAATTATCATATATAACGCTTTCCGGAATTTAGCGCGAGAAAACCAGAAGACATCTAGGCGCCCAGACAAGCTGTTATAAGTTCTTTACATCCTATTTAATACTGCATAAAAATTGCATTCAATGAGGCATGCAATAGGTATGCAATTTATAGTCTACACAGCTGTTGATTTTTTACCAAGTTACATTGAGATATTGGCCCATATGAATAAAACCAGAGCAAGTGCTTATGAGCAAGATCATGGAGCATAAGGTTTTGCTCATGAGCAAAAGGTAGAAGCAAAAGCATTTGCTCATTTTTATATGAATAAGCTTTACCTTTTACTCTTATCTTATGCTCCTGAACTCTGGAGCAAATGCTCACGTATTTTAGAGATTTTTCATCAGCTGATTTGCTTTTGTAGCCTTAGTTTGTTTTTATAGCTCACGGAAGCGCTAAATATGCAAATAGGGTGCACCGCTTGTGTTTGCGTCGTCTGCTCTGTTTTCTATTTATGAATAGAGTTTTAGGTTAGTTGAGTTTAGAATTTTGAAATAATAGCGTGAAAAAATGTCATCTCTATAATAATCTTTAGCATATTCTTATAATATCAATAGCCTTCTTATAATCGTCTACACTTTCATCTTCTTAAATACCTATTTCCTATTTTGTGATGGCTATCTTTATAACAGGTAGCTATCTTTTGTATTTATTCTTTTGTAGGGATAATGGTGATATATATCATGGTTGAATCTAAAAAGAGTTTTATAGTTCTCAACTATTGGTTGTGATCGTATCTGGTATAGTTTCCTCTTCCTCATACGAATTAGTTGAGCCATTTTACTATGAGCAAAAGGTGATAAGCTGCTCTAGACTAGACTCACCTTTTTTGAAGCATTTGCTTCAAAAGTTGAGCAAATGCTCTAGTTTATTCATACAATTTTGAGCAAAAGCTTTTACTTTTGAGCAAATGCTCAAACTATTTTTTTGATGAGCATGAGCAAAAGGTTTTGCTCACATTTATTCATAGAAAATGAAGCAAATGCTCCATATTTTAGAAGTATAAGCAAATGCTCAACTTTATTCATATGGCCCATTGAATTGCATGCGTCATGGCATACAATTTATAATCAACTCGACAGCTGATTCATGATGAATAATTCCATAGTCTGATTTTTACTCTAATATTGGGTATGAGGAGGCTCTTTTTTCCTTTTATATTATCCTTGAAATGCAAAATTTCCAAAAACCTTGTATATACGTCGACGCGCAATTTAAAAAGGAACATACCTGTCAAAATTCATGAAAATCTATTACCGCGTTTCGCCGTAGATGCGCAACATATAAACATTAAGAGAAATGCCAAACCGTAGACTTGAATCTTACACCTCACTTCGCTCGGTCAACTATAGTCATAGAAAATTGGCTACCACGTTTCACTTCTCATTTGTTTTATTCATTATAGAGAACTACCACAGTATCAATCAAAATATGAGTGAGTTAAAACAGAAAACATCACACCTCAACCTCACTCCTATGTGAACAGTCCAATCCATTTCTGTGTTACACAAAACCCATGTTACACCGTCTACAAGCCAACCTCACCAACCAATCATGCAACTTGCAACTAAGCAATAAGTTACTCCGTGAAGATAGGGATGCTTCCAAGAGTTTTTCAAAGTTCAACAAGTGTCTGATACCCTTCTTCTCTTTCTACTCAAAAGAGAAGTTCCTCTCTACTCTCTACGTAACCTTGCATCCACCACCTTCTTCTCCTCTTTCTCCTTCATCTTCTTTCGTATCCTGTTGCTGCACTTCATCAGCATCGTCTTCATTGACGTGATTGACGTCTACAAGAAAGTACACAGCATCATTTCCCAATCAGCTGTTTCCTCTACTTCCCATTCTTCTTCTTATCATCAACATCATCAGAGGTTTCCAATGCTTGAGTGTTGATCAAGGTTTTCATTGATTCTTATGTTCATCGATTTCTCTACAATTCATGATACCATCATTTCATGTTTCTCTAATTAACTAACATTGAATTTGAACTACCAATCGTTCACAATCACTTTAGTCCAGTCAAATGGTCGTTTTTCAGGAAACAGCCCCGAAAGAATTCTTCTCGACGGTTCTATATGTATTTTGGGGCGCTGAATTCGAATCTGAGATTTGCTGACACGCCAGAGGGCGGCTTCACCCCCAAAAACCCCAAAATTTCGGACTTTTTTTCAATTTTTCCATTTTATCTCGTGAGCCTTGAGTTTCTCAAGAAAAATCATTCTCGACAAAATTAAGAAGAATAAAATTTCAAAAAATCATGTATCTTACTCGTTTTAGAGACTCTTGAATAACAGTAAAATGGCAGAAAAAAAAGAGAAAATGAAAATTATCATTTTTTCAATTAGCTGTAATTTTTGAACGGTATTGAAATCAGGAAAACGATTCATGGCAGCGGAAAGCGGAGAAAATTCTCTACAACACAACCTCGACTACTTTTTCGATTTTTTATCTGGAATGTTTCACAATATACGCAACTTTGAATATACGAGACGACTTTGGAAATGATTGACATATCAAAAATTTTTCGCATATTTAAAGTTGCGTAATCTTGTGAAACATTCCAGATAACAAATCGAAAAAGTAGTCGAGGTTGTAGAGAATTTTCCCCGCTTTCCGCTCCCATGAATCGTTTTCCTGATTTCAACACCGTTCAAAAATTACAGCTAATTGAAAAAATGATAATTTTCATTTTCTCATTTTTTCTGCCATTTTACTGTTATTCAAGAGTCTCTAAGACAAGTAAGATACATGATAGAAACTTGCAATTGGTCTCAAATGAAAGAGAATTACATGATCTATAAGCTACGTTGCCTTAAACCCATCTTGCATGACTTTTGATTATCGAAAAACTGTCGAGACTGTGAAAATGATGAAAATATCGCAAATTTCTTGATTTTTTTAATCAAACGTATCTTACCTCACGATTATATTTTTACAAAATTCATTTACCTCACATGAAAGAGGAGATTCTGTTCTTCAAATAGAGCCCAAGTACCATTTTTTATCATTCCGGGTTACCGAGATACACAGTTTTGAATATAGAAATTGGCCATTTTTCTGTGAATTTAAATAGGGGCTAAAATACACTAGAAGTGGATTTTTCTATTTTTCCATCAAATTTCAATTATGATACATGATTTTGAGCCGCCTTGACGAGCTGAGAAGAATGAGCTGTAGTACGAGGAGATCTGATCATTCTGTCGAAAGTTATTAGTTTTTAGAGTTTTGATCCTTGACGTATCCTTATGACGTAGGTACGTCATTTCTTATGACGTAGAAATACTGAAATCAAATGTTTCTAACGGGTGATTCTCATAGAAAATAACCCGCGTGAGATGATTTCAGCCGAAATATGTATTTTTCATTAGGAAGGCCTTGAAAAGGTATCATAATGAAAAATTTGTATTTTGGCTATAGGACATGATTTTCTTTTTTTGGGTATATTCCCCCTCCCCCCACTACTAAATTCGGAAATTCCTGAGGAATCCTGTTCATAATGAATTGTTCTTTCACGTGATGTGTGGTTTTTGATCTATACTAGAAAAATATCCATGTTGTAGCCTATAGGGTAGAAGTGGTAGGTTTGCATAATTTTGAAAACCCCTAGAAAAATACTTTTTTTTTGAAAATTCGTAGCTCCGGAGCCAAAAATGGTAGAATCCTACGCGACCACTCAATTTATTGGAAATATTATTCTCCTCAATTTTGTCAAGAATGATTTTTCTTGAGAGACTCAAGGTCCACGAAATAAAACGGGAAAATTGAAAAAAGTCCGAAATTTTGGAGGTTTTTGGGAGTTTTGGGGGTGAAGCCGCCCTCTGGCGTGTCAGCAAATTTCAGATTCGAATTCAGCGCCCCAAAATACATATAGAACCGTCGAGAAAAATTCTTTCGGGGCTGTTTCCTGAAAAACGACCATTTGACTGGACTACTTGTTTATTATCATTTCATAAAAATAACATGAATTGTATCATTTATGGTCAAATGCAACATCTAAATTCAACGCTAATCTGAGATTAAGTTGAATGGAGGGAGCTATAAGAACATTTATTATAGTACGTTGAAAATGTAGTTTAAATCAATCTTTGTTTAAACAGAGATGGTAGATATAGGCCCTAAAAAATAACTATCATGTATTATATACTGGAGTTATTTCGGCAGAATTGACGTCATTAAATCAAACCATTGAAATCAGACGTCTGTTGAAAACGTGACTCCTCAAGGCCATCTCCACTAACAGGCCTCCGCATACGTCACTATAGTGAGGTCCACGTTATAATGACAGTATTTGATCAACTTTGGTTTTGCTATCCTTGTCCATCATCCAACAAAGACGGTGGTACTATCCTTTTCTAGGTCCACAACGATGACAATTATGTTTTTGACAGTGTAGAAATATAATTAGTTAATGCAGAGAATCGGCATTCTTCTATCTTTATTTCCTGCCATTATAACGTGGACCACACTATAATTACTATATTGGTGGTCATCATCAGGTCTAAACTCATCAGTCATCTCAACACCATTCTTTCAACAACTGTCACAGTACACAGAGGTCAAGAGCAATAAAAAGACATTATTAGATATCAGACAAGATTGTAAATCTCAATCGGAATGAATCTTATATCAGAAATTGTGTCACTAGGGCTTTTTTGCTAAACCAGTGCGTGACACACAAAACCAAAAACAAAAACTCAACAGAAAGAACCCAGTGAATTGGGTGACTGATGACATTAGACAATTATTACGGATTGAGACCACATCGGTATCCCATTCAAGCAAAAATCCACAACCAAAGTTACAATAGTAGTGTGAAGTGGACCCCCCAACGGTGGTCCCTGGGGATAATGATCAGCTACTCCCTCAAGATAAGCAACACCGCACTACTCACAGGAATGCTACGTTGCGAGCATTTGATACACAATACTGATCCCACGACACATGATTTTCCACATTTCATTTAAAGTATCTGTAGTTGGTAAGAAATGTATTTCTACTCATTTCAACTGTAGAGCTTGAGCCGCACAGCGACAAAAACACAGCGACTTGGAAAATGCTACTTTCAATCTATATATATATATATATAAAAGCGAAATGGCACTCACTCACTGACTGACTGACTGACTGACTCACTCACTCACTCACTCACTCGCATAACTAAAAATCTACCGGACCAAAAACGTTCAAATTTGGTAGGTATGTTCAGTTGGCCCTTTAGAGGCGCACTAAGAAATCTTTTGGCAATATTTTAACTCTAAGGGTTGTTTTTAAGATTTTAAAGTTCGTCTTTTAACATGTATATTCTTCTTCTCCCAATCTCTTAATTATAATTGAAATTTCCATATCATATGCTACTATAGAACTATAATCTAGATAGAGTACCTCTTCGAAACAGTTGTTGACTGGCAACTAAATTAATAATTTTGTCAGGTTGGCATTAAGTTGAGTTGACTTTGTTAGGTTGGCACCAAGTTGAATATTTAAATGCATTTATCGCAGAAAAATTGATTGGGCACTGCTACTTCAATCCTGGGAATATTATATTACTAGCCGTAAGTGCACGTCCAGTGCCAACATACCTGTCATCACATTTTTGGTTGGGATCGATTTAGTATGTTATTTTGAGCACAAAATCACAAAAATTAAACGGCGCTCACTATTGTTTTTAAAATAAACTAAGTTCAAAGTAGCAGAACTTCACATGCATTTAACCTATAAAAACCTAAAATGCTCAAATGAAAAATGCAGGCGAGCGAAGCGAGCCTGCTGATCTCATTCTCGGACGATCCAGTCGGGGGTCCAGGGGGCGGATCCCCCTGGCTAGACGGATATGGCGAGCGAAGCGAGCCTGACGGCTAGTTATCTATATAATAAGAGAGAGTAGGGTTGTGTTTGTTCGTGTGCTCGCATCAAAACATGTCAACTTGTGATTTAGATCTCCAAATTTTGCACATAGATTCTAAAAATATCAATCTCGTGCACTTGGAAGCCCAAATTTTCCTTCTAGATTTTTCATAATTAATGCTCAAACTTTATTCATGCTGCCGTACATGAGTTCCATTTACGTCATAGGCTACATTGTAATTGTTGTAGCCGAGAAGTGTGTTTTTTTATGAGGAGGTTTTATAATGCTGTTACAAGACAATTATTTTTGAACGGAGGCGTGTATCGGAGGTGTGTAGCGTAACAGTAAAACGCTCGCTTTCGGAGTGATGGTTCTTCGGTTCGAATCCCGATTCTTCCCAATTTTTTTGTTCTTAAATTTTTCCCTCGAAATTTATTATCAATTATTTTTTGAAGGAATTTGTTTTCATTACAATTGAACTGGGATTTTATCAAATAATTATTTTTAAAGTAAAAGTTTGCCACCAGTACAAATGAAATGGACATAGTCTCTTCACGATGTAGGCCTATCATTGAACTTCATATGAAAAACATGAGTAGATCACAGTAAAATAAGTAATAATTCATATTCTTCAGTTATAATGTACTATCAGACACAAATTCGTAGTGAAACGAATATTTTAGGTATTTTATTTGGAATTGGGGAAACAAAGGGCTGCCTGATTCAAATTGAGGAGGATCTAATCGATACTAAAATTTATTGATGTATTGAAAAAAATCAATATGATTCTGTGAGGTGTTTTAGTATTTTGTCTTCTTCAGTTATCTATACTATAATAAAGGAAAGAACTGGCTTATACACGTAAGGAATAGGGAATTATGTTTGACGCATCATCACGTCTGAGCTACTCAACTGATTAATTTGAAATTTTGCATATAGATTCTTAATTAACCGAGGATGGTTATATGCCTATTTTCAGTTCTTCAAGATTTCATTACGTCAAGTTTTCAATTTGTCATGCTTCCAGTTGTTGTATAAAAGCAGCTGAACATTTCTTTTAGAAGGGACATTAGATGATAGGTATGATTGGGGATCCTATTCGAATAAAAATAAATGATCTTCTGTCGTATCAAAATTTTGTTCCGCCATTTTGAATTCAACTTCATTTTTTTAAATTGGAAGGTATGACAAAGTTAGAAGACAGAAAACTTACGTTGGTCATAATTATGATACAGAATTTCAAGAGAAAATGAATGGTGAAAACCGTACCGATTTCTCAAACCGTTCAAAAGTTATTCTCATTCAAAGATACTGATAAATCATCCATATATCCATCATCTTTACTATAATAATGGAAAGAGCTGGCTCATACACGTACATGAAATAATTATGTAGGAGAATTATGTTTGACGCATCATCAAGTCTGAACTACTGGACTGATTGATTTGAAATTTTGAATAAAGATTCTTTATTAACAGAGGATGGTTATAGGCCTATTTTCAAATTTCGAATTTTTTATTACGTCAAGTTTTCAGTTAGCAAAGTTTTAAGATAGACCCTTGCGAAGCACGGGTTACCTACTACTTTACAATACATAAAAACTACCATACGTTATCCTTCCAGAAAGTATTTGGGGAAGTGCTCTCTCTCCCCATCTAACTTTTCGTATTGATTGCTATAAAAAAATTATAATCATTTTCAATCAAAAGGTCGAATCAATAACAATCGATATTACAGAAATCTCATTAAAAATACATTCAAGCCTGAATTCAATAAAAAAAGTATCAACCTCAACTACTAACAGAGTAATAGTAATGTACAGAAATCGTTCAACAAAGGATTATTTTTCTTTCCTGTGGATAATAGTACCCACACAAGCTAGAGCCTTTTCCTTGGCAAATAAGGGAGGGTTGATATGATACGTAGATGAGAAAATGATTAGAGATCGAGGTGGGTCTCCGAACCAAAGTAATCGATTAATAGTAACCGAAATACATCAGATGGAAACTAAAGTTCAAAATTTGTTCTCAAATTTCTGCGAGCAATTTCTGTATGTATGTATTTATTTATATATTGTCACGGCATATTTTCCAATAAAAATAGAAACAGCATTAATCTAAAGAATTTTGAAAGTAGGTGCCAATCTCTGAGTTCATTATCTCCTATTTCCGATAACAGAGAGCGATCCTTCCATACAGCTGATAGATTGATCGGCCAAAAACAAGAATATTCTACAGATGATAAAATTTTCCAATATTATTAAAAATCAAGGTAATTCGAAATAAAATAAAATATCAAATTATATCCACCATCCATCCTATTCCCTTCCTTAATTTGGCAATTGAGTGTGACGTCATATCTCGGAAGTACGGTGAAGAGAAAGTTCATCAGTTTGTCGGTATGATTGTGTCGGGTCGTGCCGTATGATGATGTGCTGAGAACTGAACGTGCTTCATATGTGAAGGAGAGATAACGCATATGCGTCGTTGCTGTATCGTGTCGACCGGCCTTATGAGGAATACATATATATATCGGTGAGTTGATCAATAATATATATATATATATAATATATATATATATATATATATATATTATATATATATATATAATATATATATATATATTGCCAAATTTTCCTGCATATTCCATCACCACCACATGTCTTACCTCAGGCCTATTAATACTATTAATTGATTGAGCTATTCGGAGCAATTATGAAATATAATGAACCTTTTAAAATATAAAAATATGGAAACAATTTCAATTTATTCAATAAAAATAAGCCGAAGTAGTAGTGATTATTTCTAAATTGGGATTTCAAGATTATAAACCCCAATAAATAATATGTATGAATTCATTTATTTATTTATTTATGTCCAACGGATCTCGAAAACGGCGATAACGATTTTGATTAAATTTGCAATATAGGAGGTTCTTGATATAAAAATCGGTTACACACAGTCTCATTCCAGAAAAAACTTGCTTTAGGACATGAAAAGGATGATAATAATTCATCCTTGATAAAACAGCTGATAATTCCGTTGTCTGTCGATAATGGAAGATGCGAGTGCGTGTGTGGGAGTGAGACAGAATTATGTTCAGCTGTTGAAATCAATTAGCGAGTCTCATGAGAAATATTATCTGGCAAAAAATTCTAATCGACTTGATCAACATATCTGATTTGTTGACATGACTAACGAAATGATTTTATTCAAGATCCATTATAATTTTTATTTATGTTAAAAAATATTATTATTATCCGTTATTCCGGTCCCATCCGAGGCTGTTTGAAGTTTACCAGTAAGTGAAAGATCCCATGGCCGCGTTACGAGCGCTGCGCAGGTTTTAAGTTCAATGGTGGGGCCGCCACCTTGCTGCATCTGAACTCACAGGATTTTTATAAGGTTTACTCCCCTAGACAAGTTGCTTTAACCCAGCTGATGAGCCTTGTCTACCCAAGAAATCAGAAAAGGAGAATGAAGAAGATTGGTCAAGAAAGACCAGAGAGAGAAAGTTAGGGAATAGAGAATAGCAAAAAGCTCAGTCAATAGAAAAAGCTATTCTAGATATGAGAGAGTTCCAGAGCAAAAGAAGATGAAGAAGGGAGATGGGCTCTGGAAGTTGGAATCATGTTACACAGTCTACATGTTTTACTGTGGCAACAGTCCATAGATGGAGGTGACTGCCGATCTGACCCCGATCATGTATGAACGATGTTTTCTCATTGAAACAGATCATAGCAAAAAGAGTGGAATTCAATTTAGAGACACACCTTGCATTCGTGGACTACGAAAAAGCGTTTGATAAAGTCAATCGTCAATTATTGTTGGATAAGTTGATCCAACGAGGTTTCCCAATTCATTTAGTCGGAGTCGTCAAGAGTTTGTACAGCGAGACAAAAATAATCCTAGACTGCTCAGGCTCCCAGTCAGAGGAAATTGTTATCAATGTTGGTTTGAGACAGGGTTGTCCTCTCTCACCAACTCTCTTCAATATTTATGCGGACGACCTTTGTAGGAAGTGGAAGCAAAAAATTCACCCAGGTATACAGCTAACACACAATATTGCTGTCAATTCATTATGGTTTGCAGATGATCAAGTGATATTGCAGGAATCAGAGGACGATCTGCAAAGAGCAATATACCAGCTCCATCTCCTGAGCTCAGAATATAATATGAAGATTTCCTTGCACAAGACAAAAGTGATGGCATTTCTGGGGAAGTCTCCGATACGTTCTAAAATAGTTCTCAACAACAGAATACTGGAACAGGTATCACATTTCAAATATTTGGGATGTGATATTACATACGAGGAAGACCATGACTTGAATGCAAAAATTAACAGATTCCAGTGCATATGCGGAACTATCAACAGAACTCTCAAAAATAAAGCCCGAAAAGAGACGAAGCTCAAATTTTATAAAGTAATGGCCGTCCCTACACGTTTGTATGGCTCTGAAACCTGGGTACCAAAGAGAAGGGAGTGGAGCAGGTTACAGGCGGCCGAAATGAGATTTATAAGGTCAGTGAAGGGATGCACCAGAGAGGACAGGCTTTATAATATTGATATCCGTAGAGAGCTCAATGTGATCTCTATACCTCAACGAGTTGACGAGAATCGAAAACAGTGGAGAGAACACGTTGAGAGAATGGGAAACGGAAGAATCCCCAAAGCTGTCATTGCTTACAAGCCAGAAGGGAGGAGAAGTATTGGCAGACCAAGAAAAAGGTGGGAGAATGTTTGAAGGCGGAACAGGTATTAATGCCTACCCCTGTAAGAAGACGACGACGACACCGTTAACAAATATTGTAGCAAACATAATATCATTCTAAATTAAAGTGTATAAAAATGTTCAAAGTTAATCATTATTTTACAGTTTTAAGTGATTAGTGAGTGCTACTTTGTTATTCAATTTGTTTGTAAACAATCTAAATTCAAAATTTTCTGTTTTCAAATGTTTGGACTGAAAATTGAACCTGAATTCAAAAGTGTATGGAGCATAACCTACTTTTTGGACTTTTTATAGTGTATAAATCAAAATTTGGGGAAGAAACATTTTTAGGCTGTGCCTGTTGGTCCTTCTCAAATCATTTTAAATAATTGTGTTCTGTGTATCAATAAATTAATAAATATAAACTATACTTTTATGCATCTATGCTTTTGTACTCCAAATCGAAGCTCGGTGCCCCGATATTAGGCATTAAGCATACTTTCAACCCTCAACCTCTTTCCAACCATGAATTAGAATCTATTTTCTTCATAACTCAATAACATCCCTCCGAAAATAAATACAGCACTGTGCACACAAATCAGCCACATTTAGTTTTTGGGCAGAATGCAATGCATGCACCGATTCCTGCATTTCTGCCAAAATACATCAATGCTAGCCCCCTCCTCCCACCTTTTCCCAACATGACCACCACCCCTCCTACCAAACTCAGAAATTGGGGTGATGTGGAAGCAGCATCCACATCAATTGAAGCAGTATCATCATCATCAACTGCAGCAGCAGCAGTACATGAAGAGCAGCAAGAGAGAGTACGGTGACAGTGTATGTGTGACGAGAGAGACCGAAATACATAGAGAGGGAGCAGTAGAAAGAGACAGAGTACGATGATAGGGTATGTGTGATAAGAGTGAGTGAGATGGCGTGGAGGCTCAACAACTGGTTTATGAAGGTGACTGTACTCACACTGGCATGGCATGGCACATAATACACGGGGCGCGTGTAGTAGCATGGCGTTGCTATGGCAACGCGGCGGCGGTGAAAATAGAACAGTACAGTCGCTGCTAAAAGCGGCACGTATTGATTGACACAAGACTGACAGTACTCTCCCCTTCCCTCTCCACCCACATAATGGACCACCACATATATTCACCCTTCCTCTCCACCAACACCCCCCCCCCGCAACATAACAAAACAAACGCAATTCAAGAATTACCCTTCTTCCCCTCACAACAATGATCATACCGCGAAAAACTTTCCGGTCAAAATACCACCAGCAACCAGAGAGAGAGCAGCAACAAATACAAACTCAAAATTCGCGCTTGCGGCTTCTGCTATTCCTACTTTTCCACTACACACCCCTTAAATTATTCAAAAGTTGGTTCAAACTTTCCGAAACGCCTCTGCCCCAACTCACTGCATCACTACTGGGCCACTTCCGAAAGCCGACAGACAAAACTTATTGACAACTCCAAAACAAACTTACATTCTATCCTTCTCTCTCTCTCGATAAAAATTGAAACATCTCCTATTAGGCGTAGTGAGGATCAGAAAGACCTTTCAACCACTCAGCCTTCAGCATCCAAGTTCAGGTACTTAAATTCAGCTTTATCTGGCAAAAATGGAACTAATCAATTGAGAAATGAATAAATTCACAGACCTGTAAATCAATAATCTAATTGAAAAGTTATTATTATTTCATTCTCAATTACATTCAACCTAAGAAGATCATACCTAATCATAAAAATCAAGGATGAGCAAAGTGATACACTAGTAAAAGCAAAGGAGTGTTGTGTTGCTTGAAATGACTTCACCAATGTCTAAGTGAGCGACAGTTCAAGTTCAACACTGCACTTTCACGGTGTTCGCCTCCGGAACGAGGAGGAGGAGGAGGAGGAGGAGGAGGAAAATGGGAGAAGAAGGAGGAGGAAAAGGAAAGACAGTTCACCGAGTCCACTCACCCGTGATGTGCGCTGGATAGGCTGCAGTGAATAGACAGAGACAGAAAGTCGTGCTACAAATTTGTCAAGAATAAACCTTTGAACATGACCTAAAAATTTGGACGATCACTAATAATAAATGAACTCAGGACCAGTAATACTACCATGTCACATTTCACAAATCTTTGGGACTCTGGCTGCCCTATAGTGAGATTCATCCTAACTGTCAGCATTGGTTAAATGCAACCATTTTAATTTTTCAAAAAAAATGCAATTTGGTTAATGAGTTGACTTATTGACAAATTCATCTTCTACGAATTCAACAAGAGATTTCATCTTCACAAATCTATTCCCTATAACCCAGAAAGTGAATGCACCAGATTATCACTAATAATCAAATAACCTCTTCAAATCTATTTGAATAAACTGCCCACATTTTCCATCCAGTCAACAACATTTAGCCTTCTATCCTTTTCTCCACACTTATATGACAATGGACACCCTATTCTGCCAACGGAAGTCCTAAAAAACCGGCTAAAAAACCTTCACCAACTTGAAAGCCGGAAATCAATTATTTGCAGGTTGCAATCCATTTTCGAACTTGAAAGTTGCTCCTCAATGGCAAACAAGAGACAAGAGAGCGAATAGACAGAGACAAACTTATGACGGATAAAACAGGATGGACGGAGAAGAGACGAACAAACGAGCAAGCAAATCGCTGTCGACAAGCGAAGCGTAGCGGTGAAGAACAAGAACAAAACGAATAAGAAGAAGAAGAAAAGGAGGAAGATAAGGAAGAAGGAGAGTTGAGAGAGGTCGTCGAACTTGAAGACAACGGGGAGTCAGTCAGACGCAAAGTGACGAGTCCAAGAGCAGACCAATGCTAGAGCCCAGAGTAATATAACTGTATACTATTATACACTGATATACTACGTAAAGATAACTATATAAAATAGTTTCGTAGTTCCAATGAGCCAGCATGAGCCTTGGCCTTCACTATAATTTCACCACTATCTGCCTCCAACATATATAGTACAGTACCGGTACTGTTACAACTGCAGTAATGTACCGCAAATTACAATTTTCTGTGGTGTAGCATACAGAAACGAATCTTTGAGAAAAAAAATAGTAATATTTAATCTCTGGTTGTAGTCGAGGAGATGATGTCGCAGTTTTTTATATTGAATTAAACAACTTGAAGTTGTCACAATCACTATTGGTTGAAGAATTAAAAAAGTACAGTAGTATCGTTTGCAATACATAGAGAATATGCACAGCGTACAAACTCGGTTGTGTTTACTCACCTGTTAGAAGAGTAAACATAGAAAAATTTGAACACAAAATGCAAACATAGGGAATTAGAGCACGCAATTAAATTTGAGACAGTCTACCTATCGCTAGAGAAACAGTAAATTTTCATCAGCCTAATCATGGCTTACTCTATCTATAGTAGGCTATGGCCTAATAAAAATGAATATCAACTGATCAGCCTGCTACCGTATTTAGAAGAGAAAAAATTTTGGGCAAGAAATTTGTCCACTTATTTGGAATAACACAAAATGAAAATTTATGCAACTCATTGAATTTAAAAATCAATGAGGAAGGTAATATACAACTATAGCGAGATTGAATTTTCAAAGTAATTGGAAATTATAGGATAATATAGTACATTGATGTACAATACTGTGATTCACGTTATCCCAGTGTATCCAATTAAATCCTGATTCACAAACATATTTCATTCAACAAATAATATTTTTTCATTATTTAATAATAAATTTTCATAATCGAGATTGAATACTTTGGAAGAGTTCGTTGTCATATTCCTACATAAGCAAGTTATATTACTCTATAAGCAAGTCGGCAACGGTGCGGAGTTGAAAAAGAATAGAGCTATCATATTCTTTTTTTTAATGACAGACAATGATAGCAAACCAATGTTAGTTAGTTGGGTGCTGACATTTAAATGTAAAACTAAAGATTGTTTCTAAAGTAAAAATGACACTACAAGTTTGCATACTTTCAATGACCATTGAAACATTTTGCTTTTTCAGGGCCCTTTAGGCCTATACTGTACAATCAAATATTTTAAACAAGATCTTTGACCAACATTTTGATTCCTCATCGGATTTGCAAAATCATAGAACGAGGAAATCAAGCATACAACACAATTGTACAGCCAGTAGATGATCTTTGCGTTCTGACATTGTAATCTTGCATTGACTAGAGTAAATCTGTCGGTTGGCGAAAGAATGCTCTCATCTCACAAATGATGATAATGATGATGTTGATGAGGTGGTGGTGGTGCTGGTGGCAATTATTCAGCTTCCTCGCAACCATCATTACCCGAATTACAATGATTGAAGGCTGCACTACTTGTTTCTCGACTCGTTCGGCAACCCAGCTATCTCACAGGGTCATGAGCCCTACAGTCAGAATCATTTCAAACTGTGAACATTGGCTGAATGGGAAGCAATGATGATATATTATAAGGTATGCTGACAGCTTAAAGTTAATCTTACAAAACTAAAACTCACTATTTAGAAGTTGAGACGATAAAGGTATTGAGATTAATTCGCAGTAGAATACGCAAACCGAGGTTTCCTTTAGGAAAATTATTCAATTTCTACTATTAAATAAATGATTGAATGTGAAATAACGTCACAAACACCACAAGTTGAGTCCAAACTCCAAATATGAGCTTAACCTCTACAGTCTTCCATGTAACGTGTGATCAGAGTGTAGAATTTACATTAGATATAAATTCTATACTCTCTGCATGTGATAGACCAACTTGCTAGAGACAGAAGGTATAGAATTCACATTAGGCCCTATATAAATGCTATACTCGTGTGATAGACCAACTTGCTAGAGACAGAAGGTGTAGAATTCAACTTAGAATAGTCTAGGAATTGTACAATAGCTCTAGTGATTAGGTCTAAACTCTAGATTGTATTCGCAAACTCATTTTCAATCAAAAAACCTCAAGAAACAACGTATCGTATTCCCAAACTCATTTTCAATCAAAAAACCTCAAGAACAACGTATCGTATTCCCAAACTCATTTTTAATCAAAAAACCTCAAGAAACAACGTATCGTATTCCCAAACTCATTTTCAATCAAAAAACCTCAAGATACAACATATTGTATTCCCAAACTCATTTTCAATCAAAAAACCTCAAGATACAACGTATCGTATTCCCAAACTCATTTTTAATCAAAAAACCTCAAGAAACAACGTATCGTATTCCCAAACTCATTTTTAATCAAAAAACCTCAAGAAACAACGTATCGTATTCCCAAACTCATTTTTAATCAAAAAACCTCAAGAAACAACGTATCGTATTCCCAAACTCATTTTCAATCAGAAAACCTCAAGATACAACGTATCGTATTCCCAAACTCATTTTCAATCAAAAAACCTCAAGATACAACGTATCGTATTCCCAAACTCATTTTCAATCAAAAAACCTCAAGATACAACGTATCATATTCCCAAACTCATTTTTAATCAAAAAACCTCAAGATACAACATATTGTATTCCCAAACTCATTTTCAATCCAAAAACCTCAAGATACAACGTATCGTATTCCCAAACTCATTTTCAATCCAAAAACCTCAAGATACAACGTATCGTATTCCCAAACTCATTTTCAATCAAAAAACCTCAAGATACAACATACAAACACACAAAACAAATATTATCCAGCAGTAACATCCAAATCACACACACGAATACAAACAAAACTAAGAGTTGTTTTAATACTAATATAAACTATATCAACTAATTATTACTTGGACCAATGGACCGACAAAAAATAAATTAACATAAAACATAAAACTGTACTCCCAACTCCAATTCAATTTCCAATGGTTCGGTAATCATCGAAAGGTAAAGAAATTTGTATGAGAAGCAATGCCAACTTCTAGGTTCATTATCATTTCTCACAGTGACTTATATCAGTTATTCCTCCTCAGTTGATAGCCAAGTACAGAAAATCATATAAATACAGAAAACAACATATGATTAAACATTAGAATTGAATGTTGGATACTTGTGAGGCGCTGAGCCCAACAAGCACCCTTCCTACTTTGCTCCGCTGCGTCATCATGCATCCATCGCCCCCAAAATGCACTCTACTGCATCACTCCCTCAACGCCCCTGAAAGGGCCCAAAACAAAAAATTCAAAAGGGGTAGTAGATGCTCTTAGTAGTCAGTGGCGTAGTATTTGCCTCCTATGTACACCCTTTCAACTATACACACCCTCATATAGGTATATACACATACATCCAAACTTTGGCAGGTTATACTATGATGAGCAACTAACATCTCTATAATTATACTCTAAACTCTATAGTGTCAATAGTGTCTCCAAGTGTCTATAGTGTATGTATTCTATAATCATACTCTGAACTCTTTAGGTTTAGAGTAGTATTTAAGCGTCTTTAGTGTCTTATTGTAGCATGTTTGTTCAGTTTTGTTCATATTGGAGGGATTCACTTCAAGTGAATCTTATAGAAATAACACCAATACCATCCAACCAAAGCTGACACTACACCTTATTAGCTAAACCTACACCACATTTCTTCGTTCAAATATGCCTCCACCTTATTCAATGGGTACTATATTAAGCAATCAATTCCAAGCAGTAATACAGCAGCAATTCTATCGAAAACTACTACCAATAATTTAAAATGTCATTCATCCAACTAAAAACATCATTTTCCAAGTAGGTACAAAAAATCTGCTGTGGTACACTCACAACTTTCCTTGCTCATTGATCTATAAGCCTCATTCTTAAACACTCATTCTTAAGGGGAATAACATTATGCCGATTGGCGGCTAAATAATTTTATTAAAACTACGATTATACTATTGTTATTGTTTTCAGAGTACATTTTCCTTTGTTTGAATTATGAAATTTGAGGATTTTTTAAAAGTTGTCAAAACAGCTGTTCTACAAATAAAATATCGACTTGTGTTCTTTTGAATAAACTGCTCCAAAGTTAGTAGACAGTTTGTCTACTAACGTTGAAACTGCTCTACCCACCTACCTCAAGCACGAAAAGGAGGTTAAAAAGTAAATTTCTCAAGGATGGGGTGGACCCCCTGTTAGTTTCTCAGGGAGGAGACTCATGCTAGTTAATAGAGCTGATATTTATAACTATACAGAGTATGAAATTGAAAAAAATCGGTCATTTTTGAGAAAATCGTGAAAAACATGGTTTTTTAGTGATTATCCGCCATTCTTCTCAAGAATATTACGGAGCTCCTGCAATTTTCCCAGAAATGAGACTCATGTCAGTTGATAGGGCTTATAAATAGCTATCTAGGGTATAAATTTGAAGAAAATCGTTAGAGCCGTTTTCAAGAAAACCGAGAAAAACATGGTTTTTTAGTCATTATCCACCTTTTTTTCCGCCATTTTGAATTGTATTTTATTGAATTTCTTATTGTCGGATCCTCATGGTATAAGGACCTTAAGTTTAAAATTTCAAGTCAATTGGTTGATTAGGAATGGAGTTATCGTGTTCACAGACACACACACAACCACACACACACACACACACACACACACACACCACACACACACACACACACACACAGACCAAAAATCATGTTTTTGGACTAAGGGGACCTTGAAACGTAAAGAAAACATGAAATTAGGGTACCTAGAATTTTTTTGGAAAGCAATACTTTCCTTACCTATGGAAATAGGGCAAGGAAAGTAATAAAGGTGTGCATATAGGGACGCGAACAACCTTTTTCTCGGCCATAGAACGAATATATTTCAGCAAGCAAAGAATTTATAGTGACTGTCATTAATTTTGCAATATGTTTATTAATATGAAGAAATTAACCACAGCGATATCAATTAATGCACAATGTAATATAAAAATTGACTTAAAATCCTAACCACACTCTATTGAATATGAATACCAAATAAGAGGACACTTTGAACATTGCCATGAGAGACCACGTACCGAATAGTTTTGCAGAGATTGGCACTCGGCGTACTGCCAACCTATACAAGGTTTCACTTTAAATTAAAGTTGAAAAAATGTTATAGCCGAATTAGTCGAAACACTACCTTCTCAACCACTAGTGTCACCAGATCACTCTAACTCGATGGTCTTGAGTATCCAATGAATGAATATGGATTGCACGAAGGGCTAAAAATCCCAAAAAGGATTGTTTTATTCATTCCAGGTTGATAAATGCAAGTATTATTCAGAATAAATTAATATACTCTATTCCATCCAAGTATTATCAATATCAACGTCAAACACCCAAGTTCATCACAACCGATTAATGATACATGTGACATAAAAACTACTTAAAAAAATCTGGTGTGGTACACTCACACAACTTTCCTTGCTCATATTTGAAACTACGATCAGACTTCTGTCAGTATATATGTATATATAATTGTTTTCAGAGTACTTTTTCTTTTTGTGAATTGTAAAATTCGATTATTTTTTTTCATGCGTCATTTTTTTAAAGTCGTCAAAACAGTTGTTCTACGGATGAAATATCTCGACTATGTGTTATTTTTATGAACTGCGCTACCTACCTACCTCATGCATGAGAAGGAGGTTACTAAGTCCATTTCCCAAGGATGGGGTGGACCCTCCATTGGTTTCCCAGAAAGGAGACTTATGCCAGTTGATAGAGCTGATAAATAACTATACAGGGTATGAATTTGAAAAAATATCGGTCAAGTTATTTTTAAGAAAATCGTGAAAAACATGGTTTTTTAGCAATTATCCGCCATTTTTCTCAAGAATATTACGGAGCTCCTGCATTTTTCCCAGAAAAAAACTCATGTCATTTGATAGGGCTCATGAATCATCCATGGTATAAATTTGAAGAAAATCGTTAGAGCCGTTTTCGAGAAAACCGTGAAAAACATGGATTTTTAGTCATTATCCGCCGTTTTTCTCAAGAATATTACGGAGCTCCTGAAATTTTCCCAGAGATGAGACTTATGCCAGTTGATAGGGCTTATAAATAGCTATCCATGGTATAAATTTGAAGAGAATCGTTAGAGCCGTTTTTGAGAAAACCGTGAAAAACATGTTTTTTAGTCATTATCCGCCATTTTTCTCAAGAATATTACGGAGCTCCTGAAATTTCCCCAGAAATGAGACCTATGCCAGTTGATAGGGCTTATAAATAGCTATCCATGGTATAAATTTGAAGAGAATCGTTAGAGCCGTTTTCGAGAAAAACATGGTTTTTTAGTAATTATCCGCCATTTTTTCCGCCATCTTGGATTGAATTTTATTGAATTTCTTATTGTCGGATCCTCAAGGTATAAGGACCTTAAGTTTAAAATTTCAAGTCAATCGGTTAATTAGGAATGGAGTTATCGTGTTCACAGACATACAGACATACACACATACACACACACACACAGACCAACACTCAAAAATCATGTTTTTGGACTCAAGGGACATTGAAACGTATAGAAAACATGAAATTAGGGTACCTTAAATTTTTTGGAAAGCAATACTTTCCTTACCTATGGTAATAGGGCAAGGAAAGTAAAAAACACTTCATTCACATGGGCTACTTTTTAAAGTTTTTTTTTAAATAAAGGGTGTTTTAAGATTGTTTTATCAAAAACTACTTGTATAAGAATTATTTACATGCTCTACAATGACTCAACAAGTTACAAGTACCAGCTAACAGAGAAAATAGAACTGATAAGCTTTGCAACATGCTTCACGGGCTCTCAGCAAAATGTAAACTAAACACAACGCTTGTAAAACACCATTATTCATTACAACAAATCAAAAAACACGTCCAGTCAACAGTTGTCCGATCTGTTCATAAAACAAACAATTATAGTGATCACGAAACGTGGATTAGCAGCGTTATTAGGGCGGAAGGTGATGTTGGCGTGATCACGGAAGGAAGTGGAACTTTGTGAGTTGCAGCATACCACAAATACCACTGGTCTCGCTCACAAATACCTCATTCACATTCATTCATTCATCACATCACATCACATCATAAAACATCACATTTTTGTATGATTTAAACCTTGTGTACTTTCACTACAAACTTGCGAAACACGATAGGGCTACGGTAGGGGGTGGGAGAACTTTTCAGCAGTTGTTGAATGTTGGTAATTGTCACCGTCACCGTCTTACGATGTTTAGTGGTTTACTGTTCTCCAGGTTTTTACTTGATTTTGACGCAATGACGTCATGAAAAACAATCGCATTTTGTTATAATTGAATTGACTTTAATACAAGACAATAACTTCAATACAGTCAACAAAATAAGTGACTCGATTTGATATACACCAAAAATATAAATTAATGGCTGCATCTCTTTTCATAAAACACTATTTTATAGCATAGAGAAAGAGAATACTATACTACAGTATATACTATGGTCAATCTATGATTATTGGATACTATGGATATGGATTAGGTATTATGATTCTGAAATATGAATGATTATTCTATTCATTATAGGTATCTGGAGACTGTAGGATGCAAACAAGTGTACCTCCATTACGATACAAATGTACCATACATTACTCCAAGTGTACCATACATTAAAGTATGGTTTGTACTACAGTACCATACTTTAATATAGTCTTACTGTACTATTGATCTATGAATGTCTATTTAAATTATTACTGCACAATGCAATAGCAAAGAACTCATTTTTAGATGCTGAAAATGAGAATTCACATTGTTCATCCACTGTAATAAAACCGATTTGGTTCATAAGGTAAAATGATTATACACAATGAGGTGCATAACCAGTCGAATGAAATTCCACAATTTTTCCAGCAACTGAGAAATAAAATACATTTTGAACCATCCAAAAACTGCGAAATACAGTGTTGATCAGACAAAGAGTTATGGAGCATAATGAAGAAAAGCCGGAGGAATGAACGACCTAAGAAATGAGGTCAGTAGAGTAAACGCCCGGTGAAAGTTGGCGACAAAATGTTCGTCCAACTAGAAACAATAGAAAACCAAGAATAAAGAAGACGAAGAAAGAGCGAACAACTCACTCAAGAAGTTGAGTATCACACCCCCATCCCATCACCTACAAAACTACAACCGAAACGGAGCCTGGTTCTTTCTCTTTCACGCGTTCAGTGAGTTTTGACACCTGAAGATCTGAAGGTGAGTCTCCAAGGGAAGATACTCAGTTTCAATATCATACATTTTTTAAAATAATTTATTTACATTATGTTAATCGGTCACTATTTTTTGCTACAACAGAGTCAAAAAATAGGATTGGAGAAATTGCAATTTGAAATAATAAATTAAAACATTAAAATCAAGTAGATTGTATGACGTTCAAGATAGTTTCAAAAAATTCATTTCTCAAACGGCATGAGTGAGCTAATGTAAAATAAACTATCAAATGTCAAATAATGTATAATTTCAAAATAGAACATAATTCAGCTGAATTGTTGGACGTATTTCATCCAAATTTAAGAGAGAAAAGGTTGTGGTTGAGCCTATCCTGAAACTATTAGTACAATCAATTGGAATACTATAATGTAGAGTTTGAGCATCTCGATCCACTTAAAGAGGAGGTTCACAGTATCATTACAATGAGTATATCTGGTAATAAAAAAATGTACATGAGAGGCTGTTACCTATTGAGAAAACCTCGTTTGACAATATTCTCATGAGAGAAATGTATAACAAATTTAAAATAATTTCCAAGTGAAAGAAAAATAAAACAATCCACAATTCAGGATTTACATCAATCTCAGGCATCCTCAAATTCCGGAGAAGCCCGGTAAACAAGTCCAGCATGAACTTTAAAAGTAAGTAAATAGTAGAACTAAAAAAAAATAAATATGAAGGGATATCCAAAATTTACTGGAAAATACCCCATATAGCAGGAGAGGAAAGTCCAACAAACTAGCACGAGAGGGGTTCGGGGAGTTTCAACTGTATCTTAACCCTTTTTTCAGCCTCCAGAGGCCAAACGCAGATATTTTAGCAATGCTGTGTTACTAGCACAAGTCCCTTTCTCTTCATTCATTCTCTTTCTCTCTCTCTCTCTCTTTCGCTACCCATTCTCCTTTCTCTTATATTATCTGTCTCGCTCTCTCCATGGCCTTTCTTTTTTACCCCTAATAATTACTGGCCCTTGTTGCCATGGCAACAAGCCACCACTGCCTCCGATCGGTAATGCACGCTCACACTCACACTCTCTCTCTCGCTTGCTCTTTAATCCCCTCACCATCATTCTATCCAGCTCTTCTCTTTAATACTCTCTCGATTCCACATTATTCCTCTCAGGCTTCCTCTTAGATTCTCTCTCTCTCTCTCTGAGGCTTCTATTTAATCCTCTCCTGCTTCCATATCATCCATCTCTGGGTTCCTCTTCAATCCTCTCTCTCTCTCTGTCCCACACTCTACTCCCATCTGACTGCTCTTAAATCCTCTTTTACTCCCATATTACTCATTCCTGGCTTCTCACTCACTCTCACAACTCCCCTACCTCACTCTCTCTTTGGCTTACATCAATCCTCCCCGGCTTCCTCTCTTAATCCTCTCTCACTTCAAAATATCCCTCTTTGGTTCAACTGTATCTCACACCATCCCTCCTTCTCGCACCGTCTCTCACTCCTCCTCTACCACCAACTCACACTAGATTTTCCACTGCAGAGACTGAACACACAGCAAGCGCAGAGCTCCGTGGAAAATGCACATTTACTACTACAGCCTACATACAGTGCAACACTAATCAGTCTCTCTACTGTATGTTCCTCTTCCTGAATGTCAAGCATACTCAACAACATAAACAAATATATTTCGGCTACTCATATTCTCTTATATGATGGAAACAGAGGACAGATTCAAGGAAGACCTGAAAAAAAGGTTCATCTGAATTGGTCAAGTAACTATTTTGACCTGTCCTTGAGATGCTAAAATAAATTGGAAATCGAGGGTTCGTTGCAGGCTAATACAGTCAGCTACACCGTTGCACATTAGTTTGGGATTAGTGAGAATGGATGAGGGAGAAGTTAGTTGAAGATTAAAGGTTAGGTTAGGAAAATATTAAGGGTTAGGTTTTTTTGTTTTTAAATGGCAATATGTTGGTATTATTCAGAATTAATTTAAAGTTAAATGGCAATATGTTGGTATTATTCAGAATGATTTGATAAGTTAAGGCTGTACAAAGGCTAAAAATAAACTTTCTACTGGTGATATTTTCAGAATTTCTCGATTTGTATATCATGAAGCTATCAAAATGAAAAAGGTTTCTCAGGAAAACATTTTTCTCCGATCATTACTTTTTGAGATATAAGCGCCTAAAGTTTAAATTTTTGGGACAGAACATTTCAAGTTCGGTAAGAGATAAATCCATGATATTTAGATTTTGAGAAAGTTATTCAATTTACCAAAAATAACTCAACTAAAAGTTATTTTTAGTAAATTGAATAACTTTCTACAAAATCTGGTGTGGCGCACTCATACAACTTTCCTTGCCGTTATGAAAATTGATCACCTGACGCAAGTGTACACGCGCATCTCAAGTCTACTATTCAAAGATCTGCCAGCTGGTGACAGGACAATAACGCTGGAGACACACGAAGTCTGCTATCTCTTCATATTGAAAGATTTAATAGAATCAACAAGTTGTCGCCCCCTTTTCAAAAAACTTCAAATTTTCCCATTCCCAAGCCTATGTATTTTCGAAACAATATGCTTCATCAAGAAAAATCTACATGAATTTAATACAGGCGGAAAACATTCCATCAATACCCAACAAGATATAGGAACAACCTAAGAGACGACACACACCAGACAACCATGTATGAGCGAAGTGTTAGAAGTTCTGGTATTCGGTTGTATAATTTATTGCCAGCTCATATAAAAGAAATGACTGGTACAAAATTCAGAGATCAATTAAAGAAGGAGCTGCTGTCTATATGCGCGTACTCAAATGAAGAGTTCAGAGAGTACTACGAGCGTCGAAATGGGGTTTAGAGAGAATAGAAAAAAAATGTATTGACTTTTCATGTACCTATTTATGTTCTAAACTATGAGCGTCGAGATAAGGTTTGGAAAGAAAAAAGATATGACTTATAATTTATGTATTTATGTTATGTATTTTATTGACTTACGACATTGACAAGTCCAAATACCCCTTTTATAGGAGGTCAGTGGATGAAATAATAATAAATAAATAAATAAAAAGTTGCCAACAGTTTGCATTATTGAATAAACACATTTTCTCCAATTTCGAGCTTATTTCCAATTTTAGGTGAAAATGTCACTGAACATTAATTGTAGAGATTTTTACGCTCAATCTTTTCCTTTTGAAATTTTTTTGTTTAAATTGTATCTGTAGCCTGATAAATTGGGAATCTAAAATCACACTTTGCATTGATAGGGCGGAGCTCCTGAAATTTTTACAGATATGGGCCTTGTGGCAGTTGATAGAGCTTATCAATGACTATTTTAGGTATAAATTTGATCAAAATCGTTGGAGCCGTTTTCGAGAGAACCGCGAAAACCCCTGTTTTTGACAACATTTTCGCCATTTTAGCCGCCATCTTGAATTGGATTTGTTCAAAATTGTTCGTGTCGGATCCTTAAAGGGGAAGGACCACTTTTTTGGATTCAGGGGACCTTGAAACGTATAGAAATTTAGAAATTGGGGTACCTTATTTTTTTCGGAAAGCAATACTTTCCTCACCTATGATAATAGGGCAAGGAAAGTAAAAATTAATATTTTCAGAAAATTTTTGTTTTATTAAATCAACAATATCCTCTAAATCTCATGGGTTTATGTCTCACCGAACTTGAAATGTTCTGTCCCAAAAATTTAAACTTTAGGCGCTCATATCTCAAAAAGTAATGATCGGAGAAAAATGTTTTCCTGAGAAACCTTTTTCATTTTGATAGCTTCATGATATACAAATCAAAAAACTTCGAAAAATATCACCAGTAGAAAGTTTATTTTTAGCCTTTGCACAGCCTTAAGATTTAAATAAATTATGATAAGGTACTGTATCCACTGGGCTATCTAGGTATCATTATCATGGGCTTAAAGAATATCACTAGTAGTCATTTGTGACTCACATCTAATGACAAGGAGCTGAGTCCTACATTATTAGGACCTGTGCCCTGTATAACATCAAAGTACGAAGGCTATTGAATTCAAACCTGCAAACACTGCTGAATCAGCTATTTTTTTCGAAATATGTAATGACCATATGGCCTGGTAGCACAACAGGCATAGCGTAGCTAAAAATGCACGTAGCCGTCATATCTCCCAATGCTAAATCTACGCTAGGCCAGTGTTAAATGGCAGATAATCAACATTACTTCGGCTAAGGCTAGGGCCAAACGAGCGCACAAAGTGCGTCCGTTGCAACTTAATTTTTGACGCCCGTTGTAGAAATACATACAATTAGTGAATTGGTGTCAACACACGAGGTACGTGCCTACCAAGTAACGGAAGTCGTAACGGACGGTGATTTTTGAACTGCCCAGAAATGCTACAACGCACGTCGAGACATGCAAAAGTTATTAATTCATCTGGTTCAATTGCGTAAAGCCAACTGACGTTGAGTGTTGTGGTGTCATTGGCGACGGCCGCAAAAAGTAAGTTGCAACGGACGCACTTAAGGGCAGGTCACACCGAGCTCGCGTCCGCAGCGGTAGCGAAGTCAAAAAACTCGCCTTCCATGTTATTAAGTTGTGCAGGTCACACCGAGCTCGCTACCGCGGAGGTAGTACCTCGGCGGTAGTTTCACTTCGCGAGCCAGGCGAACTTTTGAAACGTCTCCTAGTGGGAGTACCGCTAGCGGTAGTGAGCTCGGTCTGACGTGGCCAATCTAATAACATGGAAAGCCTCATCAAAATTGAGGAGTAAAGAGTACAAAACTAAAACATAAACTAAATCAGCCGATTGGATAAAATCAGAGTGAATTCGACTGGAAACACAACAACTAATAAGCTGGTAGAAAGACATTAGCTGATTTCCATGTTTTGCCGACTAGAAACCAGACAGACGATAGTGAAAGCAGACAGCAGGAGACATACAGTCTGCACAGACTAATCCTATTAGCTGGATAATTCCAAGCCTATAAATGGAGAGACGAACACATTTATAAATAAATTAACTCACATGGACTAGTCTGGGCAGTCACCCAAGGCAGAGGCAGGTCAACAGCATATCATTATGTTATGACTTCATAAGCGCTGGCTTATTAACAGGCGAAAACTTGTTCGCCGACTGTAATAATAAACGATGGTATAAGAAGCAACACGCGTTTGCATAAGCAGTAGGGTGAAACCCTTCAATGCAAGTCGCTTCTCACAGAAACAGATAAGAAGAGTATAAAAAACTGTATTCCTGTACAGAAAATACAGGAAAATAAGAACGACAGAAGAATAAATAATATCAAGGTGGATGCAGTAGGAGACGGGGAAGAATACAATAGAAGGTGAAGAGATAATAACAGGGAAAAGAAAAGGAAGAGAAGATCCAGCAGAAGAAAACTGTGGAAAGAACTGTGAAATGTAATAAAGAGGTGACAACGACGATAAATAATACAAGAAAATATAGCACAAGAAAAATAGGCTGATTGAGCAGAAAAGGAGATGCGGCAGAAGTGAAAAATAAAAAAATCTGGTGTGGCGCACTCACACAACTTTCCTTGCCGTTATGAGAATTGATCACCTGACTCTAGTGTTCACGCGCATCTCAAGTCTACTAATAAACAAATATCTGAGCCAGCTGGTGACAGGACAATAACGCTGGAGACATACGAGGTCTGTTTTTGGTAGAGAGTTAGTGGGGAGGATATTTTTAATATTCTTTCCGAAGAATGGACATTGATATGTCCAAAGCTCCGCCAATTTATGTAGATGCATAACAATATAATTATTATCTATAGTTATTATATTACAAATTGCTTTTTCATATCATATACAGTTCAATAATTATTTTCTTAGTCTATATCATGTAAATTCATCAATAATTTTGCTGTATTGTAAGCTATTGTATATAAGTGTATAAGACAGTATATATTGTAATCTACATAAATAAAGTACTCAATCAATCAATCAATCAATCTCTTTATAGTGAATCATTCAATAGAATCAACAGTTGCCAACAGTTTGCAATTGGATAATCCCATTTTCTGGAATTTCGTGCTTATTTTCAATTTTAGGTGAAAATGTTACTGAACGAGTGAACATTAATTGTAAAGATTTTCATGCTCAATATTTTCCACTCGAATTTTTTTGTCTAAATTGCATATGAAGCCTGATAATTGGGAATCTAAAATCAAACTTTGCATAGATGGGGTGGAGCTCCTGAAATTTTTACAGATATAGGACTTGACAGTTGATAGAGCTCATCAATGACTATTTTAGGTATGAATTTAATCAAAATCGTTGCAGCCGTTTTTGAGAAAATCGCGGAAACCTCTGTTTTTGACTACATTTTTGCCATTTCAGCCGTCATCTTGAAATGCATTTGATCGAAATTGTTCGTGTTGGATCCTTATAGGGGAAGGACCTCAAGTTCCAAATTTCAAGTCATTCCGTTAATTGGGAGATGAGATATCGTGTACACAGTCGCACATACACTCATACACACACACACACACACACACACACACACACACACACACACACACACCAATACCCAAAAACCACTTTTTTGGACCTTGAAACGTATAGAAATTTAGAAATTGGGGTACCTTATTTTTTTCGGAAAGCAATACTTTCCTTACCTATGGTAATAGGGCAAGGAAAGTAAAATAATAAGTTATAAAGGAAAAAAATGAAGTATAGCCTACAATGACGAAGAAGCGCAGAAAAATAAAAAAAAGAATAGAAAATGTGATGTAAGAGTAGTAAGTGGAGGAGAAAAGGAGAAGGAAATTAATGAAAATGAGGATTGAAGTGATGGATTGAGGAACGAAGAAGACAGCATTTGGATAGAAGCAGGACAAGAAGCAAGCAATAATGACCATCAATAATCTCCCTTTCAGTTGTAAGCAAGTAAAGTAAACGTCTGACAAAATATGCATAAAGAAATGTTTAAAACCAAGAGAAAAATCAATAAAAAATTTGAAAAATCAATATCAACAAGAGAAAGCATGAGAATCAGAAAAATATTAAATTAATGAGAAGAAAATCTAAGAACAAAATATGAATGTAGAATAAACAAAAAGTGAATTGAAGGGTAGAAAGCCTGAAGAAGGGGTTGACGAATCAGTAGAACATGGAATTAGACGTTTAAGTTGAAAAAGAAAAAAAATGAGACGAGAAGGAAACCAGAATAATTTAAAAACATTAACTAATCACTTTCATTTAATTGAAGTTGAAAAGATACTGAACTGCAAACGTTTCATCTTTCGTCTGAGTAGAAGGAAACGTGGAAGAAGAAGAAGAAGAAGGAAAAAACAGGACTGGTCTGTGGTAGGTAATGTCAGGTGCAGTGAATGCAGTGCGTGGAAATTGGCTTATAAATGATGCATCACAAATTCCAGTTACTACTAGTGTAATGCTACATCACCCACCAACTCAACTCAACCTCATCTAATTGATTCATTCATTCATATCAACCGGACAAGACCCAATAATAATGATACTGTAATCCTAAACCAACTATTCAAATGATTGAATCACAACTTATTCATTCATAAGTTCATAACCGAACTTATTCATTCACAAGTTCATAAGAGCCTGTCGAAGCTAATAAAATAATAATAATCTGAAAGCTACTATCAATGCCGAAGTAACTCATTCATACCAACCAGTCTGAGTCAAGACCTGATAATAATATTGTAATCCTATTAAGCTACTATCAAACCACAACTTATTCCTTCCTAACAGCCTGCCTCTCAAAGTTAATAAAAGTATGATAATCTAAACGCTACTACCAATGCCAAAGTTACTCATTCAAATCAACCGGTTGAGACCTAATAAAAATGATTATCCTACAACTAACTTAATATGGTATAAACATCAAATCCAATATTGATAAACGAATGAATGAAGAAGACTGAGCAATAAACATTGATGTTTTAAACAAACCAGTTTCCCTGGGACTCTGGTATTTGTATTCTTTACAACTTCTAACAAACTGGCTATCCAACATACCTACAAAATCTAGAGACTAGAACAAAAGAACAATCATCATTAAAAACTGTTAATTGATGTATAAATGAAAATATATGTTGAAAAATGAAATAATCACTTAGTCAAAAAACTCATGGAAAATACAGAAGAGGACTGATAAACATAAAATTTCAACTTCTATGAAGCTTTTTTATATATTTTTGACTGAGTGAGAGATAATAATTATTTCATTTACAATATTCGTTACAATTAATTCAACAATCAAAAATTTATGTACCTCAGAGTATAATATCCTCTAGAGTATTAATACATCTAGAGTATATTATGCGTATTTCAGAACGGCTATTTTATAACAGATTTTAGTTTTTGTTCTAGGAATCACATATTATATTGGGAATATTTTAAAATACAACAAATGATAAATATGTAATTTTCACAATTCAAGGAAATGAATATGAAGCAATACAACCTCATGAAACATAAAATGCATCAAGTAAACTGTAGTTTTTGAAGGCGACTCGATATTAATCGCATTCAGGTTCTCTATTGGCGTTGACATATCTATTAAATACTTGCGTAGATATAATATTATCAAAAATGTATATGAATTGAGCTCTACTGTCTAAATAGGGTTGACATCGATCCATTTTAGAGTTGACGTATTCAGAAGTGCGAGTGTAGAGATTGGAAAAGGCTAAATAGTTTCCAGCTACATAGTAGAGAACACACTCAACGCAGGGACTGAAAATTCTATTTATCCCTCTTTTCACACAAAAAAATGATCATTTGAATAAATCCGTCACATCATTCATTGCTTATTTAAAATTGACTCAATTGCTAGAAGCCTACACATTCTCATAGAAGCCACAACCCTATTTTTGGATATTTTCAAAATTCAGGAAATCTGAGTTGGGCTCTTTCATTACAAAATTATAATAATTGTGATTGTATAAATAAATATATAATATTTGTGATGTACAGAGCTACTCCAAACAAAGCGAGAAGAAAAATAATTGGTAAAGAGCTAGCAAGTAGTGATCTTCATCCACCTCCAACAAGAAGCACAAGCCAGAACTAGAACCAGTTCTCAGCCACCTCAAAGAAAGGCGGGAACACTACCAAACAACATATATACATATTTCACAAAATACAGTGCACTTCAAGTGATATATAGACATACATAAAAATTAGACCTTAGATGCACATATATTCATAGTGTCTGAGACAGGACAGCTCTTTCTCACTCCAACGAAGTTCCTCTCTCTATATCGTACAAACTGTGACTAAGAGACTGATCTTAGACAGACAGAAAGATAGAGCACAGAAATACAGTTAAGTAAAGACGAAGGACCACACACACTTTTTTGGAAATGATAGTTTAACTAAAACCATTTCAGCTAACTAGAAGTGGTATTCAAGGTAGATAACTTCATTATTTTTTTAGAAATATATTAAAGGTTATGGAGAAGTATGGGATATCAATTCTCGAACAAGCCATCTAAGAAAGTAGGATTTCAATTTTGTTGAAAAATTTCGTTGTGGGCACATTTTGTTAAAAAAATTCTGGATAGAACAAATACATGAATTTAATGTTTATTCAACAGTATTCTTGTGATCAAGAATCTTACACGAAATTAATTAATGTTTGGTGGATGACAATAATAGAACTTATTCACAGGATATTAACAAAATACCTTTTTCATGAAAATGCTTAATACATGCAAATCACACTGGAAAAGGATAGAAGCTGTGTGATAATTTGATTTGGTTGGTATTTAGTATTTGGTCTATTCCTTTTTAATATTTACAAGACTTACAATTGATGACAAGCCCTAAATTACAAATTCAACAAAATTTAATTAGAGAAACTTCCATGAACTTGCTATCAGCACATTACCTCTATCCTAATCAAAGTGAAAAATACACACAAGTAGAAAAAGAAAGTGGCGCTTTCAATATAAAAGAAATTCAAGCCAAAACGAGAAACAAATAACAGTTTGATATAAAAAACTAAAACTAGATCAAGGAAAACATCTCTTCCTCCCCAGCATTGCAGTTGATGCCAAGATATAGATGTGGAGAGAGAAAATAGACCGGCTGACCAAAATGGCAAATGTAGAAGAAAGTGGCAACAAGCAGATAAAACTAGTCTCGAAAAAGGCATCAAAACAACAATTGGATGTGGAAAGAAACAGTTGCATGCCGCATTGATCGGTTGCATGCCACAAATCAATTAAAAAATGCCATAAAACAACAACTATTGTTGGAGGAAAGGCTTGCATGCCGCATTGATCTGTTTCTCTTTCAAGAACCTACTTAGTATGAGTGACCAGACAGCCTACCTGCAGACATGTCTATCAATACTTGTAAGGCAGTTATGATGCAATCTGATTGACATTATGAAAAACAATATTGTGCTATCGTCTACTGATCGAATACTTCACACTTTTTTGTCTACATGTCTCTCTTATCACACATCAATAATTATCTTCAGAAACGTGTTTGTTTGACAGAATAAGAGATAGGTAGTGTACCCTATAGAAGAAACGGTACAAACAATTTGTAGCTTTGTATTTTTGTTACAGTTTCTAGTTTAGCTGGTAGGTTTCTTTGAAGCCAATACCCTACTGCAAGCAAGAAGCAGGTAAAGTAGGAGGAAATATTGTATTTCAGCAATTAAAAGAGGTCACTGTTTCAATTTCAGGAGAAACTTTTTTTCATTACTTAGTAATCTTTCAGACATACTAAAAACGTATAAATTATTGATGTCTGAAAAACTAAATCTGAGAAAGTGCTTATGATTATTCCATCTTTAGATACTATTGGGACATTTTTTGGGTAGCTTCATGTTTCTTTCTCCAATAAGCAATGCATGAATTGAAAAAGACTTAACTGAAAAACAACACAGAAAATTTTACTGAAAACAAGTCTTCTAATGAATAGAAGTCTAGAGCATCATCCAAAAGAGAAAACAGGATAAACACAAAACTGTATAGCATCACCCATAGGTGAATAACTTTACAACTTGCGAGAGATCCAAAGAGCATGTTATTGATATCCTGTTCAGAATTATTCTTCAAACTAGGACAACACTATTTTATTATTAGTATTAGGAGTGTGACATTCCATTGCTTAAATAGTTCCTAGAAATTAAGAGAGTTTATTAAGATTTTCAAGATAAAACCCCTATTCAGATTCACACACAAAGACGGAAAATAAGCATTTCTCTAGCTGGAGGCATTCAACATAGTCTCTGCTCTACCTATATATTGAAACAGGAAAATTATTGGATTCCATCAAGCAGATAGATTAATTAATAAAAGTTCAATGAAATATGAAATTTAAACTTTAACATACAAATTCATATGTTTTCTATAGAATTCAGTCTGCTGATTCTATACATTGAAAGAAATATTGAATTCCATCAAAGCTCATTACATAATTTATTAATGACCAATCAACCAACAAAACATACATCTCAATAAAATTCAAACTATATTACAATAAAGCGTCAATAAATTTTTGCCACAGACCCAGAGAAACGGCTAATTCGGATTTGCAAAATTCAGTGCCAAAAAATTCTTGGCGCGTGTATTCTGGGCGGAATTTTGAATTAAATGGCCAACAAAATTTCCTATTCATGTTCACACGTTAAAAGGTCATAGCAGTTTCTCTACAGCACTTACTATAAAATTTGTTAGAGTTTCGAAAAGAAGACAATCGAAAAGTTGGCAATTCTTTGTAAAAGGGATTAAAAGAACTAAACTATTATTTTATAGCTCTCAACACAAACACGGACATTAGGCGAATATATCACGATGTTTCAAATTACCCATTAATAATAAGGAATATATTCTTAACTTTAATTAGCTACAGTGATTAAAGAGCTATTTAGCCCACAGAAACTGAATGCTCCACCAGGGTAATGTAATCAGTCATTAAATAAAAATTCTCAAGTCAGTGAAGTATTCAGGTGTAATTTTTTCCAATTGAATGGAGAGTTGCTTGGTGAATCTCACACCAGAATAGTATACGGTTCCCATTTTATTTATTCCATGTTTTGTAAGCCACCTCACTACGTCAGTTCGGCGCGCCTGTCTTGCGATGGATCAGAGGTGGTGGATTCGGCTGGAACGCTCCCTGATTTGAAACATGTGTGTGTGTGTTTATGTTGAACTCTTTAATGTGATTTTCGTAATGTATTGTTTTAGTTCCTTAAGTAAAGGAAGCAATAAAATTCACAGCTGCCTCATAGTAAAGTATGAATGTCTTATACCAAGTATTCAAGTGAGAAGTAGTCATAAATGTTGAGCTGTGTTCAAATTAAATTCAAGTCTATTTGTGATAAGAGCCAAAGTGCTGGAGCCTTCATCAGCCTTGTGAGCTTTGCAGCATAATCAAACAAGCACTGTGCATAATCATATTCTCTATTTCCAACAAAGGCTAAAGCTACAAAAATAATATAACCTAATACTCTTACAAATGTCAGGGTAACTCTCAACGCAGGGTCTGGCTACATAGTTTAGAATAAGACAATCCTGCACACCTCTGGTTAATTTCTAGTGACCAAGCCACACATTCACGGAACTTTTGGAGTTATTGAAAGATGTTGAAAGATGTTAAAGAAATCATTGTTGAAACCGTTCTAACTACCAGCATTAACGGTAACCAACTTCCTAACAATTGGAACCCAATTACTAGGGGTTACAACGTGGTGGAGTAGCGGAGGTAGAGTGAAGCTTGGGCTTCAATTGACGCCTCTCTCTACTTTCGCCGCTCCACTACGTTTTAGCCCCGGAACAAACACAGTTAAGGTATATCATAATCTTTAACATGCATTACAGTAGAATTGGTGTTAAGTGTGAGACTCACCCCTGTTCTATCCTGTCGACGGGATTAGGTCCGGGGGGCATGATGCCATGTGGGCCTGGCATGCCAGGAGGGGGCCCGCCGTGGCCAAAGGGCGAGCCAGGGGGCATGCCCCCGCCAAACTGGTGCGAGCCACCAAAAGGGGGCGGCTGCTGTCCAGGGGAGGCAAAATGAGGATTAGGGGGTCCCCCGCCGCCTCCAGGGGGGCCAAACGGGGGTCCCGACGATCCGGGCCTAAACTGAGGGGGACCACCGCCACCGGGTGACCCAAAGGGTCCATTGTAGGGGGGCCCCGAGTTGGGGGGTCCACCCTGGGGGTGCCCCGGGGGCGGAAAGCCCCCTCCCTGAGGCGGTGGGCCCGGAGTAGACGAGCCCGATGGAGCCGGACTGGCCGTGTACTGAGGGGTGGTGGAGCCCCCGCCCCCGAAGGGACCCCCGGCGGGCGAGTTGCCCCCCTGCTGGAAGGGAGTTGGCCCCGTGTTGGGCGGTGGCGGCGGCGGCACGTAGCCCTGATAGTCCTGGCCTTGGTTGGGCCCCGCTGGTGGGCCTGGGCCCCCCTTCCACGTGGGTGCTCCCCCACCTCCTCCGCCCCCGGGCCCACCTCCTACTGCGTCCTCCAGCGTCGTGCCTCCGCCTCCGCCACTCACTCCCACGCCAGCTACGCGCCGGCTACAGCCTGAAACAACACAATTTCAATAAAAAAACCATATCAACAAGCAAGCAGTCATTACTTTAATCCCTTAAAATGGCAAGTTAAAGCCCAGGTTCCAGTTATACTGCGACAGAAAAAGCCATGATTTTGATACAGACAGTAATCTTGATGTAATGTTAACTCAAGTATGTAATAATGAATTTAAATTATAGTAGGCCTAGTAGCAGTTGTAGCCAGCTAACCAGTTGGACCCATAAGACAGTTATCTGGACCCAAAAGATCAACTCAGAAGGAATGCACTCTATTAAGGATGGATGTTTGCACACAGAGGTCAGTAGTTTGGAGCTCCAGTGGCCTTCGGAGAATACAGAAAAATTCCTATACTGTCCTAAGACCGCTTTGTCCCTTGAATTACCCCCAAAATCTACCCGAAATTTTAAATTCTCCACTTCTTTAGGAACTAATATGAAACCTGAAAGGTATTTGATCTATTATCAAGCTATAGAACTTCAAGAGGGTCTCACCTATTCAACACAAGGTAGTTAATTAATCATTAATATGGAATTTTAATAAAATTTGGTTCAAATATGAATTTGAACTAGTTTGACATCCAGTATGCATTTGCTGTGAAAAAACCACTACCGGTAGGCCTACTCAAATGTCAACAACGAGCAAACCTGAAACTTACAAGCATGACCACTAGTCAACGGAACTTATATCTGCAATAGGCTATCCAAAGTTTTTTTTAGATGTTCAAATCACCTTAACTTAGTAGAGCCTTGTTTAATAGAATGAAAACCTTGCCGTCCATACAGGTCCCTTTAAGGTAATTAAAATTCCACCACTTGGCGTCAGAGGTGGTGTGGCAATATCCACCAGTGTCCTAACCCAGAGTAAGTTAATAATGTTAGAAAATTCCTATAGTATCTTGGATACAATTTTATGCTGAAATATTACTATAGAGCAACGGATTTATTATTTAGGCTATAAAGAAAATGTAAAAAACAAATTGTACAGTAGGCTACTGTGTTGATTGTAAGTTACTGCAATTGAATAAAACAATTTATTTTCCTAACTCATAAAGCCATAAGGATACTCTCAACCTCTTATTTTTTCAAATTCTTAAAATGTTTTCTACATTACAGTTGAGCAACTAAAATATATACCGTAGGTTAATCAGCACAGGAATTGAAAACTAAAATTGAAAAACTGAGATAAGCTAAGCTAATAGATTTCATAAAATTTTACAGAAAAGTTAATGTACCCATATAATTGTTGCTTTTTAGTGGTAGAACAAAACCAAAATAATTAAGAATGCCAGGAATTGAATAGGCCTAATTAGGGAACATTCCAATTCCTTAGAAAAAAATTGAAAATTTCTTAACGTAAACATTTAAAAATAAAACTCAAAATTAATATTAAACATTACTACAAGCATAAATTTTCAGTTATGCACTAGGCTAATAATAAAAAAATATATATTATTATTAAACTATTATTCTTGATTGTCTGATAATCCACATGAAGACAGAGTGAAGACATTAATAACAGACATAGAGAGTGAAATCGTGCTCTCTCACAAACTGACACTTTACTTTAGAATTCATTTCTATTGGAGGTTATTGTTGGAATTATAGAATAATTGTTCATGTATCTCTATTTAACTGTATTTCTGTATTTGTATGGTTGATCCGTGAACAAATAAAATGATTTATTTATTTTTTATAAGCATTCAATTTAAAATTACTGAAACTCCTGAGATTGTCATCTACATAAGGCTATGATTGATAAAAGCAGGACGGAAAGAGGAACCACCCATGGACAGTTAGGTTAGAAATCTTTTTAATAAGTTTCTAAATGTTTCTAAAATCTTCACACAGAAAATAGAGTAGGTTAAATTTAATTAATAACGAAATATGAAAAGAATACTGAAACAAATTCAAAATTTAAAAAGGAATGAAATCCAGACCCAAAAAATGAAACTAAAGGTATAATAGGTAAATCATTTTCAAACTATATTTAATAAACAGAAGTTTTAACCTACAATTTTATAATAAACAAATTAGTCCAAATTTACTACAAGAAATCATTCATTAACTAACAAAAAGCCTGATTCAAAAATAAGGAGTTGAAAATTAACTTGAAGTAAAGCAAATTCAACAAGATGTGTAGAGTAGGTAAACTAACCTAACTTCTCGGAATAGATACAGATACTAATATAAACATTTATAATCAATTTAGCTTATATATGTTTGAATTATGTTGATTACTATTGAAAATTTAATAGATATTGATCTTTAATTAAAGAATGGAGATGAGAAGCGACTTAAAACAGTAATGTTGTTATCAAGTGTCCATTTAGGTTAGGCGAAGCTAGCTAGCTATTTACTGTAAAAGCAAAAATTTAGTTGGGTTTTAACAAAAAATAAAATTACATTTTTTGCTTCGTTGGCCTCCTCTTCCTTGTCTCATTCTGTGATTGTCAAAACACGCAAAAATTCAATGTTTTGTTTGCCTGCCCCTTTGACCACATAACTACAGCACTGCATGTTGTTCACGCCTAACACGCGGCACAATTTATCACAAAACACTACACACAACCGAATATAAAAATTCACGGCATTAACAAACTTATCTAACGATAATGACAAAATAAACAGGTTCATTCTGATAATAATTCAACAGTAACAAGTCGGTATTATTCGCCTTTTCTAAAATCAACTGCTCAAGAAACGCAGAGAGTAGCTACCACTGGAGTCAAAATGAGGTTAGTTTCATACTAGTGTTTTGAAACCAAATTATCAAATACCGTATTTAAGAAAATCAATAAAACTAATGTTCAGATTGATATTTTTAGGTAAGATTTATAAAAAGATAAGTTTATATATTTTTAGATTGATTTTAAAAGTAACAAAATAGACACTATTTTGACTAGAGCAATACAATAAACTCTCTCCCCATCCCTACGCACCATCATTTGAAGCCAACTTTAATACATTGATTTTTAAAACACACAAGCAAATGGAATTACACCAAAATTGACATTGATTTTGAATAGTAGTTGAAGAAATGAAACTAAAGAAGCAGGATTAACAACATAATACACAGGACAAGCACTCAGAGCAACTGAGAGCGGCGCGAAAATTTAACTCGAACGAATTATACCGGCTCCATTTTTCTTTTGAAACAACTTTGTGGCATGTACTAGAATTTTAAAACTAGACACTAGGAAAACTACGTAAACAGGGCCCACCTTTTTTGCCCTTGGTTAGGGCCGTGATAGTATCGTTTCGAGGCACGAGACGATAGAATAATGTCAACTGTTTTTCTTCTTTGGTCTTGTGCTGAAGTTATCCACCGAGATGCGGTAGACCGGTGCCATTTTTACAGTGAACGGCTTGGGCTCAACGGCAACCGTTGACTCTGGCAGCATGTCACGACAGCAAAGACATCAACCACTGCGGTTGTGGTGCCGGCACCACACACACACCACATATCCGCACTTATGCTACAATTTAGGCACACTTTTCACACACTGAATCCCGTCCCCGTCGTCCTATTATCACACATGCACACCACACATTCACACACACTTTCTTGGTCAACTACTGTACGCGTCACGACGAGTTCAACTAGACAACTAAACTGAAAACAGCCAAAGCAAAGCAGCAGCCACTTCACAATGTAGTGCCAGTGAAGTGCAGTGCAGTGCCCCTCGTGGCCAAACAAACGCGCTATTTTTTCGTCGGTGTCGCCTCTCTCTCTCGATTACATAGCACGGCGGTGGCAGCAGCCAAGATAGACACTTGTGCCCCGCTGCTATGCTATGCTGTGCTCTTCTCTGGTGTCACCCGAAAATCAATAAAAGTCTGCCCCTTCCCTCCCCCCGCCATTGCACTACTATCATTACTAGGCACAATGTAATTGAGGCGCCCTAAAAATCTCCAGTCAAGCGCCCCCTCAACCCACCGTCAACCAGTCACCCCTCGCGTCGCTCTGAATCCCCCCCCTCACGCGGATGACACCCTCGACCCTCTCGACCGACTCCTTTGCCTTTACACGCTCTCAATAGCATTCTACCTTTTCACTTATCCAGCCAGTCTATTATGTTTGTGTCACAGAGCTAGATCGTAGATGTATAGGTAACAATATATTATTATTATGTAGTATATACTATAGCCCTATAGGTATACCTATATGTTTAATAGTGGATGACATGATGTGTAGAATAGTATGAGCATAGATGTTCAGGTACCCATCAAGGAGGTTGAGGTGAACTAGAGGTTGATAACAAGAGAACACATGATGGTGATGAACACATCCAGTGTGAAGGTTCCTCATTATCACTACCCGGTGGTTGGATTCCACCTGAACAGGTTTGAATTTCTGTTTTAGTTTTGAATTTCTGTTCAGGTGGAATCCCAACCACCAGGTAGTGATGAGGAACCTTCACACAGGATGTGTTCATCACCATCATGTGTTCTCTTGTTATCTACCTCTATTTTGATAATGAATCCTTCATCATCTCATCCCTTCACTGATAAGAGCTCCAAAACTTATTCATAGTGGCTTAGAGGTCAGAGCCCAGCTAAAACGTAAGGTCCATTCGTATCTCATTATCATCATGAAGACATGAAGGTAGAAGATAAGGTGAACTACTGTACGCGGGATGGTTAAAAAGTGCCTTCCTGTACCTGAGACACCACTGTACCATTAAATAAAGAGGTAACTAATGGCATTATCTTCTGTAGTGATTAAGAATCTACAACATTTTCAAGATCCAACTAAATTTACTCAACTTATATTGATTTTATGTTTCAAATGAATAATGTTAATAATTACTTTGGCTTCTATATTATGATGAATGATTGATTTGTAAACATTTTTTAATTGAAACATCTAATTTTATATCAAACATTCTTTAAATTACAATTGGAAATAATCAAATATTATTAAAAAGTCAACTGTTAATACTGTAAAAAGTCAGAGTAATTTTTGAGCAGCAATTCTTTAGAAATGACTGTTTGAAAATTGAAAGATTTTTAGGAAAATATCAATATAAAGATAATAATTTATTGGTGAATTCTCAAAAAATAAAAATGAGAAGAAAGAAGAAAATAAGGAAGTACCTAATGTAGTTGGTTGGAGATGTGGAGGAGCAGTAAAAGAAAGATAAGAAGATTATTTTTATTCATCTGAATAATACATTTCATTTCATGGAGAGAGATAATAATTGATATCATTTCTTGCCTTCTTAATCTATGCATTCCTAGAAAATTGAATTAAATTAACATTATGAATGCTTGTGATTAAATAAATGATTGATGAATTGAAAAGGAAAAGAAAGGAAATCAATACTCTATATCATTTATTTGTACAAAAGATTCGATAAATAACGTATATCATCAGGGGGGTATGTTGAAAGAGGGGCGCAAAAATAATTCAAATTAAAAATAATCATTTTTAATAGGACATCCCAGTAAAGATTTAAAGGCTGGATCAAAAGGGGTTTAAAAAATGCAGACTTCTTAGAGAAGTTCAATTCAGTAAATTCTACTGATTTATTTCAACCATTATGAAGAGAAACTAAAAAAATTAGTTGTATTTTGATTGAAATTCATAAAATTAATTTTATAAAATTCATTAATTCATAAAATTAATATAATATCAAACATGAGAAACAACCGCAAGATAATATCGCAAATATTGATTGAAATCCTTTTTCATGTTTTACAAATGATAATTAGATGAAAAACTGGCGATAAAACAGAGGACGTTTTTCCTAACAAAGTAAATTATCATTGTATCAGCTAAATTTGCTTAAATAAATCACCATTGAACACAATATTGCTCCACATTAAAGCGGGCTGAAAATTTAGATTTCGTTGGGAAAAGTTAGCATTTTATGACATCAGGCGTATAAATTACAGTGGAGTTTCCACTTAATAAATGAAATAACTTGGATCATTTTTTTTTTCAAATTATAATGACCACTTGACAAAATTAGGTATTTTAAAATTTTCAATTTCTCGATTTACACACTTTATAGGAGCTCACATCTTTCCCATAGTTATTAGAATGTGTAGCCTAATATTATTGTAATTAATTACCAAGGAAAGAAAATCACTCTTATTTAGTATTAATTCTCCACATTGTGGTAAGCTCCAAAAAATGTAGAATGTTCCGAAAAAAATCAGATTGGCATTGAAGGAAGGTGTTGAAGTTGAGTTGGACAGGATGAGGATGGAGTGAGTTTCAGAGTGGAATGTTCTTTACTCTCTCCCAACTTTGCCTTCTCCTCATCCTCCCCATCTCCTCCTATTCCTTCTGATCCTCTTCTTTTTCATCCTCTTCCTTTTCCTCCTCGTTGTGGGTGAGGAACGGTGGGTGGAGTACTTGAGCGCTCGCTGAAAAAAGCGGCATTTGATGAGCCAGAACGGAGAATTGGCAACACTGGCCGGATGATTGTCACCTATATAGACTAGAGGCGCACTGTTGCCAACATGTGTGCGCGCCGCAGCCAGGTGAAAGACCCGCTAAAGACAGTACACTTTGGAGTAGCATAAAGTGGCTCTTTATTTAAAATCAACGCTCTTTTTCGTAGGTACAGCTTTTTAGCAATCATCTTCACTATGATAAGCAAATAATCAATTCATTCGTAAACCACCAAGCCTTACAAATATGAAGCTGCTTTTTATCATAAAATGAAATCTCTTTTTTTTGTAGAAAAGTAGAAATATATGAACGCACACCCGATGTTTAAAGGCATGTTTAACTTTCCTTGAGGATGAAAGTAATTATTTAATCTTGGGTGGAAATTCTGGTCTTTTTAAATAAAGCCTGAAAATCTAACCGATTAATTTTATCTTTGCATTCTATAATTTTCTATGTTGAAGTACAATTCCTGAACATGAAATCAAACAAATAAATTTCAAGCCTCTCGAATTAAACATATTTATTGATTTATTGAAGGTTGATAATACTTGAAAAGCAATATCTTTTTGGTGCCTTATTTATAAAATATTTTTGGAGAGAATAAATAGTTGGAATACCATTACCCTACTATACTACTAGGTAATAAGTAAATATGATGACTATAACAAATCGAACAAAAATTATATACCTAATAGGTAATAATAAAATTGTGAGTCCCTCAAACTTCAAATAAATAAAATCATAAGTAGATTATAAAATCATAATAATATGATTATAAAATCATATAATTATAGATTCAAGGACAAGATGAATATAGAAATAACATACTCAACGAAATATTTTAGCCATGTCTATTACAGGGTTCTGAAATAGTAATAATCGGTTGAAAATCATCAATGAATACTGAATATTATAGACAGAATATAATATTAAACAACTATTGTATATTCAGATTGTGAGCCCCTAAAAATTTAAATTTATCAATTTTTAGGTAGGCTAGGCTGAATAATACAGAAAAATGCAATATTTTATAACAGTTTTTTACTTTCCTTGCCCTATTACCATAGGTAAGGAAAGTATTGCTTTCCGAAAAAAATTAAGGTACCCAAATTTCTATACGTTTCAAGGTCCCCTGAGTCCAAAAAAAGTGGATTTTGGGTATTGGTCTGTGTGTGTGTGTGTGTGTGTGTGTGTGTGTGTGTGTGTGTGTGTGTGTGTGTGTGTGGTGTGTGTGTGTGTGTGTGTGTGTGTGTGTGTGTGTGGTGTGTGGTGTGTGTGTGTGTGTGGTGTGTGTGTGTGTGTGTGTGTGTGTGTGTGTGTGTGTGTATGTGTGTGTGTGTGTGTGTGTGTGTGTGTGTGTGTGTGTGTGTGTGTGTGTGTGTGTGTGTGTGTGTGAGATATGAGTGCTCTACCTGATCTCAGATTGTAGAGCACAAAAATACGCTCAGAGGGATTTTGGATTATACATCTAAATGGTAACAATCGGAAGATATTGTTGATTAGAAACTAAAATTCATCAAAATTGATTTTATCTTCAAATTTCACTCATTTTTGAAAAATCATAACTCAGTACTCATGGGAGATAGAGAGTTCCGAATGATCTCATTTTATTCAAAATTTTATAATCTAGAAAAAGGCGAGAGCAAATTTTTCTGTGCGATTACGAGATTTGGCAGAAATAGCTGAAAACTGGAAAATGCCTGAAAATACGAGGTTTTTGGGCCTCTTTTTTTTCCTCTAGCACAAGGAAATTTTGCATGAAGAAATTGGTTCTGGACTTCCTTTATGTACCCAAATAATATATTGAAAAATCAGAACTACAATATAAATTGCAAGCACACCCCCTTTTTTGTCTATATTGACTGTGATTAGATAGAACATTTCTGTATGAATGTTATTATAATTTCTTCTTTCGTAATACATTTTTTATGCTTTTGTACTCCAGAGCGAAGCTCGGTACCCGATATTGATAATTTTATAGTGCATCAGAACAGAAGAGCTTTGAACAGAAGAGAATATGCTGCACACGTCATTACATTATGCACGTCAGTAGGCCTATGGTAATGCCTGTATGAATAACTGAGAAATAAAACAACTTGGATGAAATTTCTGATGGTTAAATTTAATGAATGAATACCTCAAACTCACATTCATCATCACTGTTCCCTGAATTTTGCTATTTCTCATGTTGCAATTCAGTTCCTTTTGCTGGAGATGTGTTCTCGCACTGTAATTCCATTTTCAACAAAACGATTATAGCAAATTAACTAAGTTAATAAACTACATTTTAAGAATTTCAGATGAGATGAAAAGACTATGATCCAATCAGTTTAAAATGTCCAATTATTATCTTACAGAATTATATTGTCAAAGGTAGAATTCATAGAACTGTAGATAATTTTAGATGAAAAGAGAAAAAGAAGGTGGTTGAAGAAGGTGAAAGAGGATGAAGTAAGATATATTAAAGTAACCTAAAATCGAAATGTTCGATATGAAACAATCTATCTAATGAAAACTGAAATATAATTCATACAATTTGATGATTGGTGCACTTTCGCAAGCGATTCAAAGCTTTCCTTTATTGAAAGAGTAAATAAGAGAAATAAAAGAGAAATAAGAGTAGTATAAAAATAAACGGTACTTTCCTCCAAAAATAATAATAATTATTATTCACACTATTTACACTACCACAGACATTTGTGGAATTTCTCCATATTAAGGTGCAATAAAAAATATATTGTCAGTTCCATATAATTTATTTGAGCCAAATTTAAGTTTCAATGCACTAAGGCATCATCTTCAGTGGTCTTTTTTTGGTTTGGTTGTTGGCAGGGCCGCCCCGAGGTTAATAGGCGCCCGGGGCGAGATTTTGATATGCGCCCCCACCCCCACAATATAGCACGGTAAGGTAGTATAAATAAAGCCACATTGCTCTTCTAGCAGGAAAACTTCCATTATGGGCTACATCGTTTTCTTGATAATAATGCTATACAGTAGATTTTGTAAGCAGTGTTTAGCAAGCTGATTACTGAATAGTTGTCACAGGAACTTCGTCCAGTCAATACAGACATAAAAAAGGGGGTGTGCTTGCAATTTATATTGTAGTTCCGATTTTTTAATATGTTATTTGGATACATGAGAGAAGTCCAGAGCAAATTTCTTCATGCAAAATTTCCTTGTGCTAGATACAGAGTGGCCCAAAAACCTCGTATTTTCAGTTCATTTTCCAGTTTTCAGCTATTTCTACTAAATCCGGACAAAAAAATTTGCTCTTGCCTTTGTTTCAGATTATAAAATTCTGAATAAAATTAGATCATTCGGAACTCTCTATCTTCAATAATTACTGAGTTATAATTTTTCAAAAATGAGTAAAATTAAAAACAAAAATCAATTCTAATGAATTTTGGTTTTTGATCAACCAAATCTTTCGACTGTTACCATTCAGCGTATTTTTGTGCTCTACAATCCATAAGATCAGGTAGAGCGCTCTATCTCATATAGATTTCCAGGTACACCTGACAACAATTCTCCTTGTATTGTGAAAAACACCTCATTTTCAGCTTCAAAAATCATCACCAACTACATTGTCCTCACATTGATATTTCGCACAATGACATAAGTTAATGAGATTATGTTCTATGAGAATCACCCGTTAGATGCATTTCATTTCAGTATTTCCTAGTGAAGAGGTGCGCATAAGGACACCTCAAGGATCAAAATTTCAAACACTTATCTCATCGTACTAAACTTCATTCTTCTCGGTTCGTCAAGGCGGTCCAAAATCATGCATCATATCATAAGTCAAATTCGGTCGAAAAGTGGAAAATTTATTGTCGAATGTACTTAAGCCCATATTCCAAAACACAAAAAATGGCCAATTTCTAGTAGTTGGTGATGGATGAAGCTGAAAATGAGGTGTTTTTCACAATACAAGGGGCATTGTTGTCAGGTGTACCTGGAAATCTATACAAGATAGAGCACTCTACATGATCTTAGAAAGTAGAGCACAAAAATACGCCTAGAGGGACTTTGAATTATACATCTAACTAAATGGTAACTATCGGAAGATATTGTTGATCAAAGACTAAAACTCATCAGAATTGATTTATTTCTTTAAATTTTACTCATTTTTGGAAAAAATCATAACTCAGTACTTATTGAAGATGGAGAGTTCCGAATGATCTCATTTTATTCAGAATTCTATAATCTAAATCTAAAACAAAGACGAGAGCAAATTTTATCATCCGATTACTGCATTTGGCAGAAATAGCTGAAAATTGGAAAATGAACTGAAAATACGAGGTTTTTGTGCCACAAGGAAATTTTGCATGAAGAAATTGGTTCTGGACTTCTGTCATGTACGGTATCCAAATAATATATCGAAAATCAGAACTACAATATAAATTTCAAGCAAAAATGTAGCCTATATAGTGGCTGGACTATATCTCCCTTCTTGAAAAGAGATTTGACTGTAGCCACTTTCCAAACTTCTGGGATGCTCAATTATTGTCTCCAGCACATATTTATCAAATGGACGAAGCGAAGTTTGAAGAAGAGTCCCCCATGCTTGAACAGCTCAATATTTAAACCATCCGGCCCAGCTTGTCTTATCTTATACTCTTTTCTAACCTTGTATTCTGCAGGCTAAAACCTATTTAATTTTAAATTTCCGTTGATATTCCTAAATTGAAAATTTTCAATTTATTTTAGATTGAAAAATGTTCAATATATATTTTAAATTGGAAAATTTTCAATATTCATGAATATCAACGGAAATTTGAGATTGATTAGGTTTTAGCCTGCAGAATACAAGGTTAGAAAAGAGTGTAGGATAAGAAGTTTTATCACCCAGCTTGGGACATTGAAGCGACCAATGACGACTTGCAGGTTGCAGGAGCAATGGGCGCTCACAGGCACATTCAATGACTAGAAAAATATAAGTCTATGCTATGCGTAGAGTCACTGTATTCAACAATGTTTAGTCAGTGAACGTCAAGTTATTATTATTTATGCCACAATCCACACTAAACATAATATAAGTAATGAGTTATACATAGAAATGGATTGATAGAAGAATGGTTCATGACTTTTAACGTGAAGGTGAAAAAATGGTACTTGAACCGATAATGTCGGGGCGGTAATCATTATACGAACGCGGCGCCCCCCTGGCCGCGGCGCCCGGGGCGACCGCCCCGGTCGCCCCGCCCTTTGGGCGGCCCTGGTTGTTGGGCTCAAATAAATTATGTGGAACTGACAATATCGTTTTTATTTCACCTGAATAGTATTTATTTTGTTTTGTAATATGTAACATGTAGAGGTAAAGGTGCGTACAGACTTTCGCTCTGCTCCGCAACCGAACGTCACTCCAGCAGAGCGATTGATGATCGACCGGCGAGCAACAGTGGTTCGACCGGGGAACGCGAGAAGATCTAACATCTTCCGTAACGTTCATGATGGGTGCGTGGGCGGTGCGACTGTGGTTCGATGGTGGTCCGAGGGCGGTACGAGGGAGGAGCGTGCTCGGTGCGGGTTGGAAGCACGAATATGTGTACGCAGGTTATCGCTACCTAAAAAGTTGAACTACCTCAACATTTTGTAAAATACACAAAGTATTCCGTAAAATACAAAACACTAGTATTTGGCTTGCTATGGTATTGTAAGAAATGCTGAGGAATCACTCTTTTGTTTCCATTTACATTTGAGTACTAGTCCAATGTTTATACACCTTCCTACCATAAAATTTAATTATTTTTTGGGTATCCTTTGGGCTTCTTCAACACAACAAGTTTTTGCATACATTCCATTTTCAATAGTGACTTTAAGGACACACTTCAAGAGTCATTTGATGATGTCATTGAAAAAAGCCCAAGGATGCAAATTGACTGATTAAAAATGGTTATTTATAAATAGTTTAAAAATATACAATGGTATAAGGAAATAATGGACGACAAAATTTAGAAAAGACAAAGTGAACTTTATTTAGATTGAATTATAATGTCGTGTGGCGCGTGTTTGAAGCGTTAATCTAGGGGATGTTTGCAAGGTAGTCCTTGACGGCGGCGGGGTCTAGGCGGCGGAACCCCGTGGCATCACACACACCCACCTCAATGTTGTCAGCTGTCATCTGACCTTCAAACCCCTCCTTCAAGGTCAGAATGGCTGTGTGCACCGCATCGTCCAGCTCCAGGTCTTCGCTGTATCTGCAAACCACAAATAACAACGATTTTATTTACTAAATTCAGTGATAGAATAAACATGAATACATACACAGATGATTCAGTCAAGATAAAATTAAGGTCAGCTGCCCATTTGCTGCTGCAAGTTGATTTTAACCTCGTGCTTAAACCATCTATACATCTACAGCATAAACAGGTAGAATATTATGGATACAAAAATGTAAAAGCGAATCCTGAAGCTGTTAGTTCACATACTTAGAAAGGCCCACCTTATCACACGTCTTTCATCTTAGGCTGGCCACTAACGGTAGAACATGCATGCACATACACAGTCGACTTACATTGTTGTGTCATCACAGCTGTCATCAGCGCGAGGCTTCTAACATATATAATACACAAGCAATAACAATAAATAAGCTACTGGAAAATAACAAATTAAAATTATAGGAAAATAATCCTATTATATTAAGCGAGCGATTTCTGTATAACTGTTTATATTTTATAACTGGTTATATGGTTATTTATGTTCAACAGATCTCGAAAAAAGCTCTAAGGATTTTTACGAAATTTGGAACATAGTAGGTTTATGATATAAAAATTCGATTGCACTAGGTCTCATCCTTGGGAAAACTCGCTGAACGAAATTGAAAGGATAATTCATCCTTGGCTAAAACAGCTGAGACTTTCGTCGTCTGTGGATAATAAAAAGTGAGCTTGTGATTCTGTGGAAAATCAAAATATCGCATCCCCAAAATTCATAAGCTGACGTATAGCCGCCAGCTGTAGAATATAAACACGATCATTTGAGAGAATTGTGTTCTGTCATGGCTTACTTTAGAATCTATAGTAGGCTATGGTTCTGTTTATCAATAAATAAAAATAACGAGCGAAGCTCGATGCCCCGATATTTAAACCTTAAATAGAGCACCGAAGAAAAAATAAAAAATAAACATCGGAGATACAAAAACCTACCCTCAAAAAATTTTGCTCGAAGCATTTAACAGTGATGACAGCTGTGATGACACAACAATGTAAGTCGACTGTGTATGAGCATGCACGTTCGACCGTTAGTGGCCAGCCGAAGATTTCTGCGTTTAGTATAGCTGTCTAGCCAATATTATTATCTGAGTGCTAATCATTCATATAGTATAAGATTGTATCAATCACTAAATTTTACTCGATTTACTTTTACTGAATGTATTCTGAAATGCTAGGTACTTGTAGAATTATTAATGAAACAGAATAGAGTACCTCGAATACATTATTAAACTTATGAACATGCTTTCTAAAGAGAGATTCACTTCAAAAGTCAGCATTCATTAGAATAACATCAAAGCTTCCCATTCAATGCTTACAGTTTCAAGTGACTCTCACTATAGCTTATACGCACGCAATCCTTGGCATTGTGCTGATTCCGAGTTGAGATACATATCACTTGATGCAACTCACTATTATTAAACAATGTACACAGACAACATATCTAAAGCCGGGTCCATACTGAACAAATGTTCGACAAGCATGTTTATAGAAACAGTTTGGGCAAATTTTATTAAGTTTAACAAACAATGTTTGCCCGTGGCCAGTATGGACGCGTCACCAAACAAAATATTTGTAAGTGGGGGGAACAGGTTTTTATGTTTTACAGCAAACACTGAAAATGTTTGCAAAAACAGTAATTTTTTGTTTGACAAACAATGCTTGTCCAAACTTTTTAAAATGTTCGTCCCTGAGCCCCTCAACAAACATGTTTGCCGAATAATGTATGTCGAACATTTGTTCAGTGTGGACACGGCTTTAGAAGTAGAAAGCACTAGGAAGAGGGGAAGACCTAGGAAGAATTGTATCGCTCAAGATCTTGCAGAGAAAGGACTAACACCAAATGAGGCCCATGACTGAGACTCCTGGAAGCGACTGACACGAAACGCCGACCCCACCTCAGTGGGAAAAAACTGAGAAGAAGAAGTAGATAGTAATGTAGTTTATACATTTTTTTGAATTTATAATACGTGAATCATCAACTCTACATAACTTCTAGGCCAGACACGTAGCCAGGATTTGGTTTCGGGTGGGGCTGATTAAATTAGATTTTTATATAAGAACGGATTTGAAAAAAATCCAAATATAAAACTGAAATCTGTGTTTTTATAGCATTTTTCTACATTTTCTCAGCTCTTCGAGAACAAATAAACAGAAAATTTTCAAATTTGGTTGATAAGTTCAGCTAAGGTTTACATAGATAGTATTATGTTATGTTCATAGAAATATTGCATTAGAAGGGTCTTGAACTAATGCCAAAGATACTAACAAAGATGTGTTTTCCAGAATTTTTCTGCGTTATTCAGCTTTTTCCAGAACATATGGACAGAAAATGTTCAAATTTTGGTATATAGGAGTTCAGCTGAGTTGCAGTGGAGGAGGGCTTTGATAATTATTACCAAAATCAGTGGTTTTCAACAATGTTTTCCGACATTTATCTGCGTATTCCCAGATTTTTGAGAAAAAATGAACAGAAAATGTTAAAAATTCAGTACAGAGGTTCAGATAGGATCTGAAAATATTGTTTCAGAAGGGTTTTATAATGACACCACAGATATGCCCAAAATCTGCAGGTTTTCAGCGTTGTTCATAATTTTTCTTTCAAAAGCCTTTTCATTAGCCTTTTAAAAGCTAATTGACAGAAAATGTTGAAATCTGATGTTTACAATCTTGATGGGTGGCTAGCGTAGCAAGTGAGCTCAACCTCTTTCATCCCCCATCAAGCTTCTGTGTCCAGTTTTTACACGTTTCTTGGTAGAAAACAACTTTTCTCCACACTGCACGTGTGGTAACTGGCATAGTAGCCAATGAATTGGCTTGAAGTGGGTTTGTCGGTTTTGTCAAAATCACCTAGTTCCCCTCTCAAGACATTGTAGGCTGTACTAATACATTTATCCACAATGATTACTGTAAATAATAAAAACTAGCCGGAACGCTTGCTTCGCTCGCCATCAATCTAGCAAGGGAGCTCCACCCCATGGAATCCTGGCTGGATCATCCAGAAATGAACTCAGCAGGCTCCCATAGCTTGCTTGTATTCTTCATTTGAGCTTGCTTCCTTCCGTCAAAAAAGTCTCTCAGGCTTGATTCAATTCCCGGTTGATTTGAATTATTTATCTCTATTTTTTTACAGAGTGAATACACATTCTGTTATTGCCAAATTAGGTACTCGGTTAAGATATTATGACAAATATTGTATTTTAGTCTAGTTCGTTGAAATTTGAAATAGAAATGATGTGAAGAACTTACAAAACATATAAATAATATAATCCTCTCAATTATGAATGTTTTTCAAAAATGTAGAAAAATGCATTGAAAACTTACTTTTGTTTTGGTTTTAAAGCAACCAAAACACTTTTTTGAAATTTTGAATTTTAAGGATAATACAAATGGAAAAGGAATCTTCTCCATAAAACTCAGACTATAGAATTATTCACGATTTATCAGCTGTCGAGAGGATTATTAATTGTATGCTATTAATAACTCAAGTATTTAGCATTTTCTCTCGACCTTGCTTTCAACTCGGGCTGACAAGTTGACAGTATGTCTTGAAGGAAATAAGCTTTTGGTGATATTGTAGTTATTTACAACATATGATTAGCATTGTCGATACGCCAACCCGATCGTCATTGTCAAACAGCCATTGGAAGTTTTCTCACCGATACCTCGCCGACACTATAGGACCGAATTTATTCTAATAAATAGTTTTAGAAGAGGCTGTGGTTTATAACTATGCGAGGTCTACTGATCACAGAACTACTAGTTTAAAATACAGATTAACAAGTTGTACCTGCATTAAAGGATTTTTTGGATCTTTTCATGAAAAGTTAGAAGTTAAGCAACAGAAAAACAGTTAAGTAGATGGTCTGATAGAGAACATTCTATTACTTGAAATTTTAATGTCCGGTTTCACCAATCTTGGTCAAGACATTTGAACAATATCAAACTAGGTACGTTTTACAGGAGTGCACAGGAGTTATCGATAGTAGCTATTGCTATAGAAATAATATGTTCCAGTGCACTCGTAGTAAACCGTACCTGATTTGACCATTTTTAAACGTCTTGACCGAGCTTGGTAAAACTACAGTAACTATATTACCTACAGTATAGCCATTGACTGTCACGTGGTAGAAACCCGCCATTAAGATACCAAACAAACTTTATAGTCCTATCTTATTGCATAGGAAATTTGGAACTTATCACTTCTTTTAGCGATTGGAAACATATTTTGAACTTCCAATCCAATTTAGCCGCAAAAATATTTTGAAATTAGATTATTACAAGTTTGATCCAATAAATTGGATGAGGAAATACAATAAAATTGAAATCGATCTATCTACACAGCTGCCTATTGCATCATATTGGTGTTCAGTGTCCACCAATAAAAAAAAGAGAAAGCGCAGTAAGAGAAATAAAAATAGGATGTTTAGGATGAGACTTGAGTCGATAAATCTTGAGATTCAGCAGCTAAGGGCGCTTATAGACATGTCAGGATCAAGGAGGGGTTGGTTGTAGATGAGGATTTATAGCGTGTTAAGCGGCAATATGTCAATAAGGTTATTGAGGCGAAGAAACAGCACTATGCTAATATTATTTCAAGTTCAAATAATAAGTCTAAAACTAGTTGTAACATAATAAATAAATTTAGAGGAGGAGAAAATACATTGATGAAGGTCATAGTTCTGGTAGTGAATAATAGGAAAGTGTCTGAGCCGAAGGATATTGCAGATGTTCTCAATAGATATTTCATTTCCATTGCTCCCGTTCCAAAGTCTAGTGGTAGGCCTATACAAAATAATACACAACCACCAACTGTGAAAAATAGATTAGCAAGCTTATTTCTAAGTCCAACGAATGTGACAGAAGTTATGCAAGTGATAAAAAGCTTGAAGCAAAAAAATAGTGTTGGTTATGACAGCATTTCTATTTAAGTCCTTAAAAAATGTTGTGATGTAATCGCTGAGCCTCTCGTTTTCATTTTGAATAGCGCTTTTCAAGCAAGAGTCTTCCCTGATTCTTCGAGAATGGCCAAGGTAATACCTATATTTAAGAAAGGTGATCAAGCAAATATGATTAACTACAGGCCTATATCTGTTTTGCCTGTCTTATCAAAGATTTTTGAAAAGATTATATATAACAGGATCATAAACTATCTGCAGAAAATCAAATTATTGAGTGAATATCAAAATGGGTTTATAAAAAATAAGTCAACAATCACAGCCGCAGTCACTTTCATTGAAAGAGTTATTCAGGAGGTTGAAAAAGGAAATTTCACTATGAGGGTGCTGTTAGACCTTTCTAAAGCTTTTGATAGTGTAATAAGAAGATTCTTTTGGAAAAACTGCATCTGCTTGGAATCAGAGGTCTCATGGGGAAATTAATTGATTCTTACATGACAAATAGATTGCAGTATGTGAGTGTTTGCACTGATGGCCGACTTGGGAATTCAAGGAGATTAAACGTGACTAGGGGTGTACCTCAGGGTTCCATTCTGGGTCCTCTTCTCTTCGTTTTATATATTAACGATTTGCAGCTTTCAGTTGCAAAAAATTTTGATATAACATTGTATGCAGACGACACAACCTTGTTATTCTACAACAACAGTATTCAATAGCTGGAGTTAGTTGCTAACATATCCACTAATGAGGTTGTACAGTATTTCAATAACTGCTCACTATCTGTTAATTCTAATAAGAGCCAGGTTTTTCAATTCAACTTAAAAAAGAAATATCATTTTGAACCAGCAATCACAATAAATGATAGCGATAACATGATTGAGAGCGCAAGTGTGGTCAATTTGCTTGGTTTGACAGTGGATGACAAATCATCTTGGAACGAGCATGTTGATAAGGTGGCTAATAAAATGAGCAAAGGCATTTTTGTATTAAGATATATTGCAAGACTTGTAAACAGTAGTATAGCTAGAAGTGTTTACTTCTCGCTTATTAATACTCATTTGGTGTATTGTGTTGAGCTTTGGGGTGCAACAAGTATAAAAAACATTCAGAGATTATTTGTTCTGCAAAAGCGGGCAGTAAGATTTTTAGCAAATTTAGAAAATAATCATCCATGCAGAAGCACTTTTAGAGATCTTAGGCTGCTCACTCTACCATCCATTTATATCTATCGCGTCCTACTTTTCACTGCAGATAGAATTGGTACCTTAAAACGTGGTAGTAGAAATCCATTCATTGAACATCATAGGTTAAAATTTTCAGATAAGAGGCCGATTGTTTATGGCTTGCAACTTTTCAGCAAGCTGCCTAAAAATTTGTCAAAGTCAAGTAGGCTTAATTTTAAGAGAGATTTCTATGCATTTCTGGTTGACAAGGCATATTATAGTGTTGAAGAGTTTTTGAATGATAGGGTGTTATAATTTGTTCAACTGTAAAATTACAGTTATTTTTTGTATGTAAAGTGTAGAAGAATGTTATAATTTATGTGACGTGCAATATTTTTGTAAGCTTCTGTTATTCTATTTATTTATTTCATGTATTTTTCAATACCTGTTGACATGGCCAGTTGTTAAGTGTTTTTGCTTAATAAAATTGAATTTGAATTTACATATTCATCTAGATAAGTGGTTCCCAAAAAGTGGTCCGCGAAAGCTCTGCAAATGGTCCGCGAGGAGCCCGAGGGAAAAAATTATATTTTAAGCGTTATTAGTGTTATTTAAAACAACTTTATTGGTCTAGTATAATCAATTTCCCTTCGAAAATGTTATACCAAACTCATCGGAAATTCAAAATATGTTTTCAATCGATAAAAGAAGTTATGTGTTCCAAATTTCCTATGCAATAAGATAGGACTATAAAGTTTGTTTGGAACCTTATTGGCGAATTTGTACCACGTGACAGTCAATGGCCAAACTGTGGGTAATACAGTTACTGAAGGTGAAACCATTGGCAATAAACTATTAATTGAATGGATAGCATTGATGTTATTTATAAGGAGTGCTGACAGTTTAATGTGAATCTAACAAACATATTATGGTATTTATGCATATCTAGTGTAGGACAATATCTTATTTTTTCCATTAATTCCAAGTCAATAGTAAGGTTCACTGACGGCTAAAATGAATATTCAAGTTGGGTGCGACCTTCCCGTCACTAAATACTGCGGCAAGTCAATTCCTCCATCCTCTTCAATTCCAGAGAGATTCCAGAAACCCAATGTTAATTCTACAATATTGTTAATAATATGCTACGTTTAGTGATATCAACAAAGCACTAACCTCTTTTCAAGAAACGTTTTTCCGTTGATGAAGTTCTTTCCCATAGCAGTTGCCTTCCAGGCGAAGTAGGCTCCCGAGGGATCGCACTGGAACAGATAGGGCCGATCCTCTTCCCAGCCACACACCAGCAGGCTCACCCCAAACGGGCGTACTCCACTGCAACACATTAAAAACTTAGAGCACATAACAAAAAACCGTAAACGTAAACAAAAAGATTAAAAATGTTAACAAAAATCATAGAACTGAAAAAATTTTAAACCAATAACGATAAGAAAAATGATGAAACTAATGTTTCATTAACTTTCATAATCGAATTACTCTGTTGATATGATATATGATTGATATGACAAATACCGGATGTTTCAAAATGAATGACAGGTTTCAAAATGCTATAGTATTTACGGGAGAGCGAAGAAGGCGCGCATGCAAAAGTTCTGTCAAGCTGTCAGAAGGGTAAATCAGTGAGGTACGAAGAGAGCGCGCACTGAAATGACGCGCGATTTCTTCGTACCTCTAATATTCGAGTTTGACAAGGGTTCAAAATTCAGGCTGAGTATATATTGCTTGAAACGAAAGTCTCCACATTAGAACGAGCGTTAGCGAAGTTCTCATTTTTGACTTATTGAAGGCGTTTTCTGCCTGTTTTTATGTTTGAGAAGAACTTTAGAGAAAATTGATCAATCAGCTTCAAAATTTTGAACACGAATTCTTCAAACCTTTTTACAGGTCAAGTTCGTTGAACAACAAAATTGACTCACTCCTTCAGGATATAAAAATAACATTGAAAGTGCATAAGAAAAAAAAAATGTTTTGATTTTATACCACACACACTGTCAGACAGACAGACTTGCGCCGACACATGATTTCAGCTGAATAATACACAACATTAATTCACTAGTAGTTCTGTGAACAGTAGACCTCGCGCAGTTATAATTCACAGCCTTTTCTTATACTGTCCATCAGAGTAAATCCTGTCTGTAAGTCGTGTCAGCGAGATATCAGTGTGAAAACGGCTAATGGCTGTTGGGGTATAATTGCATGTATATTGAACAAAAGTTCTGTCAAGCTGTCAGAAGGGTAAATAAGTGAGGTACGAAGAGAGCGCGCACTGGAGAAAACTAGAGATTTATTGAAAACTAGAAAATAAGTAGTAGCATGTATATACAATGTGATTCATAATTATGGTAAAATAATTTAATAAGTAATAGTTGAGGTAAAAATAAGAAAAAAAGTTCATGTAAACATATATCCATCCATAAAAGCTTCATTAGCGAGCTATACAGAGTGAAAGATTTCGCCCGGAATTCAGTTCCTCTGGTGAAATACACCGATGCTAAATTGTTTGGGGACTAGTTTTTGAAAAACTAATGCTGGATTCATATGTGAAAATATCTGAAAAATTGAATAAAACTAGTCTGGAAGCTGTAGTGTGAGTAGTTTTTGAGAAAAAAGTTGAAATATGCAAAAAATCCAAATAGAAAAACACAGACTTCTACGTTTGATGCCCAATAACTTTCTTTAATGACCAGTAAACAAATAATTTTTCGCAATAAAAATTGTAGAGATTTTAATTCTGAAAAGGATTATGTAAGCTGTGTAAACTAAATTCATATAAAAGTTTAATAAAATGTATTCTTATGTAGTTCATTACACCACAAAAATTTGCTGTTTTATGAGGAGAGAACTAATAACTCATAAGTTGTAGCTGATTGCAAATGAAATATTCGGTTTTTTAGGAAAAGTTTTTTTTATGAAAGTAGCATATCTAAATGACATTGAACTTATACCAAAAGATCAGTAGATTATGCCATTGAGCCTGGGAGGAAGCTCAAACAGAAGTAGATGATCTATGATTCCTGCCCAAATGTTTACTGAAAACTGATGTTGTGGAAGATTAGGATTGATGGCATGAGGATTCTCAGCTGCCCAAATATGTTGGTTGTGGACGATAACGATAGATGTTCTTGTAAAGTGTGCCTCGTCGGTAAATAAAACGGTTGTTAAAAAGTTTGGGTAAACAAGTTTTACTCAAAACCATCGGCAAATACCAGCATGGGGAATACAGTCTCGTGGCAACAGAGTATGAACTTTCTGGAGGTGGTATCGATGTAATTGTTGCTGTTTTAGTATCCTCCAAATAATAGATTGATTGACATTAAACTGCACTGATAATTCTCTTGTGCTCTTCTCTGGATGTTCATAAATTTCATTAAGAACTTGTTCTTCTATCTCAACAGTCATAGTAGATCGGGGTCTGCCTGCATAAATGTGCTCTTTGGATATAAAAGAATTTGTTTCAGACAGACGTTGATGAATAGTGGCAAAAAGCCTTGAACTTGGACATACTCGGTTAGGAAAGTTCTCTTGATACAAACGTCTTGCTTCAGTACTATTACAGTAGTGTCCCATTCCATACATTAAATGCATGTCAGCTAATTCGGAGTATGAATAATGTCTAAAATTACCTGTCATTTTTAAAAAGTTAACACTTAACACAAATTATCAGCTAAAAATTATTTTCAGAAATATTTTAGCTCACTGTTGAACAAAAAAAAAAAATTGTAAGTTAGGCCTACTGTAACCGCGCTGTGTTTTTTGTTTAATCTATTAACCAGTCATTTGTAACCATTCCACTTTGCTTTTGTGTTAAATGTTAACTTTAAAAAAATGGCAGGTAATCTTAGACATTATTCATACTCCGAATTAGCTGACATGCATTTAATGTATGGAATTGGACACTACTGCAATAGTACTGAAGCAAGACGTTTGTATCAAGAGAACTTTCCTAACCGAGTATGTCCAAGTTCAAGGTTTTTTGCCACTATTCATCAACGTCTGTCTGAAACAGATTCTTTGATATCTAAAGAGCACATTTATGCATGCAGACCTCGATCTATTATGACTGTTGAGTTAGAAGAACAAGTTCTTAATGAAATTTATGAACATCCAGAGAAGAGCACAAGAGAATTGTCAGTGCAGTTTAATGTAAATCAATCCATTATTTGGAGGATACTAAAATAGCAACAATTACATCCATACCACCTCCAGAAAGTTCATACTCTATTTCCACGAGACTGTATTCCCTGTGCTGGTATTTGCCGATGGTTTTTAGTAAAACTTGCTAACCCAAACTTTTCAACAACCGTTTTATTTATCGACGAGGCACACTCTACAAGAACAGCTATCGTTAACGACCACAACATCTGAGGCAGCTAAGAATCCTTATGCCATCAATCCTTGAGATCATTACAATATAAGGATCCGACACGTAAAATTCCGATCAAATTCAATTAAAGATGGCGGCTGAAATGGCGAAAATGTTGTCAAAAACAGGGTTTTTCGCGATTTTCTCGAAAACGGCTCCAATGATTTTGATCAAATTTATACCAAAATAGTCATTGATACGCTCTATCAACTGCCACAAGTCCTATATCTGTAAAAATTTCTGGAGCTCCGCCCCATCTATGCAAAGTTTGATTTTAGATTCCCAATTATCAGTCTTCAGATACAATTTAAACAAAAAAATTTAAGTGGAAAAGATTCAGCATGAGAATCTCTACAATTTATGTTCAGTAACATTTTCACCTAAAATTGAAAATAAGCTCTAATGCGAGAAAATAAGATTATTCAATTGCAAACTGTTGGAAACGGTTGATTCTATTAGATCATTCACTTTGAAGAGATAGCAGACTTCGTGTGTCTGCAGCGCTATTGTCCTGTCACCAGCTGTCTCAGATCTTAGAATAGTAGATTTGATATGCGCGGGAACACTAGCGTCAGTTGATCAATTTTCATAATGGCAAAGAAAGTTGTGTGAGTGCGCCACACCAGATTTTTATAAACTGCTCTACCTCAAAGTTAGTAGACAAAGTTAGTCTGTCTACTAACGTTGGCTCTACCTACCTACAGTAACTATATTACCCACAGTATGACCATTGACTGTCACGCTTCTGATTGGTTAGCTCGGTCACATGGTACAAATCCGCCATTAAGATTCCAAACAAACTTTCAAGTCCTATCTTATAGCATTAGAAATTTGGAACTTATCACTTATTTTACCGATTGTAAACATATTTGGAGCTCACGATGAGTTTGATATAACATTTTCGAAGGGAAATTGATTATACTTTAATATAGGCAATAAAGAAAATTTTAAGAACACTAATAAAGCTTGAAACATTAATTTTCCTTCCTTCGGACTCATCGCAGACCACTTCTAGAGCTTTCGCGGACAACTTTTTGGGAAACAGTGATCTAGATAAATATGCAGAAAGATAAATTTCAATTTTATTGTATTTCCTCATCCAATTTATTGGATCGAACTTCAAATAATCCAATTTCAAAATACTTTTTGCGGCTCAATTGAATATAACATTTTATGAAATTTTTAACCGTGATTAAGTGCTGATTAAGTAGTACGTCTTGACTTCTAATATTGATTCTGTTCAGTACTGAGTACCCTATCCATAACATGTTCAATAATTGGTGAATAGTTATTGATATAATATGGATTTAGAGTTGCATTACTACGAGCTTAAGATTTGAAATATTACTAAATATGAATAATAATGGTAAGGTGTTTTCTTTTTCAATTTCTTACATGTTTATTAAAATCATTAAGTAGAACTATGGCTAGAACAATTGGCTTTTCCACAGTTTATATCCAATGTTGTGTTTAAAATATTTTCGTCAGACTTATTGGCTGTCAACTAATAAAACAAATATTTGAATGTTATGGAATCTATTGTGATGAGAATTCCATCAAACAGCTGTTTTGGAACAGCTGTTATTAAAATCCATGATTTATTTGAAATCAGCTACAACCTATGAGTTATTAGTTCTCTCATCATAAAACAGCAAATTTTTGTGGTGTAATGTACTACATAAGAATACATTTTATTCAACTTCTATTTAAATTTAGTTTACACAGCTTACATCATTATTTTCAGAATTAAATTTTCTACATTTTTTATTGCGAAAAATTATTTGTTTACTGGTCATTAAAGAAAATTATTGGGCATCAAACGTAGAAGTCTGTGTTTTTCTACTTAGATTTTTTGCATATTTTAACTTTTTTCTCAAAAACTACTCACACTACAGCTTCCAGACTAGTTTTATTCAATTTTTCAGATATTTTTACATATGTATCCATAAGTTTTTCAAAAACTAGTGCCCAAACAATTCAGCATCGGTGTATTTCACCAGAGGAACTGAATTCCGGGCGAAATCTTTCACTCTGTATAGCTCGCTAATGAAGCTTTTATGGATATATGTTTATGGGAACTTTTTTTCTTATTTTTACCTCTACTATCACGTATCAAATTATTTTACCATAATTATGAATCACCCTGTATATATATATATATATAAAATGTATATATATATATATTATATATATATATATATATATATATATATTATATATATATATATCTCATAATAATTTCACAAAGCTGGTAGAGAACAGGTAGAAAAATCTGGTGTGGTACTCTCACACAACTTTCCTTGCTCATTGAACTGTGAGCCTTATTCTTAAAAACGAGAATAATTTAGGGGAATAACATAATGGCGATTGGCGGCAACATATTTGAAACTACGATAAGACTACTCTATATGTTTATATAAAATCTGGTGTGGCGCACTCACACATCTTTCCTTGCCGTTATGAAAATTAATCACCTGACGCTAGTGTTCACGCGCATCTCAAGTCTACTACTATTCAAATTTCAAAGATCTGAGCCAGCTGGTGACAGAACAATAACGCTGGAAACACACGAGGTCTGCTATCTCTTCATAGTGAATGATTAAATAATAGAATCAACAGTTGCCAAGAGATTGCAATTGAAATAATCACATTTTCTCGAATTTCGAGCTTATTTTCAATTTTAGGTGAAAATGTAACTGAACATTAATTGTAGAAATTTTTATACTCAATCTTTTCCACTTGAATTTTTTTGTTTAAATTGTATCTGAAGTCTGATAGTTGGGAATCTAAAATCAAACTTTGCATAGATGGGGCGGAGCTCCAGAAATTTTTACAGATATAGGACTTGTGGCAGTTGATAGAGCGTATCAATGACTATTTTGGTATAAATTTGATCAAAATCATTGGAGCCGTTTTCGAGAAAATCGCGAAGAACCCTGTTTTTGACAACATTTTCGCCATTTTAGCCGCCATCTTTAATTGAATTTGATCGGAATTCTACGTGTCGGATCCTTATATTGTAATGATCTCAAGTTCCAAATTTCAAGTCATTCCGTTAATTGGGAGATGAGATATCGTGTACACACACACACATACAGACCAATACCCAAAAACCATTTTTTTGGACTCAGGGGACCCTGAAACGTATAAAAATTTACAAATTTGGGTACCTTAATTATTTTCGGAAAGCAATACTTTCCTTACCTATGGTAATAGGGCAAGGAAAGTAATAATAATTGTTTTCAAAGTACTTTTTCCTTTGAGTTGATTTTTTAGAAGTCGTCAAAACAGCTGTTCTACAGATGAAATATCTGGACTATGTGTTCTTTTTACTTTCCTTGCCCTATTACCATAGGTAAGGGAAGTATTGTTTTCCGAAAAAAATTAAGGTACCCCAATTTCTAAATTTCTATACGTTTCAAGGTCTCCTGAGTCCAAAAAAGTGGTTTTTGGGTATTGGTCTGTATGTGTATGTGTGTGTGTGTGTGTGTGTGTGTGTGTGTTGTGTGTGTGTGTGTGTGTGTGTGTGTGTGTGTGTGTGTGTGTATGAGTGTATGTCTGTGTACACGATATCTCATCTCCCAATCAACGGAATGGCTTGAAATTTGTAACTTAAGGTCCTTTCACTATAAGGATCAGACACGAACAATTTCGATCAAATGCAATTCAAGATGGCGGCTAAAATGGCGAAAATGTTGTCAAAAACAGGGTTTTTCGCGATTTTCTCGAAAACGGCTCCAATGATTTTGATCAAATTTATACCAAAATAGTCATTGATACGCTCTATCAACTGCCACAAGTCCTATATCTGTAAAAATTTCTGGAGCTCCGCCCCATCTATGCAAAGTTTGATTTTAGATTCCCAATTATCAGTCTTCAGATACAATTTAAACAAAAAAAATTAAGTGGAAAAGATTCAGCATGAGAATCTCTACAATGTTCAGTAACATTTTCACCTAAAATTGAAAATAAGCTCTAATGCGAGAAAATAAGATTATTCAATTGCAAACTGTTGGAAACTGTTGATTCTATTAGATCATTCACTTTGAAGAGATAGCAGACTTCGTGTGTCTGCAGCGCTATTGTCCTGTCACCAGCTGTCTCAGATCTTAGAATAGTAGATTTGATATGCGCGGGAACACTAGCGTCAGTTGATCAATTTTCATAACGGCAAAGAAAGTTGTGTGAGTGCGCCACACCAGATTTTTATAAACTGCTCTACCTCAAAGTTAGTAGACAAAGTTAGTCTGTCTACTAACGTTGGCTCTACCTACCTACAGTAACTATATTACCCACAGTATGACCATTGACTGTCACGCTTCTGATTGGTTAGCTCGGTCACATGGTACAAATCCGCCATTAAGATTCCAAACAAACTTTCAAGTCCTATCTTATAGCATTAGAAATTTGGAACTTATCACTTATTTTACCGATTGTAAACATATTTGGAGCTCACGATGAGTTTGATATAACATTTTCGAAGGGAAATTGATTATACTTTAATATAGGCAATAAAGAAAATTTTAAGAACACTAATAAAGCTTGAAACATTAATTTTCCTTCCTTCGGACTCATCGCGGACAACTTTTTGGGAAACAGTGATCTAGATAAATATGCAGAAAGATAAATTTCAATTTTATTGTATTTCCTCATCCAATTTATTGGATCGAACTTCAAATAATCCAATTTCAAAATACTTTTTGCGGCTCAATTGAATATAACATTTTATGAAATTTTTAACCGTGATTAAGTGCTGATTAAGTAGTACGTCTTGACTTCTAATATTGATTCTGTTCAGTACTGAGTACCCTATCCATAACATGTTCAATAATTGGTGAATAGTTATTGATATAATATGGATTTGAAGTTGCATTACTACGAGCTTAAGATTTGAAATATTACTAAATATGAATAATAATGGTAAGGTGTTTTATTTTTCAATTTCTTACATGTTTATTAAAATCATTAAGTAGAACTATGGCTAGAACAATTGGCTTTTCCACAGTTTATATCCAATGTTGTGTTTAAAATATTTTCGTCAGACTTATTGGCTGTCAACTAATAAAACAAAATATTTGAATGTTATGGAATCTATTGTGATGAGAATTCCATCATATTTCCACAAATAGATATGAGAACTTTATTATTCTATGTCAATGGAACAAAATTTATTACAATATCATGACATATTTCAAAAGCTTTTTGGAGATTCAGCTTTTAGGCTACGTTACCTAACTTTCATTTTTACTCGCCTTTATCTACGAATTACTATTTCGAGTTCAAAAACTATGTTGGGAATATAGAAAAACCATTAAAGAAATTATATCGAAGTTAATGTTCACAAAAATATGCTTCAATAAGTAAAGGCAAGCGATTTTACTTATAATCGCCTATAAGCTCCATTGTAAAATTCAAATATTTGGAATCTTCATGGCGGCGGCGAAAAAAAAATTCCAATTGCCATACTGTGGGTAATATAGCTACTGTATACCTACCTACCTCATGCACGAGAAGGAGGTTACAAAGTCCATTTCTCAAGGATGGGGTGGACCCCCATTAGTTTCCCAGGAAAAAGACTCATGCCAGTTGATAGAGCTGATAAATAAATATACAGGGTATGAATTTGAAAAAAATCGGTCAAGTCACTTTTGAGAAAATCGTGAAAAACATGGTTTTTAGTCATTATCTGCCATCAGTCAGCTTTCAGAAGCCGAAGCGAGTAGACGTGTTTTGTGAAATTCATGTAATTATTCTAAAAGTATACCATTAAACTGTGTCAGTGAAAACAGCATTGCCGAATTGTGAGTGTGTGTGTGTGTGTGTGTGTGTGTGTGTGTGTGTGTGTCATCAAAGTTGTCAGAAACTATGATTGTAGCCGAGTTCGGATATTCATGCTTCGGTGAAAGCTGAATCGGCAATTCTATTGTGAGAACTGAACTATCATAACTATGAACGGTGACGATAATATGACTATTATTACTATAACTAAAGAAAATAAACCTGTCTCCTACAAGGTTCGAACTGATAAAATTCAATCAGAATGCGAGAAACTTTCATTTAAAGCTTGGAACGAAGCTAATACAAAATTCCAGCAATCAGAAAAAATAAGTTCTGAACTTAAAATTTAACTTGAGCAGCTTCAAACTAGATTATCAGTGTTAGAGACTAAATCTAAGAATGAAGAAAAAAAATACGGGCAATTTTCATACCGATGAAGAAGAATTATCTACTGAAACAGAATGGATTCGTCAAAAGCAAAGAAAGAGGAAGAGAGAACAATCTGATTCACCTCCAACACAATCATCCAATAAGCAGAAAGTGAGTTCACTTAGAGAAACTGAACTAAAAGAGAATGCTGAGCCAAAAAACTCCTAGTATCAAACAAGTTAAGAGACCTCCTCCAATATTATACTCTACAACATCCAAGACTATCAAGTAGTGTATAAGATTTTGAATGAAAAAATAAAAGACTCTTATAAGATCACACTATTGAATAATGGTAGCTTAAAACTCAACGTTGAATCTGAGGATAGTTATAGACTAGCTACATTATTGCTGAATGACAAAAAAATGAATTGGTCTCTCGTCCAAAACGAGACCCATTAGAGTAATTGTGAAGAAGTTACACAGCACTTGCAATCCACAGAAAATAAAAGAGGAACTTCAGGAAAAAGGATTTAAAATTTTGGACGTGGTAAACATTATTAAATAGAAAACACAAGAGCCACTCCCAATATTCATGTTAACTTTTGAAAACACAGAGAGCATAAATAGAATTTATGAAATATGTGTAATTATGGGTATGAAGGTTGAAGTAGTCCCCCTGAAAAAATCGAAATTCTACCGCAATGTAAAAATTGTCAAACCTGGGGACACACTAAGAAATACTGCCAGAAGGAGCCTAGGTGCGTGAAATGCGCTGGTCCCCACATCACTATCAACTGTACTAAGAGTAAACAAGTTAAGCCTAAATGCTAAAATTCTGGGATCCTGCCAATTATAGAGGATATGTTGTAGCACAAGAGTTGCAGGCACTTCGAAATAAGAAAAAAACAATAAAATCTATTTCGACAGTCAACAAAAGAGACGATCCTATTGTGCCACAGAGAGCTGTAATAAATGACAGTAGAGTTAAGGAGAACCAGAGTTATGCTGATAAGCTGAAAAATAAAGTACCTATCAACAGTAACGAAAAGTCAAGTCTTCAAGATTTCAACTTGAGTAAAGATTTGGAACTGAGCATTACAACTCAACATGAATTGATTCTTGAGAAACTAGTTGTGCAAGAAGGCCTCAATAAATCTATTTTAAGTAGGTTAGAAAAACTGGAAAATATTTCAGTTCCAGAAGTCATTCACAAGAAGCATGGAAAATAGATTCAAAATTATGACTTGGAATGCTAATGGATTACTACAGCACAAAGATGATCTATTAGCAATTCTAATTGAGCATGAAATAGATGCCTGTCTCATTTCCGAAACTCATTTCACCAAAGAATCCTACTTTAAAATTAGAGGGTACCATGCCATACATCCCAACAACAGCGCTAGAGGCGGAAGTGCGGTTATTGTAAGAGAAGAGCTAAACCATCACGAATTCAAGAAGATAGAATTGCAGGAGTTCCAGTCGATTTCAATCAAAGTCAAACTTATCGGTAGACCATCTGGTACGATCACAATTGGAGCCGTCTACTGTCCACCACGATTTAATTTGAAGAAGATAGAATATATTGATTTCCTAAGCAACTTCACAGGGAAATTTATCATCGGAGGAGACTTTAATTCAAAGAATACACAGTGGGGGTCCCGACTGACCACAACTAAACAACTAAAGGAAAGGAGCTATTACTGGCTGTTAATGGATACCACTGCGATGTTCACTCAACAAGGAAACCAACTTACTGGCCAACAGACAAAACAAAAATTCCAGACCTGATAGATTTTTTCATCACAAAAATATTTCACCAAACTGTATTGAAGTTGAAGAAGAATTTGATCTCAACTCTGACCATTCGCCAATAGTTTTGACAATGCACAGTGCAGCTGTTAAAAAAGAAATGCCACCTAGACTCATCAACAGGTACACAGATTTAGAAACTTTTAAAAATATGATAGACTCTAAAATAGACTTGAACACATCTCTGCAAACTATAGATGAACTAGAAAGTGAAGTCCAGGAGTTTGTAATCAATATCCAACAATGTGCCTGGGAAAATACACCACTACTTCAAAGCAGGATTTTCAAAGATAATTGCTATCCTGTAGCGGTAAGAGAGTTTATAGAAAAAAGAAGAAGAACAAGAAGATCATGGCAATCAACAAGAAATCCAAGAATTAAAACAGAACTTAATAGAATTACTAATGAACTGAGAAAGATGATACAGGATGTAAAACAACATGATATCAATAAATACTTAGAAGAGTTAACCAATGAGTCTACTACAAATTTTTCATTATGGAGATCAACCAGGAAACTGAAGAGACCTCTTGAACAAGTTACACCAATAAGGAAGAATCAAGATTGCTGGGCAAGGAGCAATAAAGAGAAAGCCGATTTGTTTGCTCATCATCTGGAAAGGTTTTCTCACCTCATGAGGAAACAATTATAGATGAGATTCCTCATCATCTTGGAGCAGGAGTTATCACTCCAACATCGCCAAGGGAGGTAGAATACGAGATTTAAAATTTGAGCAGAAAGAAAACGCCAGGTTTCGACTTAATAACTGGAGAGAATCTACAGGAGCTCCCAAACTCTCTCTTCAACGCTTCATTCCGATTGAGATATGTGCCAAGTTTCTGGAAGGTAGCCGATGTCATCATGATACCAAAACCTGGAAAGCCACCACATGATGTAACCTCGTATAGGCCAATTTCACTACTGCCAGTAATATCAAAATTATTTGAGAAACTTCTACTGAAGAGATTAAAGCCTCATCTCGACGATGATGAATTAATACCAACCCATCAATTCGGATTTCGAGAAAAACATAGTACAATAGATCAGGTGCACAGAATAACAAATATTATTGAAAATACATTGGAGGAAAAGAAAGTTTGCTCTACAATTTTTAGGCTTTCGACAAAGTATCGCATTCAGGATTGTGCTACAAAATGAACCAGTTCTTACCAACAGAATACAGTCTGATACTGAAATCATATCTTCAAGACCGTTATTTCAGGATAAAACAAGATGATGCTTTTTCATCTCTCAGAGAAATCAGGGCTGGAGTTCCTCAAGGAAGTTGCTAGGTCCCCTCTTGTACCTCCTATACACATCTAATATACCACAACCCGAAAATGTAACAGTAGCAACATTTGATGATAACACAGCAGTTTTATCAGTTGGTGAAACTGTTGAAGATTCTACAGAGAAAATGCAGGTGGCAGTCAACAGAATCAATGCTTGGACAAAGCACTGGCTTATAAAATTGAATGAAGCAAAGTCAGTTCAAGTCAACTTTACAAACAAAACTTCAATACTTGTACCCTTAACACTCAATGGGAATATTGTACCCTACTCCATCACTGCAAAGTATCTAGGCATGACGCTGGATGCCAAGCTTAGGTGGAAGGAGCATGTGAAGAAGAAAAGAGAACAACTTGACATAAAATTCAAGAAAATGTACTGGCTACTTGGGAGGACATCAAAGTTGTCAAATTATAACAAATTGCTTCTCTACAAGCAGATTCTCAAGCCGGTGTGGACCTATGGAATTCAACTCTGGGGCTGCACCTGTCCATCCAATATCGACATCATCCAGAATAAAGTACTCAGAATAAAGTTGTGTAGACGCTCCTTGGTACATCAGGAGCTGTGATCTCCACCGCGACCTGGGAGTGGCGACAGTCATCAGTGAAATCCAAAGATTTGCAGAAAAACATGAGAAAAGACTTCATCAACATGTGAACGTGGAAGCAATCCAGCTGCTCAACGTGCATGGAGTAAGAAGACTACAACGCAAAAAGCCACATGAATTAGTTTAGTGCTAAAGTGTTCAATTGGAAGTGCAAAGGCAGAATACTGTATCTTTTTATGCTAAAAATAATCTGGGAACGTTATATATAGGACTAGAAGCTCAAGTTTAAACTTACTTTATTCATATTAAATGAAAAAGACTAAGATATTTTCAAAAAACCACAGATTTATTAATACTTAGAAAGACTGGTTTCGGTTATTACACCATTGTCAATTTCTGATAAACTAAAACTAAATACAAGAGCAGCAGAATTTATACTAATAGGCGAGTACTGCTAATGGTCAAGGGCATGAACGCCTGCCATTGGCCCAGCTTGACCGTCTCCTCCCACTCAACGGTGTCACAAAATGGACAAATTTGTCATCATGGCGACTCTGTTGCTTAAGCCGCCATTTTGTGACACTGTTGAGTGGGAGGAGATTGTCTGGCTGGGCCAATGGCAGGCGTTCATGCCCTTGACCAATAACATTACTCGCCTACTAGTATAAATTCTGCTGCTCTTGTATTTAGTTTTAGTTTATCAGAGATTGACAATATATTGTGTAATAACCGAAACCGGTCTTTCTAAGTATCAATAAATCTGTGGTTTTTTGACAATTCTTTAGTCTTTTTCATTTAATATGAATAATTACCACAATATCAACTTCTCAACTACAAAAAATGTTACTTTATTCAGGCTATAAATTGAATGTCTAAAGATTTGCATGAGAATGTCTCATCGATTTGACAAATTCAATAGTCCGTGTAAGCCTTAGTTTGCAGTGCGGGGCTTAATAGTCAATGCTATTTTTTCTTACGAGGATAGGAACACCAGGTTACCGTTTGTATGCTGATTCCATCCAAATGACCTACACTCTCTATTTTGCTCTATCTTACAGGGTTTCTCAAATAATAAGCACTCGTTTAATGGCTTCCATGAAATCTGGCAACACTGTACGCTATAGAACCAATGCTACAATGTAAGGTTTGCACAGACTATAGCAGTATGTCCAACGTATGAACATTTGTATTTATTTTACTCCTACTATGAATTAAATTTGGTGTGTGTTTACCCAGACTGCGTGTACTCCTGCATAACCATGGCTACACGCTGGACCAGCTGGGCGGTCGGAATTGGCTTCTTGTAAACAAGGAAGTATTGCTGGGCGATTTTTCTCGCACGCTTCACCAATAATCTGTAATCGGGACCCATACCTGCCAAGTAACACATTTATCAATTAACATTCATGGTTTAAAATGAATAAATTTCATCAATACAACAGTCAAACTATATTTACACAAAGAGTAACTTGTTTCAATTGTTACACCATTATCAATCGCATTTTGCCAAGACATAAATATCTTTGCCTTTTAGGGGTTTTGACTAAGAATGTACATTTATTTCCTGAGAATGATGTCTACATAACTCCAGACTTGCGCTTGGAAAATGAAGATGATTATGATGATAATTAACTCAAGTAGGTTATCTAAGTAACAAGATTGTAGGCCTATAATATGTATTATTCAATTTATCCATTTGTTAGACTAAATTTGCTATTGATAATCAAATTTTAAGCAAGAATTAAACTTAATTGATTTATACAATACATTTGCAATTAGGATCAGTTTATTCATTAGTTTCAACTTACCACTGTAGACCATTCCAATGTGGTCGGTGATCATCTCAACCTTATGCACACTGTGTTCTTCATAGAGAATTGATTTATGTTTATTTTCAGTTGCAAGTACTATTCCATTCACAGCTGAAATGAAAATAAAATAAAATAAGATTATTCATTTCAAAACTATTTTTCATAAGTCAAGCTGATATATAGTGCACATTGTAATTTATATAATAATAATAATAAATAATAATAAATAAATAAATGTCTTTATTGAATGTAATTGCATTACACTTATACAATTAATATACAAAAGTCATGCTGGCATATACTCCATGGCAAAGTGCCGTCAGGAGGAGTTGGTAGGTAAGCTGTTTTTTACATTATTTTCTTTTAATCAAAAGAAAATTAATTTCATAACATGAAAATTGAAAAAGAAAAAATGAGAAATAGGGAGAAGAAGATTTATACAATGAAAGAAAAAAGAAGAGAAATAGTACCTTATGGGTATAATTAGAAAATGGAATTCCTGGATCAAGAAATATCTATATTTCCACGCATCTCCGCAGTATTGTCCCACTAGCTTCCAGTTGTCGCCATTCAGATGTACCTTCAGCTAAGCGACGGAGAGCAGGGTCTTCTTGAAGTACTGTTTTCTGATTTCTGCAAGAACCGAGCATCTGGCTATGAAGTGGATTATGTCCTCTTCCTCCTTCATATTGCAGAGAGAGCAGATCCGCACGTCCTGTCGATGCGAGTAATTGTTCAGGTAGATAAGCTCTGTCCTTGACATCATGAACCACTTAATCCACGAAAAGTCCACCGGTTCGTAGATGTAATTGGTGAATGGAGTCAGTTCCGGATACAGGGAGCATCTCTGGCTTCTCCGCAGTCTGCTATTGAGTCCCTCTCTCAGCCCCTCGGTAACTTTAGTAACAAGTGCTTCAACATTGCCCAAAAGGAATTCTGTTGCCTGTAAGCCATAAGCTATCTGCATATCCGTCCAGTCTCTGTATACAAATATATCTTTCTCAATAATCTTCTTGAGCAGAAAATGCGGGTATCTGTTATTGGGCAGATTGATGCATCTCTTCATGTACTTGAAGTGGAGCCTCATTGTATAGACAAAGAGTGGTAAGAGTCCAGTTTCGAGTAGAAGACAGTAGTTTGCGGCCCACATCAGCAGGTTGAATACCTTCTGGAGGAAAAGGAGTTGAACTTTTTCCACTTCCTCAAACATCCGTCCTCCCCAATTGAAGTCAATTGGTGACTTCATTCCGCTTCATGTGAAAGTGATGCTGGTTAAGTCATTAATTTTCCCATACTTCTCTTACGGTGACATTGTGATCAATGACATGACTGTGGCCTTGTCTGAGCGACTGCAGAGGGCTCAGAACTATTGCATCCGGTTCATCTTCAATCTAAGAAGAGATGATCATATCACCCCATTTTTCCAGCAACTACATGTGCCAAAACTCAAGAAAATGAGGGAGTACCACATTCTGATGCTGCTTCATGACCTGTTGCATGTAAAAACCCCAGGTTATTTGGCACATAAATTTGTTTTTATTGGAGATCGTAGTGTGAGAGGTACCAGGCAGGGCTCCCAACTATTGGTTATTCCAAATCATAGAACATCTATGTATAATCATTCCATGTATCAGCTTGTCGGATCTGGAATCTGTTGCCTCCAACTGTGAAGAGTATTGGCGATCGAGCTCTGTTTGGCGCGGCAGTATTGAATTGGCTGGGATCTGGTGGCGCAGATTAGGCTTGGGTCAGGTTCAGCTTTATTTTTATTGTCTATTTACATTGTATCAATCTACATGAATTTAACTCATTTCCACCTTTTATGCAACTACAGATACAAAAATATTTCATCTTAATATATTGTTTTGATAATTATTATACTTTGTAAAATCTTTATTTTTAGGGTTCTTTTGTGTGCATGTGTGAGTGAATGGCAACTTGATTATATCTTCATTTCTGATAGGTTTTCCTATAGATTTATCTAGTGGAATTTGAAATATTGTTTCCAATTGTATAAATAAATAAAGTTTAAAATTATCTTTTATTTTATGTTATTGTATTTTGATTAATAGTTTTATTTACTTATATATTAATCTTATGTAATCTTATTACATAATATGTAATCTATTTTTTTTTCTGTTCTTATGTAAATTTTTCTTCTTTTGTAAAGGGTTGTGTGGCAGAGAGGACCAGGAGTCCTAATTCCGCCCTAATAAAGGCATATAATCAATCAATCAATCAATCAATCCCCATACTTGTGCGCCATAACACACTACAGATCGAGCCATCGCTTCAAATACTCCCAGCTTTGATTTGAAGGGGATGTTTTTCTGTGAGAACAAACCATTGAAAATATTTATGGACATCCTTGCTGCTGATGATCTCTTCCTGAAATGATCTGTTAATGAAAATCTGGATGTCAAGGTCATTCCTAGGTACTTGTAACTGTTTACCACTTCAATTGGTTCATTGTTGTACCTCCAAACATCATGCCTACTCGTTTTGCCTCCTTTCCTGAAAATCATTACCTTTGATTTGCTCAGATTAACCTGCAGTATCCTTCAAAGCCAGCTATCATCCTTCTCAAGGAAAGTCTGTCCGGAGCAAGAAGAACTATGTCATCTGCATAGGCTAACATCTTTATACATATGTCTCCAATATTGACTCCTCCATCCAACCAGTCTTCCAAATCATCCAGGAACAGTGAGAATAGCAATGGGCTCAGTAGACAACCCTGCTTTACGCCGCTGCGCATTTCAAACTTCTCCGACAGTCCCTGAAGTCCCCAAACTCTAGCTGTTGATCCATTGTAAAGACTGCGAAGTGCGTTTAGCATCTTGTAAGACATTCCTAGTGCTGAAAGTTTATAAAACAGTGCCTGCCTGTCTATTCTATCAAAAGCAGCCGAAAAATCAACAAAGAAGGCATAAACCTTCCTCCCTCGACCACATAGCTTGAGGTTGACAATACTCATGATGTTGAATATAGTGTCTATAGTGGAATAGGACTTCCTGAAGCCAGCTTGGGACTCGCACAGAATGTTGTGATGTGTTATCCATTTCTCCAGCCTGTCAAGTAGAGCTCCAGTAAACAGTTTATACACTGCATTGCAGAACGATATTCCCCTGAAGTTTGCGGGCTCATTGCTGTCTCCCTTTTTGAAAATTGGGAAGATAATGGACTCCTTGAAGCAGTCAGGGAAGTCAGCAGAGTCAAAGAAGCGGTTGAAAACGTCTGCTAACTTCACCAAAAAAGACACTGGAGCACCCTTGAAAAATTCATTTGTAATTCTGTCCTCACCAGGTGCCTTATTATCTATAGCTCTAGCAAGCACCATTTTCAAGTCCTCTAAAACGAGTGGTGTGTCCAGAATTTCATCCACTATGTACGGTTCAGCATACGGTTCTCCTTTCTTCATCCCCAGTGATCACAGGATTCAAAAACTTATCAAAGTGCTGTACCCAGTCCCCTAGTGAAATATCACTTCCTGCTCTGAAGCTCCTTTTCCTGAAACATCTCACAAGTTTCCAAAACTGACTCGAATCTTTCACTGCCTTAAACTTCTCTGTTAATGATAACCAAAACATTTTCTTCTTTCTCAGACATAACTGTTTAAAAGCTTTATTTGATTCTATATACCTGTTTCTAATAGTAACAGACTTAGTTTTTCTATATGCTTTCAAAAGGGCAAAAGACTCCTTTCTTCTCTTCCCACAATCCCAATCATACCACTGCTCCTTATTCTTCACCATAGTTCTTGTTAAACCTGTCGGCGCAAAATCGTGAATTAGGGATAGCAGGTATCTGAGGTCATCCTTTGGGTCGATCCAATGTAGTCGTCTCCTTATTTTCAAGGTCAGCTCGTTGCGATACTTCTGTTCATTTTCTGGTCTCCAATGCAGCTTCCTACGAATTGGCACTGGACAGTCCTCCAAAGTTGTTCTTGAACGTCCTGGCAAATAGACCTCTGTAACCGTTGGCAGATGGTCGGAAAAGATCTCTGGAACCACCTCAAACGAAGCGATGGCAGGTAGAGAGTTCACTGAGACCGCACACAAGTCTATGACGGAGGAGCATTGCGCTCCAATATACGTCACTTCGCCGTCCGCATCCTTCCTCGTCCGCCCATTCAGGATCACCAGTCCAAAATCATCAAAAAGCGCCAACAATTCCCTTCCACATGCATTTATGACCGCATCTTTCGAAGTCCTATCACAGCATAGGATTTCCTCTGGTATAACCTGCCTGTTGCCAACCCTACCGTTAAAATCTCCTAAAACCACCAATTCGAGATCGCTGCACTCCACCAACAAATCTCTCATACTAATGAAATCATCCATCCATTTATTACAGTTCAGATAAGTAGGAATGACGATGAATCGATGTGACTCCACATTTAGTTCGATAATACTGTAATTGAGTATTGATTCAAACTTTATAATCCCATTCTTGACCTTATCCCTCCTGACGCCATAGATTCTCCCCTCACTCGCTCCACCACGACGTGCCACTCTCACCGCAGGAATCCAAATCAGTTCGTACTTATCAAACTTCATTTTAAATTTTTTAAACACTTCCTCATCATAAACAAATGTTTCGAACAGTAAGAATATATCATAATTTTTGAGAAAGCAGAAAAAAAGGGTGTTGTTGAATTTATTTACAATTCCTGCCACATTATACGCCAATATACTAATCGCTAATGCATCGTACTTCTTTTTATTCATGTGCTCAGGGTATTAATTTTCCATTCTGTTTCTAATTGGTGGACTCAGTATCTCCTGAGGAACGAAAAAAATTCGTGATATTGGGATTACTGTTTCGGGGTTGCCTCTGAAGGTTCTCTCCTTTCCTCTTGTTTCGACGATTTTCATCAGGTTTATAATTTTCCTCTAGTTGGCGATCTTCCTGCAGTAGACGGCTTTCCTCTGGCTTCCTGTTGTACTCCGCGTTCAAGACATCATATCTCATAAACTTCCCATCCACAACCAAACCAAACCCAAATGGAGTCTTTGAAACTTTCATTGCTAATCTTGATTCTCTGATGGACAGAATGTCAGTTAGTTCAAATGATTCTATTGTTCTACTTGGGGATATAAACGTGAATTTTCTGTTGGACAGTATTAAACGCTCAAGAATCACGGAAATTTTGACTCAGTATGGTCTCTCACACACAATTGACCAGGTAACCAGATTGAAAAGCGGTACATGTATCGATAATATATTTACAAACATTTCTTCTTCACAGTACTCCACTCAGGTAATTCATACTTTCTTATCGGATCATGCTGCCCAATGCATTGACATTTCTGCTGGAGGTACATATGAAACTGATAAAGCAGAGAGGCCAAACAATAAATTCAAGTCATTGATTAACGATTGCTCAGATGCCAATATTGATCTTCTCAGGCTACATTTATCCAACGAAACATGGAGTAATGTTTATGAGGAATGTGACACAAATGAAAAATTCAATCGATTTCATTCAACTCTCCTTCACCACTTTAATGTGTGTTGTCCTCTGAGATCCAAAAAAAACTTCAAGAATAAAAAGAGTGGCATAAAAGGTAACTGGATAACTCAGGAGTTGGAGCAAATGCGCCTATATCTGAACATGGCTACCCAAAGGATGAAGGCAGGACAAGAGGTGGATATGAGTGCAATAAATAGAATTAAAAAACATTATGATGCGGCGGTTGTCACAGCAAAGAAAAACTTTTACGGCGATTTTATTTCTAAATCTGACAACAAATCCAAAAGTTGCTGGAACGTGATCAATAGCTTCAGAGTTGATGGGAGCAGAACTACAAGTCAGTCCGGTATTTCTGAAATTAAAGTTGATGATGAGATGATTAGAAATCCAAGTGAGATAGTAAAGATGTTTAATGAGCATTTTGTGTCAGTGGGAATGCAAACTGAAAGAGAGAGATTGAAAAGCAGTGCTAGAGAAGGATTTGCGAATAGTATGCCTGAATCAAACCATAATATGTTTCTCTCTCCAACAAATGCATATGAAGTTCTCTCCATCATTAAGAGTATAAAATCTAAGCGAAGTAAAGGTTATGATGGATTATCTATGAGTGTAATTGAAAAATGTATTAGCGAGCTAATTTCCCCTCTCGTCAACATCATAAACTCAATGCTTGAACAGGGAGTTTTCCCAGATCGCCTGAAAATCTCTAAAGTCACTCCTATCTATAAAAAGGAGATAAAACGAATATCGCTAATTATCGACCCATCTCAATTCTGCCCGCCCTCTCAAAAATTTTCGAAAGAATAATCCATATAAGATTAACTAGCTATTTGTTCAAATTCAAGCTTATTCCTTCCTATCAATATGGTTTCGTCAAGGGGAGATCGACTATTGGTGCAGCAATAAATCTGTATGAGAGAATATTAGATGAATTAGATAAAGGAAATTACTCCTCGGCTGTTCTCTTAGACCTCTCGAAGGCCTTTGATTGTGTCGATTTCAAGGTCCTGCTGATTAAATTGCGAGGCCTGGGAGTGAGAGGTATCCCCTACCAACTATTGGAATCATACATAACTGAACGCATTCAGTATGTCACCATATCTTCGACCTCTGGAGAAGTTTCCTCTTCCAAAATGAAACTTAAATTTGGCGTCCCTCAGGGTTCAATCCTGGCCCGCTACTCTTCCTTCTGTATATTTCTGATGTTCATTCAGCGGTATCTGACAGAGTTCACTTGACACTATATGCTGACGACACAACTCTTTTTTTCTCAGATAAAGATGTGAATAATTTTGAAATAGACATGAACATCTCCACAAATGCTGTTGTTCAGTATTTCAATGAAATCTGCTTATCAATTAATTCTACAAAAAGTCAAACTATCCACTTCAAATCTGCCGCTACTCTTCCTCAATTATGTATTGGAGAAGATGAAATTGAGTGCACGGATACAGTTAATATGTTGGGGGTGTACTTTGATGACAGGTTGACATGGACAATGCATGTTGATAATATTGTGAAGAAAATAAGTAAAAGTCTCTTCCTTTTAAGAAATCTCGCGAAGTATGTCCCACAAAACACCGTTAAAGTTGCATACTTCGCTACTTTTTACTGTTACCTCACATATGGTATAGAGCTTTGGGGTTGTACCACAAAGGAAAATATGCAGAGGGTCTTTGTACTACAAAAGAGGGCAATACGGTATATAGCGGGCCTTGGATTTAATCACCCCTGTAGAGATGCGTTCAGATCATTGTCGCTGCTGACGGTGCCTTCGATTTACATGTTTAGAATGATCATGCATACTGTAAAAATAGAATGGACCTTACACTTATCTCCGATACGCACTCCTACAACACTAGAGGCAGAGACAACTTTGCGATTCAGCCGCATAGGATTTCCTCTGGTATAACCTGCCTGTTGCCAACCCTACCGTTAAAATCTCCTAAAACCACCAATTCGAGATCGCTGCACTCCACCAACAAATCTCTCATACTAATGAAATCATCCATCCATTTATTACAGTTCAGATAAGTAGGAATGACGATGAATCGATGTGACTCCACATTTAGTTCGATAATACTGTAATTGAGTATTGATTCAAACTTTATAATCCCATTCTTGACCTTATCCCTCCTGACGCCATAGATTCTCCCCTCACTCGCTCCACCACGACGTGCCACTCTCACCGCAGGAATCCAAATCAGTTCGTACTTATCAAACTTCATTTTAAATTTTTTAAACACTTCCTCATCATAAACAAATGTTTCGAACAGTAAGAATATATCATAATTTTTGAGAAAGCAGAAAAAAAGGGTGTTGTTGAATTTATTTACAATTCCTGCCACATTATACGCCAATATACTAATCGCTAATGCATCGTTCTCCTTTTTATTCATGTGCTCAGGGTATTAATTTTCCATTCTGTTTCTAATTGGCGGACTCAGTATCTCCTGAGGAACGAAAAAAATTCGTGATATTGGGATTACTGTTTCGGGGTTGCCTCTGAAGGTTCTCTCCTTTCCTCTTGTTTCGACGATTTTCATCAGGTTTATAATTTTCCTCTAGTTGGCGATCTTCCTGCAGTAGACGGCTTTCCTCTGGCTTCCTGTTGTACTCCGCGTTCAAGACAACATATCTCATAAACTTCCCATCCACAACCAAACCATTTCTTCTCATTTTAACACTATGCGTATCACTGAGTCGTTTTCGAATTTCATTCAGTTCTCTTCGCCTCTCTCTTGTCTCTTTATCTTGGTCTTCACTAACAAAAATCTTTGAATTTTTTAATTTACCACAATTTTTCTCAAAATACTATTTTTTTACATCCCGAGGCCAACGATAGGATAATTGGTCTTGTCTTGGAATCCGATTTTCTTCCCAGTCTTCTAACAGCGTTTATATCACTTGCTTTAAGTTCAATTTTCATTACTTCATTGCATATGTCCATAATCTTTCTCATTACCTGATCTCCGTCCTCACCAGCAGACTCAATAACTCCATAGAAAATCAAATTGTTTTCCCTCTTCAAATTGTTTATTAAATGACTTTGGTTTTGTAAGTCACGTTTCAATTCTTCATTCTGTTCTCTTAACGCTTCAATTTTGCTATTCTGTTCTGATATGATAGTTTTAAAATTCAACTCATTTATTTGCTGCTTTATGACTTGCTTAGTACTTTCGATAATTTTGCTCTTGAATTTTTCGAGAATCCCTGTTAAACTTTCCATATTTACGGCCATTATGAATATAACTGTCAAAGAAAATGCAGTGAATAAGCTTCTACTCAACTCTAACGGTGGTCGACCGAAATCAATTGAATTATTTGTGTAAGGATCGAAACAAATGCAACAGCTGAGCTTTGGACCCACTGTCTTATATCTCTTATCAACAGATAGGCAATTCCGTTAGGTACCAATAATTATTGAGGCAGGTCAATGATTATTACTGTGTCTTACGAACAGACGGCTCACCGAGGAGACGAAAAATAATAGGCAACGTTACAGAGCAGTCCTTTATACAGTACGGGCCAAATTTGGGGGTATTTTCACTGAAACAGTTGGTATAATTGCGCCAAAATCAAGTAAATACACTCACACAAACGCAGAAATAGGAGTGATAAAAGATTGAAGCTTGTCTTCAACGCAAACAACGCAAGAGCCTGGCTTGAAGAAACTATTTTGATTTATCAATATTTGTAAAACTCACATGCAATCCAAATATATTGATACTTAGAATAATGTTCCTACCTTTTCAGACCATGACTATTACACACAAAACACAATTAGACCACACTTTGTATTAAAAAACTGTAAAAATTGAAGAGCTCCAAATACCAAGAACAATCACAAGCAAGACAGGCTTGCCAACCTCTTGTAGTTTATATATTATACGACAAAAGAGTTTTTGAGATAAAGTTAAAAATCACAAGCAGCAAATGGCTGTAATTTGATATTTGAGATTGAACCCTAAGGTCAAATACTAACCTTTTATTCCTACGGACGGTGCACCAGCTGACACTGCTGCTAAGGCATATTCGATCTGCACCAATTTTCCCGAGGGACTGAAAAAAAGGTATTTAATAGAAAAAGCTGTTACTTTCATTTAGAAAAATACAAAAAATATCCAAAGCAAATATTCAAGTTTAATAATGCTTGCTTTGAGCAGCACTCTAACATTACTAACATCAACTTAGGCTACCGGCTGTAAACGTAGAATATTGTTTAATCTTGATGAAACAAGCAAAGATTTACAATTGTTTTTTAAAAATGGCGTTTTTAATTTTTTTTTAGATTTAATAAATATTAATTACTAAAATCTTAGTAATTCTTTTGTTTTGCAGAAATAATCTAACGCCAACTCATTGTGTTGCGTTTACAGTGACAAATGAAATCTATAATTTGGTTATGAAAAAGATAACATAAAGTTGATCGATTTCCAATTACAAAGGAACAATTATTATTGATAAAAATGAATAAATGTTACCTGAATGTAGTTAATGAAAAACTATAACGTTCTGTAGCCATGATTACAATGCAGATGCAGAATGACTATTGGTTAAATGCAAACATAACCTAAAATCTAGACTAGAATGAAATTTCTAAAATTCTGCTTGTGCCTACTTGATATTTTTCAAGCCTGATGACATGACTACATAGAGAGTGTTACTTTGAATAATTTTATTAAAAATATGTTAAAACTTTAATCAATATTGAAAATTAAATTTTGTATACAAATTCTTCTATTTTTCTAATCAAAACTATGATGCTGGATAATTTGAGACAAAATTTTAAACGAGTGATCAATATCAGGACACAAAGCAAGATAGGCTCTCATTGGTCAAAAATGTTAAGGATTCAAGAGTCTATTTTTGGCAAAGAATTACAAAAATAAGTTTTGTTCGTGCGTTTGACTATTTATTGCATTTAAATTTCAACAATTATAAATTTCCACCCAGTTGAAAATACATTTTGAGCTGAAAGCTTGAAATAAATGTTTGCCCAAAAATAAGGAGATTTCAAAACAACCAATGGAAAATGACCTCTCAGAGGGAGTCACCAGCTTCTGATATTCCATCAGACAGCGGTTTGGGAACGTTATCAATACGAGACAAATCTCTTTTGAAACGGAATATCAACAGACAACACAATAATAATATGAGGTAAGCTTAAGGTTTTAATATATTCACAAGTTGAAATTATTCTTGTAAGTTGGGATCTATAATTGAAGCTGAATTTCTTGTTTTGTGCCTCAGTTAGTAGTTTTTAATATAAATATGCTCCAAATTATTTGCAGGTGCTCTGCTGATTCTGATAAGACCATGCAAAGAATACTTTGAAAAAATGTTTAAATTTTTTATCGTCTCAAAATTATCTTTCAGAATCTCAAAAGTCTTATTATAGGCCTAATCATCAAAATAACAGCTCATGTTGATTCAAAAAAGCAAACAAAAAATGGTTACAGTGCCTACCTTGTAAATAACTTAGGTAGGTAGGCTACCTAATAAATAGTAAAATTATACTTGCTAATTATTTTTATGTTAGATAGAACATAATATCTATATCTTCCTTTTTTAGGTGTTTTTTGTATACGGTAGTTCTTTGTATAGTACCTAATCTCAAATATTGGTTATGATTAGTTTCTTTATAATAAACTTATAGGCCTATATAGCTTATTAATTTTTGTTGGATAGAGTATATAATTATGTTTAATTTTGATTCGTATAGGCAATAAATAATAAATTGCCAGATATATTAAAGATCAATCTCACACAGAACATTAATTCATTATTTATTTAATAATAAGGCTTTACAAAAATAAAACACTTATAATTTTTAAAAAACCCTCAAATTAAAAAAATAGTATCTACAATAGTAGGAATAAGATGAAAATATTTTTAAGATATGAGCACAAGGTATTAGATACTAGTCCTAGCCATTCATTTATAAGCTATTCAATAATCTTTACAATTCAGGAAGAGAATTCCAAATACGGAATAGAATATTTATAGGGATGACATTGTCCTTATTTTTCATAGAGAGCGAAGTAAAGGCGTAGTGACCTGATCTTCTTTCATGTTGTTAGAAAACCCCCCTGGTATTTCTAAATTCCTTCAGCTGTCTATGTAATAGATTTATAATATTTCTGAGCAGTTGTGAGGATGATTGTTATAGTCGTACTGAATATCTGGTTTTTTTATTCAGTTCAGATTCATAACCAATTAGATAAAAGTGGTGTTGAAGAGAATATTTATGTTTTGTAGTGCAGGTTACGTGCCAGTCCACGAGGCGTCCCTACATCGGACAGGTCTGCGAGGCAAAAAGACGTGGGCCTTTTGGACTCTGGTCGGAGTTCTGAGTGCCCTGGCCTCTGCCAATATCGTTCTCACCGTCTTCATACTCAAGGTATCAATACACTCGTCAAATTCTCATCATTTTTGGCTCACTGGATTTTTAAAAATATCTTACCAATAGGATTCACCTATTCTGACCTAGACTTAAACTTGAGACTTTCATTTCAAAATATCCAAATGTTCCCGTTGCAAGATAGTGAGAGAATTGTTACAATTTCATGCAAGTCCATATGGTTGATTTTAACAATTTCTAACAACATTCATGCAAGTCCATATGGTTGATTTTAACAATTTCTAACAACACACAGTCGATGCAGTATTGTATCATTTTGAATACGGTAATACGTACATGCTAGTGGTGACAAGAATTAACAATTATTAACAATTGCAAAATTAGAACGACTGCACCAAGCAGGCGTCAGGACCCGCCAACTACCACTAGCGCTGAGCCAAGACGCGGTGGCAAATTATTAGGTGTTATTTTTCAGTATAAGCTACTATTTACTCATTTAAAATACAGGGAAGATGTAAACATGTAAATAATATGTAACATATCTAAAAGAAGAAAGGAGGAAAAGATTGGAAAGTTTATTTAATGAAGGACTAGAATAAGAATTTATTTAACGATAGATATCAAGTTTGAAAAAAATCGCTCACTTGTTGCTTTTGATAAAAAAAACCATATCTCTGAATAATTCTACATTTTTCAATTAGCCTATATTTATTATATTCTATCTTGTCAATAATTGTAAATATTATTATTGAAGTTAAGTAACTTTTAAGACTCTTTCCTATACAGTGTATACTGAGCCATCCAACTGGGGAGTCTATAGTGAGCTTTATTTCACTATCAGCATTCCTTGTAGCTTTTACCATCAAGAATCTAAAATGTTATTAGTAGAATGTATTAGCTCACTCACTACACGCTCTTAACGTTAACACAAGTTATAGCACTACAATCTACAACAATAAATATCACATTAATAATATTCACAATAACAGCAACAATATCAACGGTTTCCATATGAAATCAGTTCCGACAGTTTTAACTGAATCTCACTAAATTCATATTCCATGTAATAATAATTGAAGTAATGAAATAAAAATTTTCAAAAATAAATATGTACAAACAGAAGCATATGACACGAATTATATAAACAATACATCAAGCAAACTGTACTGCAAATAAAACTTTCTGCACTGCCAACAAAAGAACACCTTGCGTGTTGGCAGTGAGTCACAGAAAGCCACATATATTTTTCGCTTACCTCTGAACTTATAATGTACCAGCTATTGTATTTGCTTTGGAAAAAAATGAATTAGAATTTGGTAAACAGGTGCTGCGAATCAGCCACCAGGCCATGGAGGCTGTGGAAATAGTGAGAGGATCGGGGGACGGGGAGGGGGACATTGTGAAGATGCACGGCAACATCGACTTGGGCAGCATTTACAAGCAGGATGGACTGTTGGAGAGTTTCAACGGCGATGCTCTTAAGGTAAGGCACATTCTTTGCTTAGGGTGATGCGCTCAAGGCTTGTACTGCATTCAATTCATTGTTTCAGTGTCCTTAAATCTGCATGCATTTCACAGTTTTGCCAGTGCTAAGAGATATTGCATTATTTATGTTAGATGTAGCACCTACCTAATTGATCTGAACATCAATTTGTTGATAATTGGAGTGTTTCAAGTGTATGGTGACTCTTAGTGGCTGCTAAAAGATATTGACTCTTTGTGTTTTTGTATTCATCAGTCACCTATCGAAAATTAATTTAATGATTAAGTTGAAGTGCTGAATAGTCAAAATATGTATTAATTATTATATTTATTTCTCAATATGTGTTCAAGGGATTTCATATCTATTCGAACTGATGAATAATGTGAATAATGACCAGTCGTTATGCCCAGTTTCACCAATACATTTGAACATGGTGAAATCGCCTACGATTTACGAGTGAATAATTCAATTCAATTTATAATTGCATCCTAAACATCTGATGATCAGACAGAGGATGAATAAAAAAACAGCAACCTTGGGAAGGCTATCAACACCCATATCACAATAACAATAATAAAATACTGTAATCATACAATCGTCACATAAATTTTTTTTTTTTTGAAAGATTCAGTCGATCGAAATTACCTATATGTGCTAGGGCCTGGGTAGTTGAATCAAGACAAGGAACAATAATATATTATTCGTGCAGAAATTCATCCAAAGAAAAGTATGGCCTTTCAAGCAACAGCCTCTTTAACAATCATCTGAATTAGGTTCGCCATGCCTCTAATATGCTTAAGGAAGCCTGTTATATATTTTTGGGCCCATATATTGCGGAGATTTTTTTAACATGGCGGTTCTATGAACAGCCACTGATAGGGTGGCTGAGAGCCTTGTATTGTACCTGTGGATTTAATTATTGCTGGTGAAGTTTGGTAGATTGAGTGAAAATACAGATCTCCAAGGTATACAGTGACGGCAGTGTGAGTATCTTGCTACTAAGGAAAAGTTCTCGACAGGGATATCTGTCACTAAAACATATCATTTCTATAGTTTGTTGAAGCTTCCATTCAAGCTCACACATATAAAGCGTACCCGGTTTATCAACTGTAGTGATAAATCTGTAACGGATAAATCCTTATAAATAGCATTAGAAATACTTAATATTATTCAATTGATGCAAGCAGTTTGAAGTGAATCTCGGTATATATTTCCATTCGTAATGGAAAGAGTGAATTGAACGAATATTCTGATTTATAGCATTTTATATTATTCGTGAATAGATGGAATTGTATTTGTTGGAATGCTGATTGATGAAAAAATATCTATCATTAAACGAAAATCCAAAGTTAAATGTTCGAAACCACCCCGAAGATTATACTGCTAGTGCAAATATTGGCAACAGGGTGAACAGCTAGAAGGAAATTCGATGAGAAGGATGAATCAGGTGTGCTCACCCTTACACAAAACTGGCAAGTTTGAGCACACCTGACTGGCAGTCAGTAGTTATCGGGTTCGATTCCCGGGCTGCCAAATAATTTTTGGATAGTAGCACTCATCGGATTTCCTTCTAGCTGTTCACCCTGTTGGCAATATTTGCAGTTCCTAGCAGAAATCTTTGGTGTGGTTTAGAGCATTCAACTTTGAATTCTCGTTTAATAATAATTATTTGTTCGTAAATACTTTGATTGTCTTAAGGTGCGTACAGATATACGCGCCGTGAACATGAGCAATTCACTTTTAATCAGCTGACTATATCTGTATTTTTACAGAAACGGTAAGATACAACAGACATAAAAAGCTTGGCATCAGCTGATTAAAAGTGAATTGCTCATGTTCGCGGCGCGTATATCTATACGCACCTTTAAAGACAGTGTCTTGTGTCATACGAATGACTGTTTATATACTAGGTTATGTCTTCTTGAACAATGTAAATTTATTTTTTGTTTATGCCAATGTGGAAGCTTCTATTATGTACAGTACTGTATTGTATCTAATGGGAAATTAAATTATTTTATTGTGCAGATAACAGGCGACAACGCGCCAGTGTTTGTTGAGCTGCGAGGGGGCAGCGCTAAAGGGGGGCCGCGACGAGTGTTGGTCGTCAGGCAGAACGAAACGAGGTTGCAGGGCGTTGAGTCGTTCAGCGTCTATGACGGCGAGGCCAAACCCATCTTCTCCACCCACTATCCCAACTTTGGGCTGCCGCGCGGTGTCCGCAATATCGATGTTAAACTGGTCAGCCAACTAATTAGCTTGTTACAGTATTTAAAAAATAATATTGTAAAATATCAGTTATAATAGAAATTTGTGAAATCTAAAATAATATTGGTTGTGACAACTTCACTCTAATTATTTTTCTGAATATTACGTGTCCAATTCGTTGGTAAAATATCTCATGAAATTTCAACACTAAAATGACGACTTGCAGATAGTCGATGATTAGTAGTGAAAAATATGAAATATTGACTCACTGACTGGAGCACGCTTGTGAATCGAACTGATTGGGATTGAACTGTTCTAGTGTTAAAACTTGATGAAACATTTAGCAGCTCGTAATGGATGAAGAATATGAAACGTATAGCAGTTCGTAATGGATGAAGAGTATGAAACATTTAACAGTTCGTAATGGATGAAGAATATGAAACGTATAGCAGTTCGTAATGGATGAAGAATATGAAACATTTAGCAGTTCGTAATGGATGAAGAATATGAAACGTATAGCAGTTCGTAATGGATGAAGAATTCAAGACTTAAAATAATCTATTAATAATACAATTTCTTATGGAGTAGCGTTATGGGGGAATTCTCCTGAGTCAATTTGCAATATGCAATTTGATATTCAGTTTGAAAATGGGCTATAAGGATGAGTTAGACAATGAGAACAAGCTTTCCAGACTTTTCCAAGCTTACACTTTCCAGACTTTCCGTATTAGAATGTATATTGGTCGTATTTAAAATAGAATAATAAAAAGGTAACACTTTAAAAAATGATGATGTACTTATATTGTATGAATGAATAAAAAATGAACATAGTTTGATAGAAAGTTGTATGTGTACATTTGTATGACGTCACGACGTTGGAGGTGATCAGCATCGAACCACACTGAATGCGAAGGCGTTTAAGAGTTTGATATTGAATCTCTATAACTTAAGATTACTTTCTCTATGCCTTAGGCCTACCCGAACACATGAAAAGCTGGAGTTGAAGAGAGAGTTGGTCTATTGCTGATTTTATTCAATTTCTGAATTCAATGATCGCTTCGCCGGCAATCAGACAATCAATCGACTCCAATTCTATGAATGATAGCCTACATTTTCATTTCAGACATGATTAATTTTAGCAATGATTTCACAAGTCCTTACACCCCTTTCACAGGAGGTGACTGGATAAACAATATTAATTGTTATCTTGTCATGGATGGACAAAGAATAAATGTTGATTTGTTGTTGTAGGTGGAGACAGACCGCGTCCGCAGTCCCCGTGACGAGGGGCTGAAGGTGCGCGGAGAGGGAGGTGCCGGGGTGGGTGGTGGTTTCCTGGCGCATGCACAGAGAGTGCGCCTGCTGGGATTGGAGGGGACGCGCATAGACGGGGGGAAGGGGATGGTGTGGAGTGCCGACCAGACGCTGCATCTGCATAGTGCTAATGGCAGTGTTGTGCTCAAGGTAACACTATAGATTGGCCAAATACATGAACACCATTATCCTTTCTGTTGACAAGATAAGTTATTTGTACATCTACTGGACATACGTGCGACGTTTTCCCAAGGAAGAAAAATAACTTTTGTCAAGTATGGTACACAATTGTTTTCCTCCACCTAAATTTATAAAAATAATTGTTCAACTTCCCTTCATTGTGATCCTTTGCTTCTAACAGTTCGTTAAAATTCAAACATATCCTTCACCAAAGACAGTAGTATCACCGAACAACAACACTATTATATAGGGTGATTATAAATAGACTTTACAACTTTGAAAGCACATATATATTTATTGAAATTACTTACAGAATTGAGAAAGGTGTCTTTTTGTTACAAAACACTTCAAGTTTAAGGTGTGGGTGTTATTTTGGTTCGATGTGACAGCCGTTGGTAATGCAACATACCGTACATACCACCGATAATCGATTTCTTGTCATACTCGTACCAGCTAATTGTCTATAAAATCCCAAACGTCTCCGTGGAAATGAAATGGTGCACCGTCATGCTTGACAAGATGAATAAGTAAGTGCCATTTTACTTTCTGCATGACGGTGAACCAGCTCATTTCCACGGAGAAGTTCGGGATTTTTTAGACAATTGCTTTCAACTTCGCTGGATTTACCATGCAGGGCCAATTGCAAGGCCACCTCGCTCACCGGATTTAAAATCGATGGATTTCTTCCTGTGGAGTTTCATTAAGGATAAGGTTTATGTTCCGCCTCTAACAGACAATCTTAATAACCTCCGAAATCGGATCACATTTGGATCGCTGCGGTTGCACAAGTTACGCCTGATATGCTGGTACGAGTGTGGCAAGAAATCGATTATCGGTGATATGTATGTCTCATTACCAACGGCTGTCACATCGAACCAAAATAGCACCCATACATTAAACTTGAAGTGTTTTGTAACAAAATGACACCTTTCTCAATTCTGTAAGTAATTTCAAAAATATTTATATGCTTTCAAAGTTTTTTATAATCACCCTGTATATTATATTTTCAGAGCTACGACCATTCTAGCTATCTACAACGCAGGCGCTTTTGTTAATTTGGCAATTTGTTATTCTGCTTCTAAGGACCAGACCACATTAATAGTTTTTTCGCCCCACTTGGATGTAATGAGCTGGTTTACGTGCGTCATATGGAGGCCGAAAGTGATTGTTTTCTGACCAGGCCGGTAAAATTTTTACGGCCCTAGGGCTGTAAAATAACCTTGAAGTCAGCTGATTCTGATTTGATGTGAACGTGTTTACAAAATAGTTTATGAAACGGAATCAGTTTATGCTTCTAGAATTGAATAAAGTATTTCGCAATAAGATACTATCATTTTATTTGGATGAATGAAATACAAATAAGATATTATAAGCTATTCAAATTCAATTTTCAGAGTATAATAGAATCTAACCTCAAACCTCATAGTACTTCGTTTATCACGAAACATGGTGAATAATTTTGGAGCTACTTGGGCAATATCCATGATGCTGAACGTTTTTACAAATAATTTATGAAACAGAATCAGTTTATGCTTCTAGAATTGAATGAAGTATTCTGCAATAATATACTATCATTTTATTTGGATGAATGAAATGCAGATAAGATATATATTATAAACTATTCAAATTCGATTTTTAGAGTAGGATAGAACTTCTAACCCAAACTTCCCAAGTCGATGACAACAAGCATTGTTGAAGCATTGAATCAGTTTATGCTTCTAGAATTGAATGAAGTATTCTGCAATAATATACTAGCATTTTATTTGAATGAATGAAATGCAGATAAGATATATATTATAAACTATTCAAATTCGATTTTTAGAGTAGGATAGAACTTCTAACCCAAACTTCCCAAGTCGATGACAACAAGCATTGTTGACGTTGACATTCAGATTGGCCAAATTTCAAGTGTGCTAAAACAGCTGATCAAAAAACTTTTCATTATTTGTGTTTATTATTCAATAATTAGAACATTTATAATAATATCATCTTATTGTCACTTGAAAGAATAAAAAAGTATAAACTCAACCTCCCACATAATTGAACATAATCTTTTAGGTTATTTAGACAAATCGGAATAGAAAATAAAAATACTTGGACAATTTCCTGATATTCAGATTACCTCAGATTTGCTAGAGCCATCACCTTCCACTTTTGCTTTCGGAAGTGCTTAATGAACAACTATTCTCATATAGATATATTGTTTATTTTTGTGTGTGGCGAAAAATAGCGTTCGCACCACGGGCAAAAATGTTTTTCCGGCTCTCAATCTTTTCTAGTCCATTGCCAGACTTTTCAAGTCCATCGGACTTGAAAACCGATTTCGAGCCGGAAAAGTCTCATTTTCGGCCCTAGGTGTGAAATATACTATTTCAGGCGCCAACAGAATCAGCCAATCGGAGAGCTTCCTGTCCTGCCGACTCTTAAAATGGTCTGGCTCTAACAGTAAAGTACGACTTCAGGTAGTCGGTGGAGGAGAAAACTATTTTTCAAAACTTGAGGAATACGATTTCGAAAGACAGCAAAATAGTTGCCAGTTGCCACTCTCCTAGTGTTACTACTGAACTGTGAAAATCCCTGAACAATTAATGACCATTTTAGTCCCTTATTATATTAGGACACCAGGCTCAGCCACAAGTGGCAAATCAGGGGTTTGAGCGAGTAGCGGGGCATTAATTATTTTTACACTCATTATGTCGCATCCACATGTTTGCCCAATAAAAGTCAATGGAGACCAGCTTCAGTGTGTGGTTGGGTGGTTTGCCAGCTCTGGCCTAGATGTAGACTAGGTATTACACTCACAGGGTCACCAAATTGCTGCCGCCGGTTGATGTGTTAGTTAGCCAGCCCGCCCAAGGCTGGGACACTGGTGTCTCGGATTTCTTTACACACTGATACATTGGTGTCCCACTGGTGGCCGAGTCTGGTATCCTGATGTAATATTTATTTCTTACTATACTATAATAAAAGAAAGAACTGGCAAAGAACTTATCAGTCCGGCTTCTTATGGCACAAAAACAGGGTTTCGTGGGCAGTTCGTGAAGATGGAAACAGATATTCTGATTCTAGGGTACCTCGAGATATCCGAACCACTTGATGCGCATTTGGGGGTCGCGACTGAGTGTGTAACATGGTTATTCTGTTTCTACTCATGATAACGAAAATATTGATACCATTTCTAAGTCTGTACCTTCAAGGATTATTGAGATATACGGTTTTCTAATTGTCAGGTTTAGCATAGGCCTAATATGTAGGAAAAAACGTGATTTCGGCTGCAAAGCATTCTTTTCTCTCTTTTTCCAATGACGCTCCAGAAGTGAAAAATGGACTCAGCCCTCAACTAGATGTTATTTTAAAGCTTTGGGGAATATTCTACAACAGTCTCAGTAATAGTAGGTTATATTCACCGTGAATACATTTACAGAGTGGAAAGTGAAATTTCGTCCCCGAAGATTGTATGTTTTTGATTGTCCAAGTTTTTGAAACTAAATTAATCATGGAAAGAGTAATTAAAATGAGATTAATAAAAAATAAATAAAATGTTTATTTCCCAAAAAGCTAAAACTACAACATCAATTACAAAAATATTAGATAAATTACAATATTACATACAATAGTTAGTTACAAAAGATTCTTATAATGTGTTCTCTTCTTGTTTAGTTTTTCTGTGTGGAAAATTGACCTACTCCACTATGGCGTACCATGTTCTAGAGTAGGTTTTGTTAGTTTTTTGTGTGTATTATCAATTAGTTAGTGTTTAGTAAGTCATTAGGTGGTTAGTTGAAATATCTAGAACATTATATTTTAGGTAGTTATGAACACTTTGGTGGTAGAATCGATCCGATATCTCTCACTATAACTGAATAGAAATCGATATAAAAGAATTTATCAGTTATGACCGCCATTTTGAATTTATCAATTATTAAAAATATATTCGTCGCTTTCTCATCAATATTCTTATTTGGCTGGTTGTAACGAAGAGATTGAGACAATTTTCAAGTCTTTATCATGAAACATATTAGTCGTGAAAAAATAGATTTTATAGTTGTTTCCAATTTGAAACTAAATTAGGAAATTGGAGAAGTTTTGTGCAATTGCCTGTTTTTTCTTTTCCGATCATTGTATTCTTTGTGCTAACCTAATAAATAATGATAGTTAATTGGCTCAGCGGCTAGAATGACATCATAAAAAAATATTACTCCAGAAGAAAAGGTGATAAAAGCTTGAAACAAACAAGAATAGATCATAAATTCTATTTCAAAGAAGTTTTGTTTGGCACTTTATATCAAAAAATTGTCATTGAAAGTAGTTATTCAGAAAAAATGCTCGTGAAAAATTGAATGTTTTTGAAAGCGTGCATTTTTGTAGGTTAAAATCATGTTTTAGGTGGAAATGTGTAATAAAAAACTTGGTAGAATAGTTCATTGTGATTCGATTCGCGCTTACTAGAGGTCTCTATCATGGATCGTAACCATTCTATGAACGTTTTAATTAATGCTGAATCCGCCATTTTGAATCGGTCATTACGCGGCCCAGTCGCGACCCACAAATGCGCATCAAGTGGTTCGGATATCCCGAGGTACCCTAGAATCAGAATATCTGTTTCCATCTTCACGAACTGCCTAAGAAACCCCTGTTTTTGTGTCATAAGAAGCCGGACTGATAAGTTCTTTCCTTTATTATAGTATAGTATGAAATAAATATTACATTAGGATACCAGACTCGGCCACCAGTGAGACACTAATGTATCAGTGTGTAAAAGAAATCTGAGACACCAATGTCCCAGCCTAGGGCGGGCTTGCTAACCAACACATCAGCCGGCGGCAGCAATTTGGTGACCCTGTGAGTGTAATGCCTAGTCTACATCTAGGCCAGAGCTGGCAAACCACCCAACCACACACTGAAGCTGGTCGTCATTGACTTTTATTGGGCAAACATGTGGATGCGACATAATGAGTGTAAAAATATCTAATGCCCTGCTACTCGCTCAAACCCCTGATTTGCCACTTGTGGCTGTGCCTGGTGTCCTAATGTAATAAGGGACTAAAATGGTCATTAATTGTTCAGGGATTTTCCCAGTTCAGTAGTAATACTAGGAGAGTGGCAACTGGCAACTATTTTGCTGTCTTTCGAAATAGTATACCACAAGTTTTGAAAAATAGTTTTCTCCTCCACCTACTACCTGAAGTCGTACTTTACTGTTAGGGCCAGAAAATATTAAGAGTCGGCAGGATAGGAAGCTCTCCGATTGGCTGATTGTGTTGGCGCCTGAAAAAACGATTAATGTGGTCTAGCCCTTAGAAGCAGAATAACAAATTGCCACTTTGTAACCTATGGGAATAAAAACGTCATTACTTCTTCAAGAATAAAATTACGTCCATTCAAATAATAAGGTGAACGCCTATAGTAGTTTACATTGAATTGAAAATTTCTTTATTCATCAAAATGCACAAAATACATCTGAACAGTGTCAAATTACATATTTAAGCGCCTGCGTTGGAGATAGCTAGAATGGTCGTTGCTCTGAAAATATAATATACATGGTGATTTTGGCAGGCCTGAATTCTGCCGGGTCGGTTTATTGCAATTAGCTCCATGAAAGTTTTTAGTTTATTTCTTCGTTTATCGTGTGCTACAAATCAGTAAAAGTGTTTGATTCAATCTAAGATAAGAACTAGTGTTGGTTTGAGTTATTTAAATTCACATCAGAGGTTTGAATTGTATTCTAACCTTTAATTTTGGAATGTCTACGTTCAGTGAAATTTGATTCCATTGTTTTCAACTCTAGACGTGTTTATCTTTATGCAGTGTTTATCTCTTTACCTTTCAAAAGACTTTTACAGATTATAATTATACAGAATATTTGGGTCTGTTTCCATCTTCACGAATTGCCCACGGAATCCCTTAAATAACTAGACTGCATACACGTACGGGATAGGAAAATTATGTTTGACGCATCATCACGTCTGAACTACTGGACTGGTTAACTTTCAACTGGAAATTTTACATATATATTCTTAATTGATTGAGGATGGTTATAGGCCTATTTTCAATGCTTCAAGATTTCATTAAGACAAGTTTTTAGTTTATCAAGTTTTAAAATAGACTCTTGTGAAGCACGGGTTTCCTGCTAGTTCATCAATACAATTAGAAATCATATAGCAATGACTTATTATTGACAAATTTGTGATTGATTGAAAAATAAATAAGGGTTTTTTGATTTATCAGGCTAGCGGCGGTGGAGTGCAGTTGGACGTGAAGAGCATGCCCATAGTGGGCACAGGGCGGCGCTCAGGCTTACCACTGGCCTCCCACTACAAGGTGTGCGTATGCATGCCACAGGGCAAGCTGTTCAGGGTGCCTGTCCCATCACCCACAGCGGTCAGCTCCAGCAAGGCATGCAGCTATGTCAACATGGCGCCCCATCTCAACCCCTGCAATGCTTAGATTCATCCATCCATCCATCCAGCCCTAGCCACAGAATACATATTATTATAATATGATATACTTATTCTATAATACTGTATATTCTGTGCCTTAGCCACGCACTGCAAGGTGCGTGTTTGCATGCCTCAGGGTGACACCTGTCCCATCCTCCACAGCGCTCAGCTGTATCAAGGCATTGGCGCCCCATCTCAACCCCTGCATCGCTTCAATCCATCAACTAACAATAAATAATTGTTGTACAGTATTATTTGTATACTAAGTGTAAAAAATGTTTTATCTAGTCAAGTATGTAGTCAATCAATTTGTATATTTTGTTTTCTGTGAGAGTTAGTGAAGAGTTTAGATCAGAAGTGATAAGTGAGAAAGTCAATGGTCAACGTAATACTTAATTTACTACTACTCCCGCTGGCAGGATGATTACTTATGACCAGCTTCACTAACTGACATTCATGGGCTTTAAAATCACTTCCCAGTGTGAGCGACTCTACAATAATTCTATTCAAGTACTTTGATTTTATTTGTAGTTAATGAGTAGAGCAAAGCTGTCAAATATTCAGCTATTTATAATGTATTTTATGAAAACATATAGATAATAATGTCTCAAAGTAATAAACAGTAAGGCTAGTTTCACATTCATTCGGTTCGTTTTGTTTTCGGTAAATTCCGATAAGTGTGAAACGGTAATTCGGTTTCAATTCGGTACCGAATAGAAACCGCATAGAACCGAACGCCCACTTGACTCTAATAAATTCCATCAGGTTTCAATTCGTTGCTAGCAAGAGGCTACTTTCACACACTTTCGGTTCGGTTCGTTTTCGGCAAATTCCGATAAGTGTGAAACGATGATTCGGTTTGAATTCGGTACCGAATAGCAACCGCATAGCACCGAACGCCCCCTCGACACGAATAGGTTTCATCATATTCGAATTCGTTGCTAAACAGGAAAACAGGGAAACAGGAAAAAACAAATTCTTTTACACACGCTTGCCTTTTTTGTTTTTATTTTAACCTGATATCGTGATTATCTGTTTCAAAAATTTCCAAGTCAAAATCATATTGTCAATTTATTTTTGTTAGTTCACAGGAACTTTTTTTTCTCAATGAATAGTTTGCTAAAAAAATATGAGATATAAATTAAAACTCAGGGAGAATTTTTATTTTTCCACGAATATTACATGATTTCATCAATGGAGAGAAGAGATGAAGTTTATATACCATGTGTCAAAACAAGGAACAAATTTTCAATTTAAAAAAATAATCTCTCGAAACATCCAAAATTAACATAATCAAAAAGAAACTATTCAAATAATTCACATTTTTAATTATCTACAAAATTTTGTTGTTCAAGAAATAACATCTTACAATTTAACACCAGCTGTTATATTTAAATATACTAGCATGAACTGTGAAAATCCAAACACAGCTGTGTTTGAGAAGAAAATACCTAATTAGAACCGTACGAATTAAAACCTGAGATGTATGAAAGCCTTATTCGTTTTCGGTAACGAACCGAACCGAATGAAACCGAATGCGTGTGAAGCTAGCCTAAAGGATTTTGTAAATACAATCTGTTGAATAATAAAAATGATCATTTACTGCTATTTATTTTCATTTAAGTTTACTGTAGATAACAATGTTTAATATGGTTATTCAATAATAGAATTTGTATACTCAATTGAATAATAAAGACTATTTCAATCAATTGTGAATAATAGCATTATTTTTTGAGTACTGATAGATATTAAATTTTATAAATGAGTACTGGTACCAAATAGATTTGATATATCACCATTAGTGGAAGGATTTTACAGGGTGTTAGTGGAGTTCAAAAGTAAATGCGGAGATTTGAAATATGCCAATATCTTCTGAATGGTAGAATAATTATTGTACTTAATTGATTTGAGAGATCACCATTAGCGAAAGCATTTTATAGGGTGAGTTAGTTCGGTTCAGAACGAAATGTACAGATTCAAGAAAATGCCCATAATTATGTCCTGCATGGTTCATAAATCTGATTGCAGATTCGTGTTCCTCACATTAAGAAGCACAAAAACGCCAAATTTTCGCCAATTTGAGACACTTTTAGTTAAAAAGAGAAAGATAATGGTATGCAAAATACATTACAAAAAAAGAATTTGAAAAGTCAAAATTGTGAACGGTCAAATTTTCACAAATTTGACTACAGATTCGCGTTCCTCGCATCTAGAAGCATGGGGATGAAAAATTTCAGGTAACCTACTTTTAATTTTTAAAAACCATTTTTCTAGTAAACAAAACTTTTTTTGCTAACAAAAAAAGCCAGATTCGATTGAAACCTAAATCATAGTGACAAATGTCGAGGCCAAATGATTGTATGTGAGTACATAAAAGGAAAAGTTATAACAACTTACATCTTTAGTATTCATAGTTGAGAGATTCAAATATGAAATAATTTCTTCAAAACATTGACAAGACTTACCTTTATTCATTAAATTGATATAAATAGTGAACCAGAACTTGATTACAATTATTAATTTAAAAGATAAACAGTAGAACAGAATATTGAATACAATTGAATAATTAGATAAACATTGAAATAATTTAATTGAACTGATTGTTGAATACAAATATTAGTTTAAAAAGTATGCAGTACAATCAACTTTGTCACCTTCAATACATTCATCTAATATTGAATTCGAAAAACACAAAGTGTCACTCTACTGCAATGTTTCAAGATGGTGACCACTCTACTGCAATGTTAGAGAGAGGTTCACTTCAAACTGTCAGCATTGATGATTTCTACAAGGAATCCTGTCTGTAAAACACAGTGCATTCAAACCATTACAATCAAACATCTAAAATATTGAACCATTTCTAGGGAATGCCAATTGAGTTATTTCAGCTGCTTTATTTGAAAAGTGTCCATGATATAATATCGTCAATTGAAGTATCTAAAATACGAGTAGTAGTAAAAATTACAATCAACAAAGACAAACTTACAATACAATGTTTTATGAAGTTGAACCCACATAAGCTCTGGGCGCATGCGTGGGGAATACAAAAGACGATTATGAGTGAACCAAAAGCTTCAGGTAGGTTCCGAATTATCAAGAAGCTATCTCTAAACTGGAAAAGCCCTGCTTTCCAATAAATTTCTATGCAGAAAAATAATACTATTGATTTCTTATGGGAGAGTTCACACATTGGCAGAACGAAAGTGCGTTACAGAGCCCACCGCTTTCCTGATCAATTTGAGATGCTTCATTAACGAAATAGTGTTGGATACTACATTGCAAAAAATATTGAGAGGAAAACAGAGCGCATGCGGAGTATCTATTCCCACCTCACATCGCTGCAATTTCAACCCTATTCCCGTCTTTGAACAATCTACACATTCAACAGGATAAAAATAATGTGAGAGAAGCAGAGCGCATGCGCAGTACTCTGTTCCCACCTCACATTGCTGCAATTTCATCCCTATTCCCGTGTCTGAACCATCTATACATTAAATTGGACGAACAATTACTACAATTAGATAAAACAAAAAAAACACCGCAGAACGGGTGTAGTAAATAGTGTAAAACTGTATAAAAACTCATTTGAAGTTAATATCAAGCGTCGTTGGTCTCCATGGCCTCATCAGTGGCCGCTACCCCGGCGTCCATATTGTCTTCGGCGTCGCTCTCCTTGGCCGCGGCGTCGGCTGGTGGCTTCTCGTAGGCTTTATCCAGCGGCGTCACCACAACACCGTTAAGCATCAGAGAACCAGATATTGTTTCTGAAAAAAAAACACAGACAAAATATTCATTCGGGTTGTATAGGCTATTCTTCAATTACTAATATCCAATAACTTGACTATCTACTATAAAGAAATATATATATATATATATATATATTATATATATATATATATATACATATACTATAAAGAAAATTGATAGAATTATTTTTTTAAATTCAGGTTCAACAAAATTCTCAAAAAAAGACACTTGGCATAGCAAAGCTTTATAATGAGATTCACGTTTTTAAATCTGCGTCTGATTAACATTGATTTGGTATCCTTGTCTATCATTAGACAAAGCAACTCCGGACCGTTGCCAAATTGTTCATGTTGAAATATGATGAGATCCCAGAATATATAATCTTAGTTATGCAAATTTTCTATTAAATGATTGGAAGTTATATTTTTATAATATGTGGGAAAAAAGATCGACCTAGTGTCGAAGGCACTAAGAAGAGGGGAAGACCTAGGAAAAAATGGGAAAATTGTATCGCTCAAGATGTTGCAGAGAAAGGACTAACACCAAACGAAGCCCATAACCGTGACTCCTGGAAGCGACTGACCCGAGATGCCGACCCCACCTCAGTGGGAAAACGCTGAGAAGAAGAAGATTACAAGTTATATTTTTGTCGTGAATAGAATACATTTGAGATATAATTGATCATTATTAACAAGAATCAACAATATTAATGTCATACCAGATATACCAGTATGACTTGAAACAGAGAAGGCGGCAGAAAACTGTAGAACACTTGAACTATAAATGCTATAGAAGGCGGAGGAAAAAGAAACGTCACAACTATTCTGTCCTATCATTTTCACTAACTTTGAAACAAAAATCTCGCGGTAGAAGTGTATTTGCTAAGCGCTATTATTAAATAATGATTTGAGTACTGACTGGAATCTCCTTGGAGCACTTGCTTGTAGCCTCCATGAGCCAGCACCCTAACCAGCAGCTGGGCGGTGAGACACACCTGGTCCTGCTGCTCGAGTGTAATCGACGTGTGCACTCGCATCTGGTTGCCGTCACACGGGTCACTGATGCCTGAAAAAAACACAAAATATTACAACACTATTCACACATCAACTACTATAAACCTACAGCAAAACAAAGCGCCGATGCTTGATTGTAACCCGTGAACCGCAAAGGTCTGTGGAGAACACAAATAGTGAATGTTTTCAAGTCGACATGCACATTTTTTCGGATTATTAGGCCTAAAATTGTTAACTACGGTGAATAAAAACTGATAAAATGCTACTTGATCTTGACAACTTTACATTCCAGAGTCCACGACGCCACGGTGTCAAGTGGGATATTGGGAGGAATTTATTGTTCTTCAGTTGGCGTGTTGGCTACATTCAAATAAAAAATAAACATTAACAATTCAAGTATTATTAAAATTAGGAATTAATAAAAGAATAGGCCTCCCACCATCCTTTTGTAAATCCAAAATGTTTCAAGTTAATCAGTTGATTAGTTAAGTCAAGTCATCAGACAGAAGAAGACAGACTCAGATTACAAACAGAAGAAGATTATTATATGGAAGATGTAGATTGATACAAAATATAATTATACTAAATTGATACAAATTATTTAGCCTAGCAAGTATATCTTAACAATAAATAACATTTTCATGCAATAAAAAGTTGTGGTTAAAAAATTATTCAAATTGGTCATAGCATTCCAGTCAAGGATATCAATGAGTGATAATAAACTAAAATAAATAAGGAATTACCCGATGATCCAGGCAAGAAAAGACCAGATGCAAGCAGCTGCAACACTCTGCGAAATGCCACGTTAATCGGCAACGCTTGTCGGCTCGGATTGTTCATTATTGAGGTGTGCGCCTACACAAACAAACGAAAATGAATAGAAATTACAATTTCATAATAATTATCATGATATGATAGTTAGTCCAGGCAATGAATGCTCAAAAGAGGGTATAGAGGGAAAAGTTGGGAAGACAATTTTTGACCCCGCAGTTCTATTACGGATAGTAAGGAGGTAAACATATCAAAAGTCCCCCCCCCCTACCCCCAGTGCTAAGGGTGGGGATGCTTTAAAGGTACATTTTTTGGTTTCTCGCATAAAACTCAAAAACTACGTATCTTAAGGACTTGACTGCCATATAACAAATTAAAGCTTACATAATTTCCTACAATATTCATTTTACTTTATATCTATATTCAACTTTTTTTATATCTCCTCTGGTTTTTAAGATATCAGTTTTTATTTATTAGCCTGCTAAAGCTTCATTTATTGAATTTATCCGCTCTTGGAGGTGTGACATTTTTGAAAAGAACATGTTTGCCACCAATTTTTTTATATTTTTGCTCTTTTAACTTTTCAAAAATCGATTGGAAAAATCCATGCTGATTCAATGTACCTAGAATTTATTCTAGGTACCTTGATGCTGATTATGAGCTTATAGGGCATTAAATTCTCTTCAATTTGATGTATAATTTCACACTTACGAATTTCTCTACACCTTTTTCAGCAGCTTTAGTGTTGAGTGTGAAATTTCCATTTTTGCAACAATTAACCAATTGACAAAGAAATTTGGAGGGAATGTTTTAAACAAACTTTTTGACTTTGCAGCTTTGTTGAGACTAGTTGAGAGGAGAACATATCAAAATTCCCCATTCCTAACTCATGTGCTAAGGGGATGAGGGTGGTTTAAAAGTTGCATTTTTCAGCGTTTTGCTTCCACGCTCATATCTTGAGAACAATGCGTTCAACCTACATAACTAACTATTCAAAAATGAAGCTTGATAAATTCTCTACACTTCTTGTTCAGTGGAATTTTGTGATATTCCCAAAAGTTCCCGAGATATTCGCTCTTGAAGGTGTGTAATTGTTAAAATAACAGGTTTTTATCCAATGTTTTGCTCTTTCAGGGCTTATAACTCTCCAACAATGCATCACAAAAACGTTTACTCATCTTAGTTTTATAGAGCATGAAATTCTCTTCAAAATGATCTATTATTCCACTATTTCAATTATTAATTTCATTGTTATAGCAGCTTCAATGTAGGGGGTGAAATTTTCATTGCTGCAACAATTGATCGTTTGACAATGACATTTGAAGGAAGTGTCTGTGACTCAATTTTTGACTTTGCAGCTTCGTTTGGATTAGTTGGTAGGTGAACATATCAAAAGTGCGCATCTTTATCCCCTCTGTTGAAGTTGTGAAACCGCTGAATTGACACTTGTTGCCGCAATGAAAATTTCACCCTCTACAATGGAGCTGCTATAACAATTCATTTCTAATGTTTCAATAGATTCAATAGAACATTATTTTGAAAAAAATAAAAAATTGTTCTTATTAACATTATTTTGTTATTAAATTCTATTCCAAACGGAATGCGAAACTTATTTTGAACAATAGCATTTATCAAGTAGTAGTAATATAACTCAAGCCAATTAAAAAAATATGATTAGAATACAATATTTTATCCATTATTGATTGAATATAAATTCATTTCTATTCAGTATACAGTACCATGTTGATGGCCACATCACAAATTATTATTACGAATATATTGTCAATGAAATATAAATATCAACCAACAAGGAAGCCTTCAACTTCTAATCTACTGTGAATAATGCTGACTTTCATTCAATAAACATATGAAATTAGTCCAGCCAAATGGTCGTTTTTCAGGAAACAGCCCCGAAAGAATTTTTCTCGACTGTTCTATATGTATTTTGGGGCGCCGAATTCGAATCTAAAATTTTCTGACACTCCCAAACCCTTAAAATTTTGGACTTTTTTCAACTTTTCAGTAACAGTAAAATCGCAGAAAAAATGAGAAAATAAAAATAATCATTCTTTCAATTTGCTGTAACTTTTGAATGGTATTTAAATCAGAAAAACGATTTATGGAAGCGAAAAGAGGAGAAAATTCTCTACAACCTTGACTACATTTTGGATTTTTATCTGAAGGGTTTCACAAGATACGCAACTTTGAATATGCGAGAAATTTGTGATATGTTAATCATTCTCACAGTCAAAAGTTACAGCCAATTGAAAAAATGATTATTTTCTCATTTTTTTCTGCGATTTTACTGTTATTAAAGAGTCTCTAAAACAAGTAAGATACATGATAGAAACTTGCGATTAGTCTCAAATGAAAGAGAATTAAATGCTCTATAAGCTACGTTGCCTTAAATACATCTTGCATGACTGTTTATTATCGAAAAACTGTCAAGACTTTAAAATTGAGGAAAATATCGGAAATTTCTTGATTTTTTGAAACAAAAGTATCTTACTTCACGATTATATTTTTACAAAATTCATTTACCTCTCATGAAAGAGGTGATTCTGTTCTTCAAATCAAGACCAAATACCATTTTTTATCATATCGGGTTACCGAGATACACAGTTTTGAATATAGAAATTGGAAATTTTTTGTGTATGTAAATATGGGCTAAAATACACTCAAGGATGAATTTTTTATTTTTCCATCAGTTATGATACATGATTTTGAACCGCCTTGACGAGCTGAGAAGAATGAGCTGTAGTACGAGGAGATCTGATCATTCTGTCAAAAGTTATAAGTGTTTAAAGTTTTGAACCCTGACATATCCTTATGGCGTACCCCCCCCCCCACACTAGGAAATACTGAAATTGAATGTTTCTAACGGGTGATTCTCATAGAAAATAACCCTCGTGAGATGATATCAGCCGAAATATGTATTTTTTTGGTTGTAAGGCTTTGAAAAGGTATTATGATGAAAAATTTGTATTTTGACTGTAAGACATGATTTTATATTTTTGGGTGTATTTCCCCTTCCCCAACTACTAAATTCGGAAATTCCTAAGTAATCCTGTTCTGAATTAATTTTTCTCTCACGTGATGTGTTGTTTTTTCATCTATACTAGAAAAATACTCAAGTTGTATAGGGTAAAAGTGGTAGGTTTGCATAATTTTGAAAACCCCTTAAAAAATACCACTTTTTTAAAATTTGTAGCTCCGGAACCAAAAATGGTAGAATCCTGCGCGACTCAATTTATTGGAAATTATATAATCTTTAAGTTCATAGAGAATGATTTTTCTCCAAAAACTCGAAGTTTTCGAGATTAAATGGAAAAATTAAAAAAAGTCCGAAATTTTAGGGGTTTTGGGGGTGAAGCCGCCCTCTGGCGTGTTTTCAGATTCGAATTCAGCGCTCCAAAATACATATAGAACCGTCGAGAAAAACTCTTTCGGGGCTGATTCCTGAAAAACGACCATTTGACTGGTCTAAATATATAAAAATTGATGGAAAATTGTATACTTTTCATAAAAAAATAATTGAAAACTAATTAGTGATTATTACTAACTAACCAAAAGATCCAGCATCCAAGGAGTGAGAGGTTCGAAGCCGTCAAATCGATTCTTCAAATCTCTGAGCAAGCGAATCAGTACCTTGACTGAGGAATGATGGGCACTTTCTTCAAACCAGCGACTGTAAACCAACAATTCAAAGTCATAAATTCACAAAAATTTTCAAGAAAACACTGTAACGATCCATAGAAATAATTTATTGACACAATAGGAACCAGAATTCTTACTGGCGACGGCAACGCTGTTGGTTTATACAACACTACTTGGAACAGTGATAATTTATTTTTAAATTTGAGATAAAAGAATGTATATGTTATTCTTCGATGGATTAACTATCATTATTATGCTAAATCCACGACATCTTATGCAATACCATACAGTATCTAGCAATCAGCATCTAGCATTCTAATTTGTAATATTATAATGTATAACATGTACTTGAATACAAAGTATCGATGTTATTGTATCCATGTAAAGTGACTTTGTTCAATGCAATTATTTTGTTTGTGACAATAAAACATTCTCGATTCTTGAATCAAATGCAAGCTTTAGCTACCACTGTCGCACATGTTAGTGATTTTCAGTGGAGCACACTCATGCCACAACTTATGTTTTATGCATGCCACACGTATACTTTTGTTGATAAGCATTCTGACATGAGAAAAGACGTGCACAGCTGCTGTGCAGTCTTCTAATAATATTCAACGAGGTGAGAATGGGTGATGAAAGGATTGCCAAAGGTATATGGAGAGAAAGAATATACAATAGAAGAAGAAAATGAAGGACAAGGAATAGATGGACAGATGATGTGGAGCGGGATTTGAGAACGCTTGGAGTTCGCAACTGGAAAAGGCAGGCGGAGGATTGGGAGAGATGGAGAGGCTTTGTGAGGGAGGCCAAGGGTTGTAACGACCTGTATAGCTGAGGAGTATGTTACTGCTTATAAAATTTGGGAGGAGAGCAGTTTTGGGGTAAGCCTGTTGCTCTCTCTCTCTCTCTCTCTCTCTCTCGGGTTGTGTGGCAGAGAGGACCAGGAGTCCTAACTCCGCCCTAATAAAGGCATATAATCAATCAATCAATCTCAGTCATAACCATTTTATTTTTTATTGTATGAAACTAGTTTCAGTTGTTACACCATTTTAATCTCTAGTAATTTTCTTAAATGTTTTTAATAAATCAATGATTGATAATTTCAAGTTTATATCCGATTAAATTAATTGAATAAAATGTGTCTAGTGACTGACCAATGCCTGAGCGCGGCCAAATGACTCTGCACAATCTTGTAGTCGAGGTGTATCTCGGGGTCCAACTTGCGCAGATTGTGGTGTACGGTGGCCACCAGCACCTTGACAGTGGCCTCCTGGTTGCTCACTTCGAAGCCGCGCTCGTTGGTGGTCATCTTCAGTGCCCCCCCTCCGCCGCCCGCTCCCTTCAGCTGCTCCACGATGCGGGTGCCCAGTGCGCCGACGCACTCCTTGGTCGGCAGCGTTTTCAGCACCACCACTATGTCGGCCACGTTGTGACCCCTGATCATTGTGCCTTTCTTGAATGAGCCCACTTGTCGCGATTCGTCCACTTGCTGTTAACAAAATTACAAAAAAGTATCTGGAAATAGATGTAAAAATATAATAAAGTATTTCAATAGGGACACTTGGATTGTTCAATTATTATAGAAATATCTATAATTATAGAATTTTCTGGCAAATAAAGAATCTTCAACAGTACAAACGGAGCATAATATCTTCAGAATAGTGTTCCATAAAATCAGCAAACTACATGTTGAATAGATCAATGTTTTGTTTTGTCAGGCTAAACTGTCATAACTAGTTGACATGAAAAGTGGGGCTGTTTCCAACATACAGCATACGAAAAATAATAGCCGATTATAAAATAATAATAATGTACATACACTATTGGTGTTCACTTAATTGTTTAGGGCTACTTGTATTCACAAAAGAATTAAAAATCAAAGTACCATTTGAAAGTTTCACTTTAAAACATGTTGTGAAAAATAAAAATAAATGTTGAAAAAGGTACTTTGATTTCTAATTTTTATGGTTGGACTTTCCTTGAAGTATATCGTAGTCAGACTACAACAGAAAATTTTACTGAGCTTACTATGGACTCTCTGGAGCATTGACTATTTAACGGGAAATACTGATGAAAGCGCAGTTACTAATATAGTATGAAGTGAAATAATATACTCTTTAATATTATACTTACACAAGAGTCGAAGTTTCCAGGAGCAACAATCAAATGGTCAAAGGCATTTTGTATTTTGGTGACCAGATTCAGAACAGAGGCCTGCTCCTGTTCAGTTGGCGACAGATCGCTGTTTCTCTTCATCAGCGCCTATAATCAACGAAAATAATTAGACTACTACAAAATTAAAGAAATCATCAATTAGTTATCAGAAAGAGCATCAATGAAGACAACAATTTGTAAAAGCAATAATTTATCATTTTATTGGGTACAGTCTGGCTATCGTTCGAGTGACCAAATTGATGTTCGGGTGTTTCTCCCGATCGACCTCGCTCCGGCGTGATGTGGGTGGGGCAAGGAAGCAAGGAGTGTCTTCCCTTCTTACGTTTTAGTGGACTGGTCGGGCGGGATCCAGCCACTAGGAGAGCTCTTCGGGTAGGGGTTGATTTAGCCGGCCTTAGTGTTGACTCTCTTCCTGTGGGCCCTCGTTGTACATACTGTTCCCCAAAGGATCAGGCTGGTGCTCAGTACCTCGGGAGCTCTTTTTAGAGTTCGTTCCTCAGGCAGTACTGGATCCCCCAGCCGCGTGTTGCTGGTTCTCATGGTGAAAGGAAAACCGACAACCAGGAGGAAACATAGCACACGTGATGACTGTGTGACTTCCCATATCATGGTTCGACCTTTGTAACCTGGACTGTCCATCTCTGGGAGTAACTGAGCACAGTGAAGTGTCTCTGGTGGTGTTTCGGGGTAATCCAGTGAGAGATCAGATTATGGGATTTAGGTTACCCCCGTTACCGGGAGTAGAAGGCATGAGAAATTGCGCGTGGTGTATCCAGACTGTGGGTAGCAGATTATAGAATGATGAAAAACCTCTCTCACTGGTTCTTCTTTCCGAAACGCTTGCTTCCCCTTTTGGGTGCCTGTGTGGTGGACGTGCAAGCGCCCACCTTGGAGACGTATACAATTGGGAACCACAAGCATTTTCTTCGCCTGAAGACGAGTTAGAGGATACGTCCGTTCCCGACCAGTCCCACATACCGCGGGAACTGCGCAGTGCCCCGACCGAGGTGGGCGGTCAATTGGGGTGGTTACACTTCAATGTAAGCTTAATTTCTCCGTGATACTCGCCTACCGACTTGGCAGTGCCGATGGGGCACGTTATCGCGTGTCACACGTCACGGGGTATGCATACAGCAGGTGAACACTTGGAGGTTAGACATTAACGTGTGGTGTCACGGCCAAAATGCTTTACTGACTATACTGAGCTGTGACGAGGTTGCCAGGAGGCGTCCTAAGGAGAGGTTACAGACCTCTGACAGTTCTCGCATCCCCGAGGAAGAGAGCAGGTCGTTGACAGGAAGTCTCGTGTCCTGGGGGAAATTAAAAGCGGAAAGGTGCCCTATGAAAGAGAGGGTCGACTTCCATAGCCGATGGCTGAACTGGAGTTGGCTAGAGTTGAGGCGCCTCCGCTGGCAGGCACTGCAACCCTGCGTTGAGATGTGCGTAGCAGCTAGATTTTCTAGGCAGTTTAGAGATAACAACCCGTAACTCCTAGGATTATCCTTTGTTAGCAATTTACTTCGTTACAATCCTCATTGGTTGAGAAGCCTTGGTATCAAGACGAATATGGAAGAGTAGATTTTGTGGTGGTGATATTGGTGAATACTTCAATGAAAACAATACACAAACTTGTAGTACCCTTAATTATTAAAAGCATTAAAATATTTTAACGACAAGTTTCGACCATAGATCATTTTCAAGATCATTTTAAAGTTTAGAAACTATATTTTAAAGTTTTTAATAATAAAGGGTACTACAAGTTTTTATTAATTTATACAAAAGTAGCCCATATTAGTGAAGTGTTTTTGGTGAATATTAAATAGGCCTACACCTGCCCCCTGTGGGTTGAGGGAGTTTTGAGTCGAACATCATCCTCAAGAATGTGTTGAAAACCAGAATTTCTTGGGAAAACTTCTTGGGAGAGTTGAGGCTTTTGACCCTGCAGAGTTTCGGAGGTGCAAAAAGAAAAACCCAAGAGACCAGAGATGGGGAAACTCCAGGCACAAATCTGGGTCAAGAGGCTGAGTCAAGGGTGGCCGGGCGCTCTAGAGGCAACTTGGCCACCTCTTCCTCAGCGGAAGGACCTTCAAAGAAGGCCAGGAGTGGAACTAACGTAGGTCACGAGGACTAATCAGTTGATGAGACTGTCAAGCATATCACACTGGATTGCGACAAGTAACCAGGTGATGAATGGGATGTTAGCATAGGGAAAAACTCCTGCTTCTTGTAAAGGACACAGGTATTGGTTTGTGATGAATGGGATGTTAGCATAGGGAAAAACTCCTGCTTCTTGTAAAGGACACAGGTATTGGTTTGCCTAACTAACATAATTTTTGGGAGCACAATAAGCTTCGGTTGACGTGTGGGGATCTTTGAACCTTTGGATCCTTGAATCCGTCCCTTCAAAAACAATAAACAATAGGCCTACACCTGAAGCATCCTACAAATTTCGAAAATTTGACTGATACTAAGCAAGTATTTGATTAGATACTAAAAGCAATGTTAATTGATAGAAGGGTGAACACAAATAAGATAATTGAACTACAATGATATAGGGATTTGGCGAATGTACCCTCTTTTACTTCAGGTAAGTAGTGCCTTACTGTAACAAAAAAACTAGGGATCATCCCGTGTGCTAACTATTGCTCTTATGAATTACGAGGGTTATTTTTTTTTCAACTTCCGATGTGGTATAAAAAAGAAACGAGTGAGAGTAATTGAATGAATTTATTATCAAAAGTTATTTACATTATTAGTTACTTCTTAACATAGTCACCATTCAGATTGAGGCATTTTTCATACCTGGGTACAAGCTTCTTAATACCTTGTTCATAGAATTTAGCCGCCAGTGATTTGAGGTGGTTTTTCACAGCATCTTGCAGCGCATCGTCTGTTCGGAAGCTCTGCCCCCTAGCATTTTCTTCAGTTCCGGGAAAACGTGATAGTCGCTTGGTGCTAAGTCTGGGCTATACGCCGGATGGTCAAAAACGTCCCATTTGAACCCGTTAAGAAGACGGGCGTTGTCATGAATGAGCACCACTCCCGATGTGAGCATTCCTCTCCTTTTGTTCTGCACAGTTCCTCTCCAATCACGCACTGCACTGTCACTCATAAAGCTTTCACCATATACTCGTTTCATTCTATGGTGAATTTCTTTTGTGGATAACCCTTCAGCTTGCAAAAAACGAATTACACTTCACAACTCACACTTGGCGGGAGATTCTATCATATTGACCATGTTTATGTGTCGCTAGATGAACTGGTAATGACGACAGATGGCCGAAAACGAGTGAGGTTATAGTGTAAGATGTGACTAGTCAGCTGCCGCGCATTGTTGGCCAATGCCGCTCGCATTGCCATCTAGCGGCACGATCGGAAGTTGAAAAAAAAAATAGCCCTCGTATAAGTAATTATATGGTTTAATATAAGTTTATAGATGCATTTCTCCGCAGATAGAACGTTTGATAATAGCACCAGGAGATGGCCTCTGGCTAACAAAGTCATACAAAGGCCTTCTCATAGTCTGGCTACTATATAAATCAGCTTTGAATACCATTTAAAATTGTCTTCATCTTACTATGACTCACTATCTAAACCCACATCTACATGTTGGCCTAAAGGTGCGTACAGACTTACGCTCTGCTCCGCAATCGAACGTCACTCGAGCAGATCGATAGATGGTCGCCGGTGGAGCAAGAGTGGAACGCGAACAGAGCTCGAGCATGGCAAGTTCCTATAGTAGGATCCATATTATAATGGCAGTGTGTGATTTGCAATGGTGTTGCTATCCTTGTCTATCATTCAACAAAGCAGATGGCGCTATCTCTTTTACGCTTTGCGATGTTGCCACATCGTTTATCAACAATGTAGAAATTCAAATAATTGACAAAATATTTAATCTCAATCATGGAAATTTATTATTACATCTTTAAAAAATATATTTTCTTGACAAATAAATATGATTAACTATTTTCAGTAATAATGAACAGTTAAATTTATCAGATATACCATTATCAGCTGTTTGAGTGACAAGGCTGAGATCTGGCAACCCTTTTCTCCTATCTTCCTACACTGCCATTATAACCTGGACCTCACTATAGGTCGCATGCGCGGTCAACGATTTTGTTTGTAATATTTATTAATGGCTAAAGTGCACGTCCAGTGCCAACATACCTGTCATCAAATTTTTGGTTGCGATCGATTTAGTATGTTATTTTGAACAAAAAATCACAAAAATTAAACGGCGCTTACTATTGTTTTTAAAATAAACTAAGTTCAAAGTAGCAGAACTTTACATGCATTTAACCTATAAGTAGCAACCATAAGTAGCTAAGGTTAGAAAAAGCTGTAGGTAAGGAAAAGCTTTATGTTAGGAAAGCTTAGGTTAGGAAAAGCTTTGGGTTTAAAATAAAACTCAAATTAGGAATATCATAATTTGATGATTTCAATAATCAAAATGGCTGTTACTCATAGGTTAAATGCATGTAAAATTGTGCTACTTTAAACTTAGTTTATTTAAAAAACAATAGTGAGCGCCGTTTAATTTTTGTGATTTTGTGCTCAAAATAACATACTCAATCGATCCCAACCAAAAATTTGATAATAGGTATGTTGGCACTGGACGTGCACTTACACCTTTATTAATAGTTAGGAACTCTGTGTTAGCAAATAAAATTATCAAAATTAATACTAATTAATTATTAAATTATCAAAATTAAATAATACAAAGTTATAAAATAATTTATAATAATAGGTACCAGCATATTAGCATTTAGAAGAAAGAAGCCGAACTCCCAACCAAGCCTTTCAACTTTTGAAACATTGACAGACATTACCTTTTATAATAAAATGTTAAAATAATGCAATAATCATAATATTTATTATTGGGCTACCCAGCAATCCCCTGGTCAGAATATTTTATTTAGTTTTGTCACCCGATCAGCTGGATTGAACGTTTCACATTTGTGAGGTTAGGTTGTAGCAAAGTCAACAACACGACAAGCGCGCAATCATCCTTCGAACCTCAATCGAACTCTTGCGTAATGTTCATGATCGGAGCAAGTGCGGAGCGTGATCGAGGCGCGCATATCTGTACGCACCTCAATAAAGACCAATGTCGGCCAGCGCCAGTATATGGATGGGTGGTTTGCCAGCGTTCTCCTAGATTTGGACTAGTAATTATCAAGCTGGGCCAGCATGTGGACTACGCATTACGACAAACATTCAAAGAATGTTTGTTTCAGACCAACCTGTGTAAAGGTATCTTCGTTGGGCGCTGGTTTCACTCGTTGAAAGGCCGGCTCGCATAGGATAAAGTCGAACGGATGGTGCGGAACATAGGGCGACTTCGATTTGTTTTGAAGCCGGCTGAGGATTACTCCAGGGGGAGGAGGCCCCCCTCCCCTTCCACTAATTGGGCCACCACGGCCTCTGCCGCGAGCCATTTTCACAACCTACAACAAACCTAGTGTTATTTCATTGTTATGGAAATGATTTTGAAATAAATAATAATAAATCAGCAAATTAATGAAATATGAATAGATATCACTAGAAGTATCATTCTAATTCACTGAGTTAAAGCACCGGTGACAAAAACATAGATTCCGACAATGAACAACCCTTTAGCTATAATTGCAAATCGGATAACACGTTTCAAGAAAATTTATATTACTATTTTTTGTTTTCTGAAAAATAGGTTTTTCAATCCAGAGAGAATGTTTCGTACCATGATCAGTATTTTTTCTTTAAATTGAAATTTACAAATTATATTGGATAAAAATAATATTGCTTTGTTACCAGAAAAATTCAGGTTATGTAAGGTACCGTATTGATTTATTGAGGATTAGCAAGGAGAAAGCTCTTCTTACCGTAATTTTTAAACGAGTAACTTACCATTCCCTGTTTGGAGTTAATAGTTGCAGTTTAAAGAAGCTAGTAAGAAATATTTTAGAATATTGTAGGGATTTATGTTGAAGAACCGTGTGTTTGGATTGGAGTGGAGATGAGATGAGATAGCGACTCCGGCTTTTAGAAGTCGACTCTCGAATTTTTGTCCAGTCTAACTCGATATCGAGCAACTTGAAGTCGAGTTAAAAAAGTATGAGTCGACCAAGACCAAAGATCACTGAACCACTGTGACTGAACTTGACTTTTGAGTCGACAACTGAATTATGTCAACCCTTAGACCAGTTATAGAATTAGAAATAGACCAGTTATAATAATTATTCTATTACTGGTCTAAGGTTGGCACAGTATGTTGGCTTCATCGACTTTCAGTATGAATATACAATGAGCCATGTCTATTCTAGCCGTGTCAACCGAACATTATAATATTATTATTTATATACAAATGTAGTCGATGTTTTGTAAAGATACATCGGTGATACATCGATCATCGATATGCTGCTCTTGGCCGCCGCATGGGAATCATGGAATTAGGTTAGAAAATTAAAAAATCTGGTTTTTTGTTCACAGTCTATAAAAATGACAAAATAATAATCAATACTGATAATAATTATTGCATAATATGTAAGTTGTAATCTGTTGTTATTCTTGCAGTTTCATATATTTTTGCCTGTTTTAATTTTACGTTATAAGATGAAGATAGCCTAACCTTAAATCTCATCCAACTAACTTTTACTTTTTTACGTAAAATTACCTATCTCACTTGATGTTATCAATAATAATAACTCTATTCAAATATAATAATTATCAAACTAAACTACAAATTTGTACAAATGCTATCTTTTATAATAGAGAAAAGAATACCTACTGATATCTGTAATCTCTTCTCTCCTCTCATTTATTTATGATTGTAGGCTTTACTAATTTTACTATATAAATATCTTCACATATGAAGATACAGTTTCAAAGACTACAGAAGTGCTAAGCACACATACCGTAAGGTATTATATGTGATGTTTGTAGCTATCTTGTCTATTCTTATCACCCCTCTTTTTGTTTTTTTTTCAGGATCATGCCTGTGGGACGTCAAGAAGTTTTGCGTCTCTACAAAGATCTTTTGAAGTATGGACAGAATTTAAAATTCACCGACAAAAGCTACTTTGAAAGTCGAATCAAATCTGAGTTTAGAAAACACAAATCTCTTGAGAAACCAAGTGATAAACAATTTCATTTTGAGGTAAGAATTAATTAAGATTATGTTTTTTCACTTAGCGTAAAGGTAAGCTATTTTATTTTTAAGAGAGGTGCCGTAATTTAACAAGTTTATTTTTGATGCAACCAAAATATTTTCCAAATACCTTTAAACCCTTATCGTAAAGGACTAATCCTAATATTTGATCATCCAGCTACATGAGTCAAACAGAATGCGTACCTAGTTTTAAAATCAGAAATACAGCAGTCAGGCATGTGCAGTTGGCTTTCTTTTACCTCCGCAACCAACTACTATCTTCCCACCAGTCCAATACTGTAGGCCAAAGGGCCAAGTAGAAACTAGTAGGTTAGCCAGTATCATGATCAAAGACCAGGGTTCCCCGGATAGATCGTGTCAAAATTTAAAAACTCAATTTACATAGATGGCGTCGTCACAGACCAACAAAGTCATCAAAAAATCTTCTTAACAGTAGAAGCTCCTCCCAATGAGCTTGAACACATTGATAGGGTGTTGCTGAATGCAGAAGGTGAGGGTGAGCGCCCTCTCACTGAGTGTGGCAGGCAGTTGAATATCCTGATTACCAGCACTGGAAAACAATCCTTGGCCATATAGTGAGGTCTACGTTATAATGGCAGTGTTGAATTAGCAATGGTATTGCTATCCTTGTCTATCATTCAACAAAACGGATAGTGCTATCTCTTTCTCGCTTTGCTCTGTTGCCAGATCGTCTTTTAACAATCTAGAATTAATAATTAACAAAATATTTCATCTTCATTATGAAAATTATTGAAAAATTAAATTTTAACAGTTAATATTAACAGTTGATATTACATAAATAAACCTGTATCAGCTACCATCTATAGAAGGCATTGACAAGACAGAGGATCGGCAACGTTTTTCTCCTATCTATCTTCACGGCCATTATGTGGGCCTCACTATAGACAAACGACGGCGTGGCACGTCCATGTTGATCCTCCCACGTGAGTCACATGTTGAGTGCACGTTTTTCTCCTATCTATCTTCACGGCCATTATGTGGGCCTCACTATAGACAAACGACGGCGTGGCACGTCCATGTTGATCCTCCCACGTGAGTCACATGTTGAGTGCACTTCCTCTCTTCTTGAAAACGTAGACAGGTGTTTTTTTTGACATGAAGTATGCTAATATGTGCAGTCCAGGTTGAATGAAATAATAAAACATCTGAAGAAATATTAAATAAGCATTAAATTATTTAATATTTTACAGAGAGGCCAGCAAATATTAATCAAAGCACGAATCCTGTGACCTGAAAAATGATGAGTAATCTACTAAGAGTACTCACAAACGTGCAGTCAAGACATCTTTCGACCACTCGGCTGTTGTTGAAGAAAGGAATCGACTACTCTAAGGTGCCAACTCTCGATGAAGACGACTTGGAGGAGCAGTTTGTGAGGGGCAGTGGGCCGGGAGGACAATCGGTTAATAAGACCAATAATTGCGTCGTTATCAAGCATAAACCTACTGGTATGTATTAATTCATTCACAATTGAAGAGCTCCATTCCAAAACCCGCTAAGACAATTTTTTTTATTTGTGGTTTTTGGGTTAGGAGATTAGCAATTTTATGTAGGAGATAGAACCAATTGAGCTAATGTTGTTTTCTGGCTCATGTTCCTGCCAAAATAAGGACAAAGCATTGCTGTTTACATCATATCGTTTCATTAAGCCATCGACAATTTTCAAAAGGATCATACATATAAATTCTCTATTGGGGGTGACATGTCCCCTGATTGATTATTTGGGAGAATCGTGAAGGATAAAGCTGAGCCGATTGTTGAGCTGATTATAAAACATTTTAGAAGACTTAGGTACTGTGGTTTATGAAAAGGACTTATCTTGTTACAATGTGAAGAGTGTTGCTGAACGTACATTGAAATTGAAACTTCCTTCCAAGGTTATCGTACGAAAAGGTTTTAATTTGTTTTATGTGACGACTATAATTAATGCATAGGATGAAAGATTGTAGAATGCATGACTGAGTACAATATGGACTATATTCACTGTGTTGTGGAACGTCGAAAATTACTGTCTCTCATACTATGTTGTTCTTCAAGTGATGAAAAGAAAAATTATGTGAGAAAAATCTTAAAGTTTGTTGAATATTTTTCAGCTAAAACTAAACTCTTCTATGATGATTGCCTAAAAATTGAAATAATGCTGCTTTTGAGACTAAAACAAGATTTAGATTATAGTTTATTTTTAAAATCAACTTTGAAGTAACTTTTGCACGTTAAATACGTACGTTTGTACATTATTAATATAATTCCACTTTCAGCAAGTGATAAAATATCATATTATATTTTTAATATGAACAATAGAATATTATTATTTTAATTTATGTGATAAAATTTATACTTGAAACAACCAAGAATAGTGTTCAAAGAAAAACTTCACTCGAGAAGGAAAAAAGGCAGACCGAGAATACGATGGGAAGATGAGATCAGGGGTGATTTAATAAGGATGGGTTATAGAGAATGGAGAAGATAAAAGACAATTAGGATGGAGTAGATTTATAGAAGATAGAAATGCTTGGAGGAGGCCAAAGCCCACAATGGGCTGTAGAGCTAAAAAATAATAAGAAACAACGACATGCAGTCAATTATTTATGTAAACAATAATTTTGTTCACTTACTCACGGCAAGCGTCTATTTTCAACAGTGGCGGTTCAGTGTTTTCTTGGTTAGGAAAAACATCAAAATTCACCATAGGTGCGAATCCACCTTAAACCACAAAAGTTCTAGGGTCTTTCATAGTATTTATCAATCTTATTCTGTTCGATTTATGTGTCAATTCCATGTTTTGACAGGAATTGTGTCGAAATGCCACGATTCGAGGTCGCAGAGTGAAAATCGCAAACTGGCCCGACAGAAGTTGATCACGCAGCTGGACAATCTGCTGAACAAGGAGATGTCCATCGAAGCACAAACCAGCAGACTGCTCAAAAGCAAAGCGATAAAAGAGGACAAAAAGAAAGAGAAACTGAGATTGCTGAAAGCCCAGTGGAAAGAGAGAGAAGGCATAACCTAGTAGTTATAGTGAATAGCTAATTTAATAATTGTAAAAATTATATTGTTTGTTTTGTAAATAAATAAGCGTTTTGTTTAATCCTTCTATTCTTGAATGAAGTCCTTGAGAGAAAGAATTTCTTGGGAAGGATAAGCTAGTAGTGATTAGAATTTTATTCAAAAAATTATCTTGTTTGAACGATTTTTTATAAATTGATTTTATGGTAGGATATGTTTTCTCCATGTATAAACAAAAAATAATTATTGTCAACACTACTATTTGTTTTACAAACAACTACATGGGTACTGATCCCAGTATTCTGGATTTATTGTTATACATTTATAATTTAGAAGCATTTATTTTTGAACTAACTTTGACTAAGAGAATTTCATGAAGAAAAGAGAACTTCTCATCTTATTTTGTTCAAAATCATGAATACTTGAAATTTGGTGTTCTGATTTTAGATCATGTGTGATTTAATAATTATTTTTTCTACAGTAGAAAAAGGATGGACCAAGAACTCCATAATAATACGACTCCTATGCAAAATATTATTAAACAATGTTTTTTTTTTTAATAAATCCTTACTTTGTCTGATAAAGGAGATTTTTATTACTCTTACATTCTTCAAATAATTCAGAACTTTCTCTAATGGGTTGAATCAACACTCTGTGAACAATTTTGATCCTGGATCAGCACTACAATAACTAGGTATCACCAAGGTACCTAGAATGCATAGATTCTAGGTACATTGGGTATCACTATAGATGATAATTCAAAATATTACCATAGAGAAAAGATAGCATTATGTTATCTTTTGTCTACGATATTACATAGTGTTTGTTGGCAGCCAGCAGTCTATTTCCCAATTGCAGATACATAAGTCTATTGAATTTATCAGCTGTGGAACTGCGTAAGCTAACGGAACTAAAGAATGAATGGGACTCCAAAGCGATGACACCATTTTACAGTGGTCAAATTTAATGGAAACTTGCAACCGGGACTTTATTTTCAAGATGAGTTTGTAGCTACCTTAGTCGGTGTTGATAAATTTTAGAACATAATTTTGAACAACAATTTTATTTGAACAACAAAACACAAAGCCAATTACAATAGGTACTACAAAAACATAAATAATGAGCTGAATATTGATATAAAAACCCCACTTCAATAAATTGGCACAACATGTACGTATTAAGTCTCATAGTTGATAATAATATATTATCAAAATGGCAATTGTTTATAGAATGTGGAAGTGTATGAATTGAATAAAAAATATACCATGAATTATGGAGTGAAATTTGCATGAATACATGAATAATTGAAGTGCAAATAGTTGATGAATTACCATGAATAAAAAATAATCACTTTGAAAACTTAGATACTTTATAAACTTCAATTAAATATAATCACATTAAACTATTGGTATAATTTATTCACTTTTTTAAGATTTGTAGGATATAGAAAATGTAAAGCTACCGTATTTTTTTCCAAAAATTGAAATAATTTTCAACCAATAAATAAGTAGTGGTATTTTCTTTTAAAACTTATTGTTATAAATTTTAATGATTGTTTAATAATTAATTAGTTATACATAGGTTACATAATGAACAGTTCAGATTCATGTTAATATCCTGAAAATCAGGATAACTCATCAATAAGGATATCTAAAGCTTAATGGATCACATATATATACTTGATGATTACTTTGATTAATTATAAACTTTTGTGAAAATATCATTTACATAACAATGAAGCTGTCAATTGAAAAAAATTGCAAGATGTGAATAAATTGTTTGACTTGAAGAAACTAGTATAGGAAAGTCAAATATTATGTTGCTTGATTAATAGGAAATGATAGAGCATTGTTTGATGTATGAATATCACATTTTTATGAAAAATATTTATTGGTGATGAACAGGGGTGATTTAATAAATAATGGGATTTTATGTGAAACAGAAATAGAGGAAGAATGTCGTATTTATATTTTTTCTAAACTAAAAATTCGCTTGAAGTAGTATAAAACACGCTTAGGAGTTATTTACATTTTTACGTTTTAGTCAATGAATATTAATTGGATTGAATAATATTCATTTCGGTTTTAAGTAGGTAGGTTTATCAAGTAGGTAGTGCAGTCACGTAATTCACTGAATTCCAAAAGACAAATTCAATGTTTTTATTTTAGGTGGGATTAACTCTACAGCTCAAGGTGGCAAAATATACAATTACTGTAGGCACTGTATTCAATTAGATGATTGAATATACGATAATTGAATCTCAGTAATAAGTTATGATACAAAAACACATACAAATTATCTGAGTTAATTGAGATTATACTGATATCATACGCTTGTAATATGATTTAATTAAAGGAATGATTATATTTAATTTAAACAAAGTACTTTTAGATAGGTATCTATAAAATATGATTCTGAAGGTATTTAGAATATTTAATTTATTGCTGTGATATATAACTTTCTTTTAGAAAATTCAATAAGCAAATATTGGAATTAAATTCAACATAAGAATAATTCCTATTTCATTTGATTAAAAAATTTGAGGAAAGTGAGCGAGCAATGCAACTTGAAAAATATTTGTAATAATAGTATGGGATAGAATACAGTTTCAATGATGGTCTATATTATATAGTAATATATTAGTCTACATAATATATTTAGTGTAGTGAATGACAATGAAGAAGGCACATTTCTGGAAGTATTGCACTATTCAATGTTTCGTTGATAGATGACTAGAATTTGCATTGAATTAGTTCATCGCAATAAATTTGTTTTCAAGTAGATTTTATAAAGATTTTTAAAATATTCTGCGTAGTACCCTAATTAATAATATGATAATCAGTTTTGAATGCTTTTTATGAGAGTATTTAGGTATGAGATCGAAGCTTGTGCGTGGATTTTGAGAACTATTAAATTCAATTTAAAATTAATTACCTAACACGTAGTGTTAATTTTTAATCAATTAGTTAATTTTATACCATTATTTGCTTTTAAGCAATGCGCATTAATATTAAGATCATACAATATACTATCAAAATAAGAATAATAAGAAATGAAGGTCATTACTTTTGAAATTATATTTACAAAATTGAACAGAAAAATAGTTTAGAAAGAAGCAAATCTTCAAACTTACATCAGCAAGTGGAATTCAGAACTTACATTTTAGATTTAGATGTTGATTAATGGTACAAATACACGACTATTTAATTTCTTATTTTTCTCTCCGAATAAAATAAATTCAAGGTTTAGTGGTAGAAAAGTCTCTTAACTCCACCTAATAATGAATATTTAAATTATTTTCCAATAAATCATTTACTCATTTCCACAGTTTACTGTATAATAGTAACTGTTCTCATATTTATACAATATAGCTTCAAGCCATAAAATCAATATAGGCTTTTGTCATAAAAATTCATATAAAATAGATCGGTGAGTTTCAAACTTAATAAATTTTAACAAAACTATAAATAGAATCCATGGTTTAAAAATTGATTCATTCGCTGATCTTTTCTATAAATAATCGGAATATATTATATTTCTACGCTATAGACATATACTTTAGGCCTCACCACCGTCACATACAACAAAAAATCAATAAATTATTTAGATAAAATAAAGTAACCTAAACAAAAAATGACTTTCACACTTCAATGTGTCGTACTAATAAAGTTAAAAACGCGCCTAACAACTAATTATAATTGACCGCTACCTTCAAGAAATACGCCAGAAGGATACAGAAGTACGTATTTACTGTTCTATAAGACAAGAATGAATGAATGAATGAATGATCTCTCAGGAAAGATGGTGGGTCTTGCTGAGGGCACTCTTTGTTAGCAAGTGGACGTAGTCGAAAGATGCAAAACTGATTCCCACAGCTATCGGTCCTTTTATCCAGTTCATGCTCAGTCCTTTGAAGAAACCTCTCTTTATTCCTTCCTCCCTGCGAATAAAACAATACTCTACAATAATTGATCTGTAATGGATTAATAGATTTCAGATTTGTAAGTCTAAGAATATAAACAAGATATTGTAAAATAGGTCGAATGAACAATACATTCTTTATGTTTCTGGAAGTAAATACAAGAAATAATAAAATACAGTTAAATAATATTCGTATGACTTTTATTGGTTGGGAGTTGGGAGTCTGTAAGGGTGAAAAGAACTATGAATACAAGTAAAGAACAGAATAACTAGAACTTTAATTAATGAATCTTTAACATATATACATTTGAACAAAAGAAGATTAATTCGATTATAAAACAATATTTTATATAAATTAATGGGGAAACACTCGCTTGCTGCTAATGAGGATTCAATGTTTGTGGTTATGAAAAATTTAAGAACAATGATTCAGTAGTCACCTACCTTTTTGAAATAGCTTCCCACTTTGACATCCACTGGTATTTCGCGGCGTTAATTATTAATTAAAAATCCAAATAACTGATCTAAAGAAAAGGGGTTCAGATCCCGTCCTATTCAATAATACAATTCTCTTTAAACTGCCCGAACTGCGACAGGAAAACTGTATTACAAAACAAGAGCAAAATCTATCCCCTTCACCAGAACAGCCGGACTTTACTCACAGTCCTATCGAACGAGCTCACACACCGACCAAAAGAAAAATTTTTGGTATTAAATATAACTCAGTCAATGCCAAACATGAAAGCCATTTCAAGTACATATTTTTATCTGTCGCACAAGCGGCACGTTTGTTATTAAAAACAAAAGAGAAGCTACATTAATTTTGACAACAAATGAAATAAACAATCTTTCTGTCGATGACAAAGATTGTTCAAAGACAAAAACACTGTTCATTAAACTTTTCTAATTAAAACTCTAAAATCCTGATCAATATGAGATAAATATATGATTCATATATATGTCCCATATGACCAGGTGACAAGTCTCTGGCGGAAATTCCATCTCGCATGAGTATATAATTTTTGGATCGTAATCACCTAAAACTGTACTTCCATTCATCTCTCATTTTTATCCTCCTAATTACCTACGCACAAGCCTAGAGTTCATATGGTCATCACCCTCGTAGATATTCCAATGACAATATTCCTAGATGCATCTCACCCTATTCTTGACAGTGAAATAGATATGAGAGAATTAAATCATGTACTTGATAAACTAAGATCTAAGAAAGCACCAGGCACTGATAAAGTAACAAATGAATTTTACAAAGCATTGCCAAATGGATGGAAGAATTATTTGCTGAAGTTTTTAAATAAAATCTTGAAGTCTGAAAAAATACCATCGGAATGGAGTAGAATATTAGTTTTCGTACTGCATAAGAAAGGAGATCCCTTAATGCCTAGCAACTATAGAATTATTGCACTCATCAACACTATAGTAAAAATATTAACAAGAATATTGGAGATACGCTTGTCGAAATGGGCTGAAGGTTGTGGAATCCTGCCTGAGGGACAATGTGGCTTTCGAAAGGGACGGGGGTGTGCGGATAGTATATTTGTATTGCACTCGGTGTTATTTCAACAAGTAGAGCTGAGACATAGGACCGTATATGCCTTATTTGTAGACTATGAATCTGCTTTCGATGGTGTACCTCATTATGACCTTTGGTGCAAGCTAGGAAAAATCTGAGTAAGTGAAAGAATGATAAGGATTCTAAGTCAATTGTACAGTAAAGCTGAACTTTTTTATGAATAACTCGATTCCAGTGAAGAGGGGCGTATTACAGGGGAATTCATTTAGCCCACTACTTTTTTCATTGTATATTGCTGACATCGAAGCTTTTTTTAGAAAAAAATGGTTGTCAGGTATCCCAATTGATGATGCTACCGATATTCTTATGCTCTTGTATGCTGACGATATTGTCATTCTAGCAGACAGTCCATCTGATATGAGGAGGAAAATAACATGTTTAGAGAATTATTGTAGTACATTGAAACTGAAGGTTAACATCGCCAGAATAAAAGTACTTCCTTTCCACAAGGGAAGGTTGAGGTAAACCAGACCTTTTCAATACAAAGGACAAGAAATTGAAATTTGCAAAACTTACCCATATCTAGGTTGGTGTTGATTTCAGCTCTTCAACTCGTTTTAATGTGTTCTACGCAAACACAATAGCCAGAACTAAATGTGTTAGTGAAGCAGTCATTAAGGTTTTAAGAGAATCCCGTTCAGACACTTGGGAAAGTAAAGTTGAATTATTTGAAGCTGTAGTTCTGCCTACAGCTACGTATGGAGCGGAGGTCTGGGGATTGAGTTGTGCAGAGCACATTGAGAAAGTGCAGCTTCATTATTTTAAGAGATTGCTTCTCTTGAATAATAGAGTTCCAAATTGGGTAGTGCGCTTGGAGACTGGTAGAAGAAAAGTAGAAAACTTCATATTCTTCAAAAGCTTGGAGTTTCTCAAAAAATATTAGCCATGCCAGATCATAGATACCCAAAAATATGATTGAAAAGGTTTATTATCTTGTCTGGTAACCAGCTTTATGGAAGCAGAAACGCGTTAAACTGGGTAAGACTATTGCAAAATCAATTTTCTATTACTTCAGTCACGTTTGATTGGGATCATTGTGAGAATCTGTTAACAATGCTAGGAGAAAAAAAAGTGGGAAATAGCTCCTGAGCATAGTACAGCACTCTATGCTGCAGATATACAGCAAGCAATTAATTCAACTTCAAGTCCTTTTTATAAGATGATAAATCCAAACTTTGTTTTGGGCGAACAGCTTAGCTTAAAATCGGTGTTTTCATGGGTGAGATGCTTAACTCAGCTGCGTTTGGCAACTGTAAGCGGGTTTTAACTGTATTTCAAGGAAAAAGGAGTTTACATAGCTTGTGACAGGTACTGTCAAATCTGCAATATGCGTGAGGAGGAAACACCAGCTCATTTTCTAGTCAGGTGCCCTATGCACTCTGATTTGAGGCAACAGTTCTTGTCAGAATATACGAATAATATTGTTGAACACGACGATAGAGTAATGGTTCTCCTTTCAAATGTTTCCTTGAATAAAATTAGAGACATTTACAAATTCATGGTGAACGCTTTGAGATTGCGTAACTATATTTTAGAAGCAACAGGCTAAGGTATTTAGGGAGATCACAGGATTAACAGGGGAATTATTTTTACAGTATTCACCTTCTTTTATGTTTGCATGTGTTAAAATATCCATATTATCTAGTTTACATCTGTTAATATTAAAGATTATGTATCATGTATGATAATAATTGTTGCTATGTTGTTACTGTTGATTTATTTCGAGAATTTATGTTTCTATTTGCATGGGTTGAAATATCCAAATTATCTAGTCTACATCTGTTAACTTAAATATTATTCATCTTATAAGATTCATTGTTGTAATTTGTTATTTATTTCGAGGATTTATGTTTGTTAAAGTATTACTTTTCCATTGTAACTTTTGAATTGAAAATGTACAACCAATTTGTATGAGCCAAGGCTCTTGAACAAATAAAATGATTATTCATTTATTTATCCTCCTAATTACCCACGCACAAGCCTAGAGTTCATATAGGCATCACCCTCAGCAAGAGAAACAAAATTGAGCCGTCAATGTGCCTCACGACTGTTATATATTAATATTATAGTTACATCTATATTATAATAAAGGAAAGAACTGGCTTATACACGTACGGAATAGGAAATTCACGAATGACGAATCATTACGTCTGAACTACTGGACTGGTTAACTTGAAATTTTGCATATAGATTCTTAATTTACCGAGAATGGTTATAGTCCTATTTTTAATTCTTCAAGATTTCATTACGTCAAGTTTTCAATGAGACCCTTGCAGAGCACGGGTTATCTGCTAGTTATTAATAAATTAGTGCATCAATTATTATTATAGTCTTGGGTCGATAGAATGAGTCAGACTGACCAGTACAATTTGCTGTGATAACGTAAGTGAAGAATTAACAAACTTCTGAAGAGCACGTAGATGAATTTTTGTGCAAAAAGAGAAGCACTTTAGATTTCTGAGAAGAATGATAAGTATAATTATTATAAGGGAGGGGCTCAGTATAAAAATGCTGAATAATATCAATAGCTGTAGATGCTTTCCTTATTGTAAGAACACCGGAAATAGTAGTAAGGTTTTTCAGACATTGATTGATTCAACCAAGAAAAAGAATGGTAGCTTTGAATAAGTATCAGTGAGAAGTATAGCATTCAAGTAATAGCAGACAAATTTTTTTTTGATCACAGAGGTACTAAGAAGTTCTGCATTCTTGCCTTATCATTTCCTATGTTGAGTAGAATAGTTTTATTGCTTTGAAATATACATAAAAGTAAAGATTTCTAATAAACATATTACACTCTGCAAACAGAGGGGTTACGCAGAACTTCTATAGAGTTTGTCACGCAGTACACCAAATGCAGTCCTACGGCTGGAAGTGAAAGAGGTCTGTCTTTCTCATCGAGTCCAAGCTGCTTCTGGATCATAAGAGTCCTAAAGATGGAGGACTGTTGCCTACCTAGAATCTGCTCTATGAGGCAGACAGAGCTGATGAGGTTCAATGATGATGAGGACCCTAGATAAAACTAGGCAGCCCAACTGAAGTTGCTAATAGAGGTTGCTAATAGAATTTGCTAATCAACGTTGTTAATAGAGGGGAGCTCATCTACAGTACAGATGTGAATGAGTGGCAGATAAATAGAGACCCCATTCTTCAAACCTTCAAAGTTGAACTGAGGAATCAAGACCTCGGAAGAAACAATGCATCTGTATCAATTCTCTTCAAAGTACCATGAAGAATTGTCGATGTGAAGGCTGAGTACTTCAAATTGCAATGGCCCTTCCACTGTATCCAGCTCGACTCAGCTGAGGCTTACTACCAGGCGGCAGCTCAACATCACAATGAAGAGGAATATTCACAAACTCAACGAGGATGAGTTGTGCGCCATATGCAACCTGCAATGTTCAGAATCGGTGCACCACATGCTGTTCGAGTGTCCGCAATACTGCGCCCCCCGTCCATGGCTACTGAGGAATGTTCCGGTGCTCGCGAATGGCAATGTAATGAGTGTTGTCAGAGATTTTTCTTTGTTATCGGAGAGAGGCATTAAAACTTTTTAAATTTTTGTTGATCAATTATTGATGATTCGGTCTTTTTGTTTGAATAAATGAAGAGTGAAGGACTTTCAAATAGAAGTAACAATAATAATTCAACATACTGTACTATCTGTGTCTATGAGCTGTTTTTCAAGAGTGTAATATAGTGCTTACTGAAAATCATTTCCTACGTATATGTGATGGTGATGATATTGAAATTAATTAATTAATTATGGGTTTGTGTTTTCATAGAGATAAATTTAGTATGGGTTCATTCGAAAAGTGTAGAATTAGGACTTCAACAATGAGACTTTAGTGATCTTGTAGCTGAATTTTGTGTGTAAATTTTTATCGTGAGAAATTTATTTTTCTGTTAAAAAATAATTTTCTCACATTAAGATTTTGCTAACTTGCGTCCGGGAAGACTCCAATTTTATGCAGGGTTGAGGTATTCTCACGGAACTGTATTTTGGTTAGCGATGGAAAATACACGAGTATTTGATACGTGTATTTGATGAATATATGATTGGTTAATAAAATTTTGGATCTCTAAATTCTACCCCATTCTGGGTCGGTTACATATACATAGTTCTTTTCCTAATGCAAAATGTTACGAAGCTCAACTAGTAAATAAATTCAATTAAAAATAATAGTTGGCCTATCCACGAGGAATGTTATACTGCTCATAAACTAATGTTAAACTAAGTTAACTGATTAGTTAAATTTTGACATTTGTACCCTTATTACATTGGGACAGCAGACATTAGAGAGTCAACACGACACCAGTGGTGTCCTGAGTAAAGCAATCTTGAACACCAATGCTGGTGTCCTAACGAAATACGAGCCTAATCTTGCTTCAATAGTCCCAAAACAGTTACTGTACCTGTATATTTTTCGTATGGATTGTATTGTTGAGTTGTATTCTCCGCCAGTTATGGTAGCAGTCTGCATGCGTCGCCTGACTATGTCCAGAGGATAGGAGGTGCACTGGCCCAGCATTCCTGCGCATGCGCCACATACCATGTTCAGCAACGGGTGCGGGTTGGCAAACTTATCTAAACAAAACAAATCTTCAAAACATGACACTGAAATACAAATAATTACTTTATTGCCGAAAAGATGGTTGTTATATGTTTTAGTTTGGGTTCGACCATTTTCTACATCATCTAATGCAGGTTTCATGAAATTCATGATTTGTTTTGTAAAAAGTGACTAAATTCTATTATTTACTGAGAAATACATGTCGTATCTTTAATAAAGTTACTTGTCTTGTCATGAATCAACACTCAACAAGACATCCGAGCACTTGAAAAATTTCAAATTCAATATTGAACAAGCTGTATTCAGGAACAAAGATCAAGAAAAGTTAGAAGATCCTCTAAGAACACCCACCTCTAAGGACGATGCAATACAAGGTAAATGATTTATTGGTAATAAATACTTTCAAATGGATGAAATCTAATACATAACATTTTCATAAAGAATTAGCCAATGATTTTCCGAACTAAAACTGTATATAATGTAAGATAAGGACTGAGGGCATGAGCAACAGAATACACCTCTTAAAGCAATACAGAGAGAGATCGACGTTAAATTGTCTCAGTTACTGTTAAAATTGGAATATTTTTACTGTCGTATATCAAAATAACATGATATATCATACAATATAATATTATACTCCTATATCTAAATAAAATAATCAAAAATAATTATACAGAACCTTCCAGAAAAGCTTAAAGATTGAGCTCTGGGAGGGAGTTCAAATAATATCACAAATACAACTAAGTAATATCTAAAAGACTAGCGAAATAAATATTTCTAATAATACAAGGATGCTTAATTTCATTGATTTTGTAAAATGAATAAGTCAGGTCCTTTAATTTTGAGCAGGGGTGGATTATGTGCCAATTTAATTTCAAGTTTTGCTCTATAACTAGGCCTATTTCGAAATATTTAATTGATTGGACTTTCTCAACAATTATTCTACAAGAGTAATTTATTGAGTAATCATTATGGTTATGCATATTCAATTTCAGTTCATTGGGAGGTTATTTAATATTATTATTATTACTAGCTGGCCCGGCGAACTTCGTACCGCCAAATAATTGATGCATCTCATGACTTTAGCTGGATGCACATCTCAAAATCTATAACCCATACTAACAATCCTCAAATCCAGTCCATCCTATTATTTTTTATTGACCAAATAATCAGTTCAGCATACTCTTCCATGTGCATGTACGATAACTGCAAATTAATTGATCGCGCATATCATTAATCGACGTGTAGTCACCCTTTTAAGCTATGCTACCTTTTTGCATAAATCACATGTGCTCCCCCGTTTCCTCCTTTCACTTACTCAAAACATGCAGGGGATTGAAAACTCTTATAAAAAATTGAATGCGTGACCTTTGGAAATTGCTGGGAAATTTATTGCTTCACAAACTTTTTAAATAATTGGTGAGTGACGATGAACACTGATGTCGGAATTATAATTGGAGAATCGAGGGTTTCGATAGAAATCAATGGCACAAAATTGATTACTTTTATCAGCAATAAATTTTATTAAAAACTTGCAGGTAACTCGTGCTCCGCAAGGGTCCAAATAAAAACTTGACCTACTGATATCTTGAAGAATTGAAAATAGGTCTATAAGCATCCTCGGTAATTTAAGAATTGGAAAAGATCGATTAATAATAAGTCTGAAAAAGTAACTGAATATATGTGACTAAAAACTGAAATATGTTGTGACTGTAACTAATATATGTAACTGAATAAGTAACTGATGAATAAGCAACTGGCTTCGGAGGATCTTAACTTCTGCCAACCAATTTATTTTTTTTTAGTAAAAGTTTTTATTATAGATTTATTTTTAATATAATAATATATTTATACATAGTTATCCTCATTTCTACCTCTGCTATCATGTCATGTACTGTATTCTATTGTATTTTGGTTATTCGAAATAGATATTGAATTGAATTACTTTTACACATTCACAACTTCCACACTTTACACTTTTACAACTTTCACAACTTTCGAGAAGCACTTTCCAATATTTTCCATACTAATATCTAGGCTTAAAATCTTCAAACATGCTATCAAAAAGAACCAAACGCTTTTATTTACTCCAATCAATTATTAACCTATTATATTAAGCGAGCAATTTCTGTATATCTGTTTATATTTTTATATCAAGTTATCTGGTTATTTTTATATCTGGTTATTAATATTCAACGGATCTCGAAAACGGCTCAAACGATTTTCACGAAATTTGGAACATAGTAGGTTTATGATATAAAATTTCGATTGCACTAGGTCTCATCCTTGGGAAAACTCGCTGAACGACATAGAAAGGATAATTCATCCTTGGCTGAAACAGCTGTGAATAGTAAAAAAGTGAGTGAGCATGTGAAAAATCAAAATATCGCATCCCCGAAATTCATAAGATGACGTATAGCCAGCTGTGAAATATAAACACGATCATTTTAGAAAATAGTGTTCTGTTTATCAATAAATAAAAATCTGGTGTGGCGCACTCACACAACTTTCCTTGCCGTTATGAAAATTGATCACCTGACGCTAGTGTTCCCGCGCATCTCAAGTCTACTATTCAAAGATCTGAGCCAGCTGGTAACAGGACAATAATGCTGGATACACACGAGGTCTGCTATCTCTTCATAGTGAATGATTTAATAGAATCAACAGTTTGCAATCGAATAATCACATTTTCTAGAATTTCGAGCTTATTTCCAATTTTAAGTGAAAATGTTACTGAATATTAATTGTACAGATTTTCATGCTCAATCTTTTCCACTCGAAATGTTTCGTTTAAATTATATCTGAAGCCTGATAATTGGAAATCTGAAATCAAACTTTGCATAGAAGGGGCGGAGCTCCTGAAATTTTTACAGATATGGGAATTGTGGCAGTTGATATAGCTTATCAATGACTATTTTAGGTATGAATTTGATCAAAATCGTTGGAGCCATTTTCGAGAAAATCGCGAAAAACCCTGTTTTTGACAACATTTTCGCCATTTTAGCCGCCATCTTGAATTGTATTTGATTGAAATTGTTCGTGTCTGATCCTTATATTACAAGGACCTTAAGTTCCAAATTTCAAAACATTCCGTTAATTATTGGAGATGCGATATCTTGTACACAGACGCACATACACTCATACACACACACACACACACTTACACATACACACACATACAGACCAATACCCAAAAGCCACTTTTTTGGACTCAGGGATCTTGAAACAAATAGAAATTTAGAAATTGGGGTACCTTAATTTTTTTCGGAAAGCAATACTATCCTCACCTATGGTAATAGGGCAAGGAAAGTAAAAATAACGAGCGAAGTTTGATGCCCCGATATTTAACTATATACTGTATAATTATCTAAAGGGTTGAGGTCAGGTGAACGTGCGGGCCACGGTACTGGTCCACCCCGCCCAATCCACCGCTGACGATAGGTCATGTTCAGAAAGTCCGTAACAACATTTCCGAAATGAGCAGGGGCACCATCATGTTGAAACCAAATATTATATCTGTTTGCAAGAGGCACATCTTCCAAAAGTTCTGGTAGTATGTCTCTTAAAAAAGTAATGTACGTGGGAGAATTCAGACGATTAGGAAGAATGTATGGTCCAATCACGCGATTACCTAAGATACCCGTCCAAACATTCAGCGAAAATCTATGCTGATAACCACGCACTTTGACCTCATGAGGATTGTCTAAGGCCCAGACGTGACTGTTGCGAGAGTTGAAGATTCCTTCTCTTGTAAAGCTGGACTCATCGGTAAATAACACATTTTCTAGAAAATTTGGTTGGATAATGTCTTGCTGAAGAAACCAACGGGCACAGTTTACTCTTGGCTCATAGTCGCGTTCAACCAATGAGTGAACTTTTTGAAAGCGGAAGGGGTGAAGTCTTTCCTTGTTTAGTACACGCCACACAGAAGAAGCACTTGAATTGATTTGCTTTGCAACTGCTCTCGTACTCGTTCTAGGATTGAAATCGAATTTCTGCAATACTTCCTCTTCAAAAGCAACATTTCGAACTGCTCGAGGCCTACCAGCAATTACCCTGTTCCGTTCAAATGAACCAACTTCTCTCAGCCGATTGTGAGTTCTTGTGAACACCTTGTCGGAAGGGAGACGGCGGTTTGGAAATGCAGCTGCATACATTCTTCTTGCTTCGGTCGCATTGCCAAGAGCTGCTCCATACATGAAGTGAATATCGGTGTACTCCAGCGAACTAAATTCCATTACAATAATTAAATATTTGTGTAGAAGCAACGTAAGAAAATATTGAAACTGGAAATTTAAGATAGAAATAAGACCTAGGAAACGTGAGACTAAGAAATAGGAAGCACTACATCTGGTTCTTTACTTTTAATGAAACAACAATACTTTTACAAGACAAACATTATCATCTGAAAACCATTGTAAAATCATCTGTTTGCCCATATGGAGCCATACCGAGTTTCAAAGCTTCATCTTAAATACATCTGGAATTAAAAAATTAATATTGATCTTTAAATGGTGAAAAGTGGTCATGCATGCAGTACGAAAAAAATTAATTTCTCTGTTATTCTTCGACCAATGTTAATAAATTAGGTATCATTGGAATCGTGAAAAAATTTGCTAACTTTTTTGTCTCTTGTAAATTTTCTGTAAAATGGACGGTTTTCGAGATATTCGCCATCAAAAATTTAAAATGGCCGCCATTTTGAAAAATTTCAACGAAAAATTTTTTTTTATTTTTTATAGTTGAGTCTTTATAGCATAAATATTCATGCCAAATTTCAGATCAATACAACATTTCGTTCTTGAGATAAAAATTTTTAAGTGAAAAAAACAAAATGGCAGCTATAAGGATAACCGCTGAGTTTTGGACACTTCAAATATGACATTTGTAGTCTCCTAGCATCCAGGTACAATACCCTAAAATTCTCGACACTACTTCTGAAACACCCTGTATATATATATATATAATATTTATAGCACATAACAGAAGACACTTTAAAGTTTGTAATATAAAGTAAAACAGGAGACATAATACATACAACAACCGAGCAGACTGCAGTTTGAAATCCAATGGTCGTATGACCACAGAGTATGCACGGAGAGTCAATTGTAGCAGCAGAGACCACAGATTACGCGGTGCAGACGGATGGAGAAAAAAAGGGTACAGATTCAGGGGACATTATGGGGTATTTAGGGGGCGGTTACAAACGGGATATTTAATATTTGAGTGGGCTATGAATAAGGAAAGGTGTAGCTTATGAATTGATAGAAAAGAGGAGATTTAAAATTGGAAAGTTAGAATTAGAAATAAATTTTTCAAGTTCAATTCTACAATTCCTTTCTCCAATTTTAGTCTAATTCTTTTTTGATTTCTAATTTTAAATCTCCTCTTTTCTATCAATTAGTAAGCTACACCTTTCCTTATTCATAACCCACTCAAATATTAAATATCCCGTTTGTAACCGCCCCCTAAATACTCCATAATGTCCCCTGAATCTGTACCCTATTCTCTCCATCCGTCTGCACCGCGTAATCTGTGGTCTCTGCTGCACAAATGACCGTACATACTCTGTGGTCACACGACCATTGGATTTCAAACTACAGTCTGCTCGGTTGTTGTATGTATTATGTCTCCTGTTTTACTTCATATTACAAACTTTAAAGTGTCTTCTGTTATGTGCTATAAATATATACAGGGTGATTCATAATTATGGTAAAATATTTTAATACGTGATAGTAGAGGTAAAAATAAGAAAAAAAGTTCATATAAACATATATCCATAAACGCTTCATTAGCGAGCTATACAGAGTGAAAGATTTCGCCCGGAATTCAGTTCCTCTGGTGAAATACACCGATGCTGAATTGTTTGGGGACTAGTTTTTGAAAACTTATGCTGGATTCATATGGAAAAATATCTGAAAAATTGAATAAAACTAGTCTGGAAGCTGTAGTATGAGTAGTTTTTGAGAAAAAAGTTGAAATATGCAAAAAATTTAAGTAGAAAAACACAGACTTCTACGTTTGATGCCCAATAACTTTCTTTAATGACCAGTAAATATTTTACCATAATTATGAATCACCCTGTATATATTAATACATAAATATTTATATATACTATATATATAAAATGCAAAAAATGACTGTTCTATTCGAACAGTTTTCAAAATCGTTGAAAAAAGATATTGATCAACAATTGTGGGAACAATTCTCTTAAAGTAGAAAAAATTATCAATTTTCGACGAGATATAACTCATTTCCTATTGGAGATAGACGATATACCTAAAATAGTGAATACTTTATAATTTTCACACTATAACACTGTATAACGTGCACTTTTTATTTCCAACAATGACCGTTTTTAGCAATTAGCAGTTGGTCTGAATTCACCCAAAAGAAGTTAGCGCCAAATCATGAGTCTCATAAATTAAATCACCACCCTAAAATATACCTTTTTTGTTCCAACTCTATCATTAGTGATTGTATTGACAACTTAGTAATACTCTAATTACGATAAAAAAATACCACATACCACTTTATAAGAAGTGAAAAGGAAAAAACATTGATTTAGCGATTTTTCGCCAAGTTGAAAAAAAATTAACAATTTTCAACGAGCTATAACTCGCTTCCTATTGGAGATAGAAAAACACTTAGGCAATGAAAATTGTAGAAAATTTAATTTTCTTCAAAAAAGAATAGAGCAAAAATATTGATTGAACAATTGGTTTTGGAGATATCGTGAAAAAACTGAAAAAAGTACCAAAATCTCTTGGTTTTCAGGCTGTCAAAAGTTATGCCTTCAGAAATTTTGGTGGGAAACCATAGATTACTCTTACTAATACCCAAATGGACCGATTAAAACAATAAAATCAATTACCTTAATTTTTGTTTGGTCGGGCCGCATTTTAATGACTATTTGACTGGGCTAATAAGACAATTATTGTTCATTTTAAAGACTATTAAGAATGTGCTCAAATTAAAAAATATGCAAAATTTTCAAAGAGTAACTAGACAAGTCGCTCAAAACTTAATCATAATTGAAAGAGTTGACAGCACCCTATCCGGTAGAAGTATTTAATATTTGAGAAATAAGTTCTATAATAAAGTTCCAAGAGGATGGTTGATAAAGAAGCCTAAAATAAATGAACTCCATACCTGGGTGAGAGAAAATTATTTTTATTAAATTAATGATTTAATAGAATCAACAGTTTGCAATCGAATAATCACATTTTCTAGAATTTCGAGCTTATTTCCAATTTTAAGTGAAAATGTTACTGAATATTAATTGTACAGATTTTCATGCTCAATCTTTTCCACTCGAAATGTTTCGTTTAAATTATATCTGAAGCCTGATAATTGGAAATCTGAAATCAAACTTTGCATAGAAGGGGCGGAGCTCCTGAAATTTTTACAGATATGGGAATTGTGGCAGTTGATATAGCTTATCAATGACTATTTTAGGTATGAATTTGATCAAAATCGTTGGAGCCATTTTCGAGAAAATCGCGAAAAACCCTGTTTTTGACAACATTTTCGCCATTTTAGCCGCCATCTTGAATTGTATTTGATTGAAATTGTTCGTGTCGGATCCTTATATTACAAGGACCTTAAGTTCCAAATTTCAAAACATTCCGTTAATTATTGGGAGATGCGATATCTTGTACACAGACGCACATACACTCATACACACACACACACACACTTACACATACACACACATACAGACCAATACCCAAAAGCCACTTTTTTGGACTCAGGGGATCTTGAAACAAATAGAAATTTAGAAATTGGGGTACCTTAATTTTTTTCGGAAAGCAATACTATCCTCACCTATGGTAATAGGGCAAGGAAAGTAAAAATAACGAGCGAAGTTTGATGCCCCGATATTTAACTATATACTGTATAATTATCTACTTTGAAGGTAGGATTAATCAGACTATAAAATTATTCATAATCAATCAGCTGACAAGTGGATTATTCATTTCATGCATTACACAGATGTCTGGAGAAGCCGGTGAACAGGTGACTTCAGATACTTGTGGATAAGAAAACTGCGCGAGGTCTACTGTTCACAGAACTACTAGTATAAAAATACATAAACACTAGATTTTTAAAGAACCAGGCAGTGAATTTCTCAATCATAAAGTTTGAGTTGTTTTATATGGAACACTAGACAAAAACTTATACATGTTAGTACTGTACGGTATTAAATACATATGGTAAACTTACTTTCTGGAAGCACAAATAAAATGAAAATAGGTAATGATTGCAATAATTAAATTCAAATTGATATAAACTTGTAGAAAAAAATGAAACGTGGCTTTTTCATACAACCAGTATGTGATTTTAAAAATTAACAGGATTCAAGCAGAACTACTAACCTGTGTACCACAGTTTGAGCATTCCATAGGTGTAGAAGCTGGTGCCAGCATATGGGATGACGCCCAACACTGTCGGCACAAACCCCTTGTAGAAACCTCTCATACCCTCATCATGCCACGTCTTTGAAAATACCTGTCGGAGAATTTGAAAAAGGAATAAAAATAATCTATATATATAAAAGCAAAATGGCACTCACTCACTGACTGACTGACTGACTCACTCACTCACTCGCAGAACTAAAAATCTACCAGACCAAAAACGTTCAAATTTGGTAGGTATGTTCAGTTGGCCCTTTACAGGCGCACTAAGAAATCTTTTGGCAATATTTCAACTCTAATGGTGGTTTTTAAGGGTTTAAAGTTCGTCTTTTAGCATGTATATTCTTCTTATTCTCTTAATTATAATTTAAAAATGTCCATACCATATGTTAATATAGAGCTATAATCTAGAGAGAGTACCTCTTCGAAACAGTTGTTAACTGGTAACTAAATTAATAATTTTGTCAGGATGGCATTAAGTTGAGTTGACTTTGTTAGGTTGGCACCAAGTTGAAGATTGAAATGCATTTATCACGGAAAAATTGATTTGGCACTGCTACTACAATCAGAGCTACTCCTGGGAATATTATATTACTAGCCGTCAGGCTCGCTTCGCTCGCCATATCCGTTTAGCCAGACGTTTAGTCTGGACCCCCGACTGGATCGTCCTAACATATGATAAAAATGCAGGCGAGCGAAGCGAGCATGCTGATCTCATTCCTGGACGATCCAGTCGGAGGTCCAGGGGGCGGAGCCCCCTGACTAGACGGATATGGCGAGCGAAGCGAGCCTGACGGCTAGTGAAGGTATAAATTTGCTTAAAAATACTTGAGATGGCCACAAAAAAGATTCAGTTATTTGTTGATATTGTGGAATTTTTCCATAATAATTAAGAAACATTATCACAATACAATTCTACTACTTCACTCACAGGACTACAACAGAAGGCGTCTAAATCCGATAAACAGTTCAGTTTATTTATTTATTGATAATGCAAACAAATACAATACGGTATTTAAAAAACCAAGTAACACACACATTTTCTTCAATTCTAATATTTTATCTCATAGATAGTATCATTTCAACGTTTAAATCTCTAATTTCAAATGAATTTCTACTCTGCTGGGCAAAAAATAGTATCATTGGTTCTTAACGAAGTTTTCACTCATTAGCAGTCCGTCAATGTGTGAACCAATAGTATCCTTTTACTGCGCAGCCGATGCGTAAATGAATTGGAAAGGTGTTATCTGACTGCAGGGCGGAGACTTCGCTGATAAGGATTAATGTCTATTACATTCATAAAGACACGACTTATTGTAGTTTTATGTCTATAAAAAGAGTCTTTCTCTTTTCTAAAAATTCTTATTCTAGCTTAAAATGATGAAAGTTTGGAGCTATTATATTGGAAGAAATAGTAAACAATAAATTTACCTCAATGAGCGAATTGTAGCATTCCTTGCCAGTTACTGCCATTCTAGCCCTGGCCAGGTCCAGGGGATAAGTCAGCGCCTGTGACGTCACTCCAGCAAGCGATCCAGCAAGAAATCGCTTTTTCGAACTACTGCTCTGTAAATTATGAGGAAATATTGCAATTTCTTAATAGAAGGCGACCCAATTTGAATATGTTTTTGATCAAGTGTACGGTATCTAATAAACCGGGTGTTCAGCAAACGAAAGCTGTGACGTAAGCCACTACCTCCGTAAACTGCAGTCATTCGAGCAGGGAAGCTTCACTCAAGCCACCTTCTGTAACTTTTGAGTGTGTAGATTCGGGGATTCTGCTTGACAAGTTGAGTTATTATGGAGCTGGGCACACTGCCCTCAAGCTTTTGAGGTCGTACCTAACGAACCGTACGCAACTGTAGGCAGTGATAATAATGAGTCTTCATTGTTGAATATAGAATCAGGCGTGCCACAAGGCTCGATACTTGACCCTTTTCTTTTTCTTGTCATGATAAATGATCTGCCTGCCTACATAGGGTCTGATACGGTGCTCTACGCAGATGACACTACATTCTTGCACACCAATAATGATCTGAGAGGCCTTATCCAGGAGACGGAGAGTACGATGGAACGAGCATCTCTCTGGTTCAGGGCGAATGGCTTTGTATTAAATACAGATAGGACAGAAAGAATCAATTTCAATTTGAAATACGGAGCTAATCTCAACGCATCGAGTATAGAGTTTCTGGGTGTTCATTTAGATCAAAAACTCACTTGGGAGCCTCATGTCAAATATGTAAGCACTAAGCTGTGTAGAGTGATCTATCTGCTGAGAAGCCTTGCTAATACGGTACCAAAAATATATTTAAGGACAGCATACTTTTCTTTCTTTCACAGTCTCATGTCTTATGGTATTCTTCTATGGGGAAATTCAGCGCACATTAACGATATTCTCCTGCTACAAAAAACAGCGTGCGAATAATCACGGAATCACCTTATTTAGAACACTGTAGGCCTTTATTCATAAATAATAAAATTCTGACAGTAATAAATCAGTACATATATTCTGTTTTGTTATACACTAAGGAGAATCTGCATCGTTATCAATTAAGAAATACTGTTCACTCTGTTAATACCAGAAACAATAGACAGATCTATATTCAATAACAAATATTGTCTAAATCTTTAAAACAGTTTTGAAGCAGTTGGGCAAAAGGTGTATAATAAGTTACCGCTTCACCTCCAACAAACACCCCTAAAACTGTTCAAATTAAAGGTGCACGATTGGCTGGCAAGCAATCCTTTTTATGAATTAAGTGAATTTTACGAGAGCAGAATCAGCATACCTTAATTCTTATTTGTTAGCACGTATGAACTGCTTAATTTTGTAATATTGTATTTGTTATTTGGAAATGTAATCTAAATAGCAATGTAAAAGTAACAATGTTTCTTCTTGTGTGACTGTCTATTTCATGTTCTATTTGTGTGACTTTGTCTTGTGCTTTTTTGGCTGGCTGACAATAAAATTGTATTTATCTATTTATTTAAACAAAGCCGTAGTGCATTCGTGTGACGTCAACACAGGTAGGGCTCCTACACCAATCAGAACACTGATATAGATCAGCTGAAATAAACGAATTTTTATTGGTGTAGGAGCCCTACCTGTGCTGACGTCACACGAATGCACTAAGGCTTTGTTTACGGAGGTAGTGCGTAAGCACACCAAAACGAATCTGTGTAATCTAATATTCACAAAAATTGGCCTCAAACTACGCCGACTGTGAAGCAGCTTTGTCGGATGGATCTTACACATAATCAGATCTAATGGCTCGTTAGAAAGATTAGAATTTCAATGTTCTTCTCCTACCACCTGTACAGCAGTCTTCGCTTGCACAGCTACGACGGAAGCGGCTGGCACACACGTTTTGGTTTCCCTGCCCAAGTAGCCTATACAGGTGAATACTTTTAGAATATCCAAAATAGTCTTAGGCACAGAAAAAAAAACAATCAATTTGTTTTTGACTCCGTGCCTTGGACCAGCCACTAAGAATCAAAACATAGTGGAGAGGCGAAGGTAGAGTGTAGTTGAGAGAGTTACATATATCTAGACGTCTCCACTTCCTTCAACCATCTACGAATATACGAATATGGGAGGGAAAGGAAAATATTGTTGTCTCAACCTTACCCACAAGATTGTAATGTATAAATCTTAAAATAAATGCATCTGTCTATCTATATGTTGAGTTTGATGGCACTGACATGAGCTGTGACAGCGTCCACCCCCAACAACCGCTTCCACTGTTCGTGTGCCGTGAACTGAATGGCCGCATAGGGGATGATTCGCGCCATCGTGGCGCTGTTGCCCCGCCATAGGCTTCTCAGGCCCTCCTTGCGGTAGCAGTCCACCAGAAACCTAATCGCCTTCCGAGTGCTGTACTGTTTCGTGCTCGAGATCTGCAACATTATTCCACTCAAGATGAGTTACTTGCAACTTGAAAAATGCCATGATAATGAACAAAAACACAAGAAGTTGTCAACCACTGTTTCATTTTGCAAAGTTTTCCACAACACAACCAGATTTGGTAGCATTCTGCAATATCTTCGGCTGTGTTGTTGACAACTTTAGTAAAACACTGTCGTGGTAGACTCCTACCAAGAAATCAGTCTCAACACAACTGTAATCATTAATCTGTTTACTGAATTCAAAATTTCCAGCTTATTTTTGGACGCAAATTGAACTTAAAATTTCAACCGTAAACATGAAATATTTTTTGGAGATGTTATTCATTATCAAAATTTGGGAATAGCCTAGAATAGTTTTGGGCCAAGCCTTTTGTTCTTTTTCAATCATTTTCATTCATTTGTGATTGTATCCAGAAATAAATGAATAAATAATGATACCTCCTGTAAAAAACCAACGGTACTAGCAAGATATAGGAAAGAGTGCTGTATTGCTGTATTTGTAATTTGTAATATGGAAATAAACAGTTTCATTGTCATAAAAATACGAAATACCAGTAACACACAGTTCCCAGTACCTACTTTTCACTCTGGGACAATAAATGTCAAAATAAGTAAAAAATTGATAGATTTCAAATAGCAAATCCATATTGATAAAATCAATATCAAATTAATAAATTGATATTGATATTATCAATATGAATTCATTCTGACTTGACGAAAAAGTAGGCAAACCCACTCGAAGCAAAATATTAAATTGATATGTAGGGTGTTTGCAAATGAATATCGGGGTTTAACTCTTTATATTTGTTACATGAATCCAAAGATACCACCTTATCTGTGACGAAACTTGGAAAATATTTATATGTCAAGTGAAAAGGCTGCCAGTAATTTTCCGTCTCTATATTCTGCGAATATAAGCCGCTCAAATTTCTCGACATCTATATATTTATGAACAACTGGATTTTTAGTAAAAGGATGAATCAAACATCAATGAAATAATTATATCAAAATAATTATAATACTGTAATTTCGATTCGTAATTTATTTACTTTTAACTCGTATTGGACTTATTTAATTCTATCTTCAACTAACAAATACCTGAAAATGTATCTTGGTCCTGTCAAAGGGGGCAACAGTGGTTTTGGCCAACCCCCCCGCCACAGCCCCCGCCGACAAACTCGCCAAAATTCGTTCAAAATTTGTCAACTGAAATTGAAAAAGTTGAAGTCAAGAACTATTAGAAAATTAATAAAACTGTACTGAAGATATAAAAAATAAATTTAGATAAATAAATATCTCGAAAATTATACATCTAAAAAACTTGAACCTTAAAAATACAACAAAAATTACTTTGGATTCTTCTCATCATTACTAACTCATCAATGTGAGATATTGAGTAAGCTATAGAAAGATTAATATTATTATATAGCATCCTTTTTGTTTGAATAATATCAACGTTTCCCATTAATACAACTTTGATAGTTTAAATTGAATCGTTCTATATTGAATTCACAAATTCTATTAGAATGTATTTGTTTTATAACTATTTGTTTCTTGTTTTGAGATTGTTTTCAAAACAACATGTATATAAATCAGCTACAGATATATAAGCCTATGCTTGAACCAATAAGGGATAAGTATAGATATCCTATCTTGAATTTCACCAAAAGATAAATTCAATAAAAAAGTGTGGTAAAATTGAATTCAGGAAAAGGCACTAATATGAAACAAGATTGCTAATTATTTAATTGTTTGGAGCCACATTGCAAAGAGTTAATGATAACTAATTACTATTTTTTGAGTGTGGTGAGACATTATCGTACCAAATTATTGGTGATTATTTACAATCACATAGTAATGTTGGTGTGAGTGTGAAAACCGCAAGAAAAACACATAATCTATTATGCTACCTAATAATAACTGTTACTTATCTAATTATTTATTACTGTTAAAATAATTACTACTGTTAATCATTTCTACTGTTTCTAATGTTTTAAACTTTAAAACTAGTGTTTTTCTGTTTTAAATTTAAATTAATTGATTACTCTTCTTGCAATATACTGTAGTTGCAATACTGTGATACATAAAAACAAAATATTGAGATTGAATAGAAGGAAAAATGTACAACTTTAGGCCTAACATTCATTTTCACTAGAATTTGAACTCTGAAAATGATTGTTACAAGGTATCTTCACTCTATGCTATTGTTTTCAAATTATAAATCTCTACAACAGTTATAATAAAATTCTTTGTGTAAATGTGAATCATTAATTTAAATTATATTTATAATATAAGACTACATAATTCAACGGATAGCATGCGTTATCTTCTATAATAAAATTTTAAACCATTTACTGAAAAGTTTCCACAATTTTAAGAAGCTTACATTGTAGATTTGTATACATCCATCGATTTGGATCATAATTAGCACTACTCATTGACACGAATTAATAAATAAAACGCACTGATTATTAATAGAAAACAAACTACACCAACAACTTTTACACATGAGAATGATGTTGTGAACAAAATTGAAGATAGTCAAATTTGCAAGCTAAACTTTGATACTGATTTCAACATCAATGTTTTGTGAGTAATAGCGGAATCAATAATTGTTATCTTAAAAATAATGAATTGGGAACTAGCTTCCGCAAATAGTTTCAATACTGATTAATTTTTTCATTGCCATTTTGATATTGATTGGGGCAAATGAGTTTATTACATAATAGTATCTAGTTCAAATTTGATGATACTTTTAAATTTATTTTCTGCTATTGATTTCCTGACTAATGTATCAGTTCCCTTCTTTATCAATCTATATTCATCTACCACTTGAATATTTTAATATTATTTATCAAGAAATTTACAAATTTTGTAAAAGGTTTTCAATCAAAATCAAATCAATGTCCAGATTGTTTTTACTAATTTTCAAAAACATTATTTGTTCTCATATATAAAACCTCCCTAGTCTTTCCTATTTTGTAATCAAATTTTTCCCAATTATTAAACGTCAAATTTTTCCTTTCGGTATAAGCCTACGTAATTCATTCGTATAAAAAATGTACTGTGGGTGTTGCTCACATGAGTCCTAGGCTTGTGCGTGGGTAAGGCTGGTGGATGACGAAGTAGAATAATTTATGGACCTAGTATATAAGTTCTCAGTTCTTAAGAAGTGTTGAAGAAGCTTATAAAAATGTCAGCGGAACTGGTCTCAATCAGTCCCCTTCTAATGAAAGAACCAAGAGCACGGAGCTTATGTAATTTGGGCAATTAAATTCGGGTTTGACTGCAAGGACCGTCTCTTCTCCTCCCCTCCTCTGAAATGTATATTGAATCTGAAAGCCTATTATTTAAAAAAATCTAACCATACGAAGTTACATAAATTTTTCTCTTACCTGGATATCTTTTTCTAGTTCACGTCTTCCCATAATGTTGCAGGGAAAATTGGAATTTGATTGTGATTATGATTATTGACATTCATGAGTAACTCCTATTTGGTCAAAACAAATTAGTTTGTATTTCGGGTTCTCTTTTTCATCTGAAATGGAAAGTATCACATATTAACTTATATGTTTTGAAAATGTTATGATTTCATTCTATATAAAAAAACGGTGCTAGGAACTTTGGGACTAAAGGCTTCTGACATAAAAGAGGATGACTCTACGGAGGAAGAACCAGGTGACTCTAGAAGGTGGTTAGATATTGTTCTTCAAGCTTCATCACAAAGGCGTTGAGCACATAGAATTTGCAAGTTAGTTGTAGGGCTATTTACCTATTTATAAATATTTATATTTCTTTAAAATACGTTATATATTTATTTATTCAGATTTTAGAGTTGAATTTCGCTACTTTTCTAAAAATGGATTTACTATAATAATAGTTTTCATTTAGTAACAGAGTGTTGACATTCATGGATGGAATCCCGCAAGAAACTTAGATCTACTAACATATTGGAAGAGAAGCTTTCTGAAAATGTTTTTAATAAAAATGTTCATCTACGCAGTATGCTACTCAGAACTATACCTTAAAATAGATCTATGAATAGTTTTCATTCAGTAAGAGAATATAAGGGATGAAAACTGACGAAAGGACCAACTATTGTTTGCTAATCACCTCGCAGGAAGAGACCCCAGACTTGGTGGCGAAATTCCTCTTTTTCTAGTTGGAGGCAAAATACCTAAGTTCTCTGGTTATTAAAAACACAATTTAAAAAGGAAATAAAATATCCGTCCAGATCCAAGTTGCTATTTATCTAAAAGTACAAAGAAAAACACAATACACAGAAATTATAGCATGGAATCTTACATTTCATAAACGATCTGAAAAATAATTGTTTATCTCAATGTCAAGCTTTATATAATAAGTTCTAAAGCTCTATAAAGAATTTACATTTTTCACAACATGCTTAACATAAGTTGTATCAAATGTATAAGCCCATCTAGTAGCTCTATGTTACAAAAAAGATTTAGCTACGGTAACCACATCTTGTTTAAGCTTTTGCTTAAATGTCGTATTACGTTTTTCTCTAAGCTGAAGTAAATAAAATTAATCATTTTCAAAGTAGAAGAGTATAAATCTGAATAACTTTCTGCTACTGTACCTACTTGCTAATAGTTATTACATCTAAGCAACAGCTAAGGATAAGATAACATCTTTGAATAAATTGAAAACACAGACAAAATTCTTGTACCTTGCACGCTGAAAAGCATTGCTAATTTTTACACCATAAAACATTTACTACTGTCGATTGTGGATAATTATACCATGACTTGAGAGACTTGAATAAATATCTACAAGTGAACAGAATGCTTGCAAAACTATCAAGTATGGTCTTGTATATTGTACGTTCCAAGTCTGTAAAAATTAAATATCATATAAGATGATAGAATATTCATGATATCAATACTGACCTTAATTAAATTGAACTATTGTGTTCTTTAATAAAATGTTACAATATCTCAACATGATGAACCAATTTCAACTTTGATTGACTTCAAAAACAAAAGTTATTGTAGTCTGTCGTCTGCAATGACAGTTACAAAATTTCCCACTGACATCGTAATATTTTACCGTAGATTTCAATTCGTTTCAGTATTCTGATTCAGCCTCATTCGACGATAGAAAAGAATTCGATTCAGTCTTTTATCTCGACAATACCAACTAATTAAAAATATTTGTTTGAACAACTAACAACAAGCAAAAAAGTGAGATGAATAAATATTTTTGAAGGTTATGTACACAAGTCAGCTGGATGTGAACTTTCTCAGTAGTTGGCCTTGAGAAACAGATGTTACTCCGTAGTCGGTACGCGGTCGGTAGTTTAGGCTTCAGGTTCAGTATTTTCATTTCATTTGTATGCAGTCGACATTACAAGCTTCATTCTTTTGAGAATAGCAGTTTGGTTGTTGAATTGTTACAAAAATCATGGCAGGTGAGTGTCAAGTTACTTTTTAATTCAGTCTAAATAAATTTTAACTAATTATCCACCTAATTTATCTTATTAGTAAAATTGTTGCCGGTATCTCGTATCTCATTTTAGCCGCTACATAAAACTGGTTTCCGAAAGGACTTGCGTACGTGAGAATCTCTACTTGCGGCATGGAGTTGGCAAGATAAGATTTTATGAGAAAAAAATCATTTTAACATCTACCGACTTTTTATCATCTGATTTACCGTGCACTATTCATTTCAATAATTCTAATATTAAATAGTCATCTTTTTCTTAATTTTATTGTATCATACCAATTTGATTCTGTAGGAATACCTGCTTTTTCCTCATTAGTACCTTGTTGAAGGGTATTCAATACTTGTTTTCCATTTCATATTATAATTATGTTACAGGAAAGAAAACTTGACTCAATATACCACTTTGCCCTGATAGAGGAAGAAATACTACTTTACATGGTTCTCCACTTCTGCCATTGGAACTTTCATAAACAAGATGATAAAGCACAGTAGGCTATTTTACTTTCTATATGAATATTTATATAACTCACCTTCACAGAATCCATTACCCGGCTAGGGAGCTAGAGGTTAGGGCTGATATGGGGATCATAGGTACCCTAAGAAAATATGTTTTCTTTTTCTCTCCCCTCTCTCTTTCTTTTCTGTCTCCCTCTTTTCCATATGATGAGAAGCTTAAATGATCAGGATATCAATATTTTAAGTAAGTTCTATTATGTACCAATGCCTAGATCAAGGACCAGGCATTCCTGGATCGATAGCTATCTATCATAGATTACTGTAGCCTATCTATAAATTTCAGCTTAAGTGTTAATTCTGATTTTAATGAATTTTTAGGTCATTTTTGGCATTAAAATTCAAACTAATTATTCAAAACTAATTCATTTTTTCAGGATCAAACCCATTCCAGAAGTATCTGAAAACTCTGACGGTAGGCAGTAAGGAGTACAAATATTTTGACTTGCCAGCTCTTGGAAGTCAATATGGTAATATATCTAATACCATAATAGATAAAGTATTGATAAGATACTCTTATGAATACCACAATAGATAATAAGTATTTAACCATTACAAGATCACCCATCACATCATAAATGTGATTGTGATATAATATGTTATGTACATTATATTATAGTGTATCGCTCTTGCTTATGCTTATCACCACTATCTTCACATAGCAAAAAATTGTTCCTATGATTATGGGATTTTCCTTGATTGTTTAGGTAGAAATAAACTGGATGTATCCATGGTATTTGACAGTTATATTGATTTAAATTATGTACTATGGTAGAAATATTTAATAGCATATTTAGATAAGAATCCAGATAAATCTGTAGATGTATCCAAATTAGAAGCTGCTTTCATTAACAACATGAACTGCTCATTCGTTTACGATGGTAATGCTACTAGTTACATTCAATTAGAAAGTTGAGCTATAAAGAGAAAAGAATAGAAAACTCAACTATAATCAAATTCTTTAATATGAAAAAGTATATGACTGAACTGTGGTATGATAAGAGGAAAATAACGATTGAATATGAAGAAGATAAGAACTGATCTACCAATAGACTTTGAACTCAATGATTCATTCGGGATGTCCACTCTTCATCATTTTCATAATTTATTCTCTGTCAATGTGTTTTACAATTTAAAACCAATGGTCGTTTCTTATCTTGAGTAAGGTGTCACTAACCAACTTAAAAAATGACTTTGCATATTCCTGGACAAAACATTATTGTTAGATGCCTTACTGTATCCATCTGATTCCAAAGCTCATTTCAGAATCTCTTATGATATTATTATAAAATATGATATGATTTTTTTCTTCATTTTCCAGTAATACCAATTTATTACGGTACTGTATTTCAATATGAATTTCGTTTTTCATCGTATATTCTTATTTTACTTAATATTATCTCACGTTTTGAATCAATTGAATGAGAAACAGTATTATGTTTAAACTTGAACGTTCTTTTTTGTCCTAAAACTATTATAAAAGAAAAAAAAGTTTTATATACAATACAGCATATAGCTTATTATGTTTAAAATTTGACTATTTGATTCAAGAACTTTCCAATAAGAAAGTATATACTTTCACTCTATATAGTCTCAATAATAGCATTAAATCCTGGAGGGGTTTTAAGTTATTGGAGAGAATATATTGGTGAAACCATTCACGTTCTGGTTGTTGAGAAATAATACAAATTGAAGAGTTTCTTCTTCTTAGAAGGCCATTAATAATATAACTTGTAATTTCACTTGAACAGTAGGCCTAGATTTCACTTATACTTATTTCAATTCACCAGGATTACCTTGTTTGGCTTTTCTTACATCTTGTTCAAATTCCATTCTTTTCCATTTAATCTTGCTTGGTTTTTTATTCTTAAATAAATTGTATCCTCCCAGTCCTACTCGTATTCATACTCCTGTTCCGTATTACATTGGGACACCAGTTGTGTTTGTGTGTAAATCAAGTTGGGACACCAGTTGAACACGCAACAAGAACTAATGCTTTGCAACTTGTTTGGACACTTGGTATCCCAGCCCGGTGTTCTTATGTAAAACATACGGGTCTTATGAATTTGTTTTTCTCACTCAGCCACCTGCTTCTAGACCTAATCTTTAATACGTATTTAATAATGGACATGGCCAAGAACAATCCAATGCAAAACACTAAAGTAAAATACAATGCAAGTCAACAGAATTCAATTCAAATAAAAATGATCTCAAAACTATTGATAGAACACTACTGGGATTTGCTAATGTGTTATGTTGAGTGTGGTTTTATTGTGAACAGTTAGTGTTATTTTGAACAGTTATTCATGAAAAATCAAGAACAGTTAATGTTATTTTATATTGTTTCTAGATGAGAAGTGGTGAATCAAGCTATATTCAATAGAGTTGATAACATATTTATTACTACACAACTAATCTTAATACAAACACAATTATCCAAAACAGAACTCAACGCTACTCAAATTTACAGTGTGGTAGTATCATCAAATTGAGTTGTTATTTGTTATATTTTATAGCGTTGTTATGAGTTAATCCACTTCCATCTCTAGTGGAATTCCCTGGTCTAAATAGAAATGTTGTATGACAAGTTTGAATAGGCTGGTCAGCCTGAGTTAAAAGTATGTAAACTTCAAGGAAACAGGTTGAAATACAATAATAATTTGATTGTATGGGAAGAGATGCAATTTATTTCTCCATATTAAAAAAAAACTTTATGCTGTCAATATATTACTACCACTATATAGTGGTATTGAGAACATAAATGTCTTATTCTTTTAATTAAGGTTGAAATACAATGAGAATACAAGCCGAACCTAGTATTATCATAGTTGCCACCTCCTTGTCTAGAAAAAAAATTCTGCTAGAGATAGATATGGACAACCTCAATATTAAATTTATCCAAATTGAGTTGAAAAAAACTCAATGAAACACAACTCAATTAGCATTTTTATTCTAATCAAACTTCAAAAAAACTACCGAAGAAAATAAAATATTTTAATAGGGCTACTTGAACTGTTAATAAAAATAACATAGTACCTTTTTTACTTTCCTTACCCTATTACCATAATAAGAAAAGTATTGCTTTCCGAAAAAATTAAGGTACCCCAATTTCTAAATTTCTATACGTTTCAAGGTCCCCTGAGTCCAAAAAAGTGGTTTTTGGGTATCGGCCTGTGTGTGTGCGTCTGTGTACACGATATCTCATCTCCCAATTAACAGAATGACTTGAAATTTTGAACTTGAGGTCCTTACACTATAAGGATCCGACACGAACAATTTCAATCAAATGAAATTCAAGATGGCGGCTAAAATGGCAAAAATGTTGTCAAAAACAGGGTTTTTCGCGATTTTATCGAAAACGGCTCCAACGATTTTGATCAAATTCATTCCTAAAAAAGTCATTGATAAGCTCTATCAACTGTTACAAGTCCCATATCTGTAAAAATTTCAGGAGCTCTGCCCAATCTATGCAAAGTTTGATTCCAGATTCCCAATTATCAGGCAGATACAATTTAAACAAAAAATTTCAAGTGAAAAGATTGAGCTTGAAAATCTCTACAATTAATGTTCAGTAACATTTTCACCTAAAATTGAAAATAAGCTCGAAGTTCGAGAAAATAAGAAATATTATTCAATTTGCAAACTGTTGGCAAGTGTTGATTCTATTAACTCATTCACTATGAAGAGATAGCAGATTTCATGTGTCTGCAGCGTTATTGTCCTGTCACCAGGCTTAGATCTTTAAATAGTAGACTTGAGATGCGCGAGAACACTAGCGTCAGTTGTTCAATTTTCATAACGGCAAGGAAAGTTGTGTGAGTGCGCCACACTAGATTTTTAGTAGTGTTTATATAAAAAAGTTTTATAAGAAAGTGTACTATGTTATTTATATATTAATTAAAATAATTTGAATTCATCTTTTTTCAGATAAGCTGCCCTACTCAATTCGGGTACTGCTGGAATCGGCGGTGAGGAACTGCGATAACTTCCAAGTGAGAGAGAGCGACGTGGACAATGTGTTAAACTGGAATCAAAGCAAGGCTATAGAGGGCGTCGAAATTGCTTTCAAACCGGCTCGTGTTATTCTACAGGTAAAATATAGTTCCTTTAATAGAACTAAACTTCGTTCTGAATTTGATTATTCATTGCTACATTTCCCTCAATCTGAAACCTTGACTCAATTCCTTGAAACTTTTGTTTTATCCTAACATAGCCTAGTTCTTGAAAAATGAAACAGCGAATGTCTCATTAGAACTATTACGGCTATTGTTAAATATAATTAATATGAACACTTACTGACCGCACTGAAAGCTAGATTCCACTCAATCACCGTTCTGACCCTTGACGGAAACAATATTTCAATACACCTGACATAAGCGCATGTTTTCTGAGAACTTTGAAGCTCTCTAGAACAGAATTAGGTTATTGAGGCGCCCTCGCATTCGGTGGGCATTTATGGCGTATTATATAATAAATAGTATTTATATAGTCCGTAGACACCTCACAGACTGCTGCTGTATTAAATGATTACAAGATTCAGTCCCGTGAACTGAAATATGTATTGTCTCAAGAGAGGTCTTGTTTGAAATGCTAGCAAACATACTTGAGAAAACAATACTTTATTATTCAGTATTGTCTTCTACAAAAATTTGAGATGAACAGAAATAGCCAACAATAAAAGTTGCAACACACTAGACAAACACTATTAAACACAATAGTGTAGTCCAAGTTATAATGATAGCCTAGTGAAGAAAGATGGGTGAACAGCGTTGCCAATTCTCTGCCTTCTATAGAGGATAGCTGATACCTGTGTTATATTTAGATACCTGTGTAACTGTTCATTCTTGTTTAAACTAATAAATTATATTTTATTCATCAACAAAATTCATTTTTCAATGATTATATATTCAATTTTCATATAAAATGAGATTAAACATTTTGTGAATTATATTTCTACATTGTTGAAATATGTATTTCTACATGTGGCAACGTTGCGGAGCTGGAAAAGGATAGTGCAATCTGCTTTGTCGAATGATAGACAAGGATAGCAACACCAACGTTAATCAGATACTGTCGTTATAACCTTGACCTCACTATAGGCATTGTGACGTGAGCAACTTTTGAACAATAGTATTGGGATCGCACCAGTGAGGTCTAGATAACAACCTACAGTGAAATTCACTTTTTAAAGTCAGCAACTGACTAGCATTAGTTTGCTATCCTTGTCTTCCATTAAACGAAGCAGAAGAATAGCTCTAGTGAGATCAACGTTATAATAGCAGTATTTGATTAGCTCTATCCTTTTCTAGCTTTTTGCTAAACTGTATGCAGGCTATGTAGAGATATAATGAACCATCATAACTTGAATCACAGATATATTTTATGTAATAGAATTATAATAATTATAATCAATATAATTTATTGTATTGTAGATGGCTGTGGTGAAAGAAAAGTGGCATCAATGCCTTCCTATTGTTTACTGTTTTGAACGTGCATGTAACATTCAACACTACAGAGAGATTTTTGTGGCTTTGTTTGAATTACTATCAAATAACTTATACTTGAGGAATACCTAATTATTCAGTTGTTCTCTACAATAATGTTAGTCCTATATCACTGAAATAGCCAAGTATAAGATTAGATACCAACATACCAAAAAAGTATTGCTACATATGCTGCGTCAAACTATTGCGATCCTTTCATTGAACACTAGATAACTTGCTTTCATAAAATTTGCATCTCTATGAGTTATCAGTGTGTAGAATGTGGATGGGGTTCCTTATCGTATCCCCAACACACTATTCTACAAGCTAAATAAAAGATGTAGGTACTTGTGATAACCCCCATTTTCCCATGTATTTTTTATTTGTTTTAGCTTATTTACCTTTATTATCTGAGATCACTCTGTTTAGTCTTATTAGGGCCATTCTGTATAAACAAGAGTCAAGGAAACAAAATAATTCTAGAAATACCGTAAAATCTCAAGGCTTCCTTGAAGAATGTTTGATGAATTTAGTTAATTTGTTGCAGGATTTGACAGGCGTAGCAGCCGTGGTGGATTTTGCGGCGATGCGAGATGCAGTGAAAGACCTGGGTGGAAATCCAGACAAGATCAACCCCATCTGTCCCTCGGATCTGGTCATTGATCACTCGGTGCAGGCTGATTTTGTCAGATCGTGAGTTCAGCAAATGAAACAATTTTGATCAGGATCTTATCACTTAGGACACTGGGAGACACATTGTGTGCGAGCGAATTGCGGGGTATTATTTGAAATCCTCTCCTGCTGATTCTTGGACCTGTGGTATCCCTAATGAAATGAGTGCCATAATAAGAGTTAGAACATATTGTAGCAGCGAAGGTAGAGTGGAGCTCTAATCGACGCTTCATTCTACCTTTGCCGCGCCACTGTTTTTTTGACGCGTTCTGCTACATGCATTATTGAGAACCTTCTCTGCTACCATCCCCGCTCCACTTTGTCAATCCTTAGCACTCATTGCACTAGAGACAGCACAAGTCCGAGAATCATCGTAGATGAATATTGGACTGAATTCTCGCTATAACACAAGGACAATACTTGTTTCTCACTGGAGTCCCTGTTTAATTAGGCTCGTATCACATTCAGCCACCAGGCTCGGTCACGAGTGAGTGGCAAGAAACCAACCATTGGCGGCATCATGTAAAGCATGCTGGGACACAAGTAGAGCACTAGTATTAGCTGCCGGGCGGGCGACCCTAGTGTAATGAACACCATGCCCCACAACCCAACCTGTTTGGACACTTTGCGACCGACTGGTTGCCGATACTAGTAGCTTAAACTCAAGTTTATATTCAGTTAACTGGCAAATTGTTGGTTGGTTTTCATGTAGCTAATTGTTGACCTAGTTCAAATACTCTACGCTTACAGTATCACTTTTGCTTATTTGCTTATTATTCAGTTTGGATCATTGTATTGAAGCAGGTGAATATTATGTGAATCTTCGTTATAGAAAACTTGAATTTTAAAATAAAGTATTATTTATTTGTACAGTATGTTTTTATATTATTTTCTCTCTTTTTTGTAATATTCTTATGTAATATGTATAATTATGTTGGTAATTTATGTATTATGTTATGTATACCTGCGCTCGAGGTCGCCTATGCAGTTGTATTTCTTTACATTTCAACATTGTTAATATTGTTGTTGTTATTGTTAATTATGTTACAAAATGTACTATTTATGTAAATATCTTTTGAGAATGACAATAAAGTATTATTTCTTAATTGGATTCGTCTTGAATCAGTACGGTATGCACTCTCCTCAACTGAGATGTAATGAAATGAAATAATTCTTTATTAGGCGGAGTTAGGACTTTTAAGTCCTCTCTACCACTCAACCTCAATGACTCAATGGAGATGTCTCTCTTCTTTATTGAGATTTATCTTACTGAATGTTTTTGGAAACTGTGAACTCAAATGATAATAATTTAGGCGATAGAATGGCTTTCACTCATCAAGTCCTAGGCTTTATTAAATAGAAAAGGCAATAACTTATACTTCGCGTATGGTTATTCTATGATTATAGCTCATGTCCTTTCAGTAGGTTTTATGTATTATCTGTATAGATCATTATTAGAAATAATCGATTCAATTTTGAATCTTGGAAACAGAATTTCCACATATTTAAATTGTGTATCACGTGAAAATAAATAAATTCTGCTTATTATGGGAAATATACTATTTGTGGGTGTGGGTTGAGTTTAGTGTGAGGCATTTAATTACTCAACTTCGTACATAGCACTTCTTGTATTAATAATCGTAAAGTGTGCTTACAAAATACTTTCGATTATCCAAATAGATATACAATAATATTCTTGTAAGAGGTAATATCTTGGAAACCTCTTAGCAATTGAGTGTTTCAATTCTATTTTAATGTGTTGATTCGAAATATCATTAATGTTTGATGTTTTTCAGTCAAGATGCTCTCAGCAAGAACGAAGCTCTTGAATTTGAAAGGAATATGGAACGGTTCACATTCCTGAAGGTATGATGAAAATAAAATAATTACGTATAAAACCATTATTTAAAAATAAAATATTATTGTCGGTGATCGAATTTGAGACCACAATCTCATGTATCATTTTATTAATCATTAATAGAACCTAGTTAGAGACTAACATAGAGAAAATATAGCATAAGAATATATCCCATGGTATAGGGCGTTTATGTTCGGAATTTCACTGTTAACTCAAACCGATAGTAATCTCGTAATCGGACAGAAAAATTTGCTCTCGCCTTTTTTTTAGATCATAAAATATTGAATTAAATGAGATCATTCGGAACTATCTATCTTCAATGAGTACTGAGTTATGATTTTTCAAAAATGACTGAAATTTGAAGGAAAAATCAATTTGATGAATTTCGGTTTTTGATCAACAATATGCTCCGATTGTTAACTATTGTTAATAGATGTAAATATTGTTACTAACAGATGTATAATTCAAAATCCCTCTGGGCGTATTTTTGTGCTCTACAATCTGAGATCAGGGAGAGCGCTCTATCTCAAAAGATTTCCAGCTACACCTGACAACAATGCTCCTTGTATCGTGAAAAACACCTAATTTTCAGCTTCAACCATCATCACCAACTACATTGTCTTCACATTGATATTTCGCACAATGACATGAGTTCATGTTCTATGAGAATCACCCGCAAGATGCACTTCATTTCAGTATTTCCTAGTGGAGAGGCACGCTCCAAAGGACACCTCAAGGATCAAAATTTCAAACACCTATAACGTTTGACACAATGCTCAGATTTCATCGTACTACACTTCATTCTTCTCGGCTCGTCAAGGCGGTCCAAAATCATGCATCATAAGTCAAATTCGGTCGAAAAATGGAAAATTTATTGTTGAGTGTACTTGAGCCCGTACTCCAATTCACAAAAAATTGCCAATTTCTATATTCAAAGCTGCATGTCTTGTGAAATATTTCGGATAACATTTCCAAATCAAGTGAGGATGCATGATTCTGGACCGCCTTGACGAGCCAAGAAGAATGAAGTGTAGTACGATGAAATCTGGGCATTGTGTCAAACGTTATAGGTGTTTGAAATTTTGATCCTTGAGGTGTCCTTAAGCGTGCCTCTCCACTAGGAAATACTGGAATGAAGTGCATCTAACGGGTGTGATTTTCATAGAACATTAAGTGTTTTACACAATACAAGGAGCATTGTTGTCAAGTGTACCTGGAAATCTATTTGAGATAGAGCGCTCTCCCTGATCTCAGATTGTAGAGCACAAAAATACACCCAGAGGGATTTTGAATTATACATCTAAATGTTAACAATCGGAGGATATTGTTGATCAAAAACTGAAATTCATCAAAATAGATTTTTCCTTCAAATTTCACTCATTTTTGAAAAATCATAACTCAGTACTCATTGGAGATAGATAGTTCCGAATGATCTCATTTTATTCAATATTTTATTATCTAAAAAAAAGGCGAGAGCAAATTTTTCTGTCCGATTACGAGATTTGGCAGAAATAGCTGAAAACTGGAAAATGAGCCTAAAATATGAGGTTTTTGGGCCACCCTGTATCTAGCACAAGGAAATTTTGTATGAAGAAATTGGCTCTGAACTTCTCTTATGTACCCAAATAATATATTAGAAAATCAGAACTACAATATAAATTGCAAGCACACCCCCTTTTTTATGTCTATATTGACTGGACTAACAGTAATAAAAGGCAGTAGTCAACTGTAATTTGCTGGAGTTGACAAAACATCAGCTTGAAATTTGGAACATGAACGACTTATAACATGGGATATCTTCTTATGCTATCTGTTCTCTATGTATTAGATTATGTAACCTAAATAGGTTGTGTAACCTATTCTATTTTGACTAGATAAGAATATTTGACTGATTGATAAGAATAAAGTATCATGAATATAAAGATTTCAATTTAAATTGGTATTCATCCGATCAGCTCGTGAGGGAAATTTCTACACTTGAAATCATGTAATGACTCAACGACTTACGTGAGGCCAGTGTATAAGATCATTCATCTATGTAATTAAACATCCTTCAGTACAAATCAATGAAAAATGAAAATGAGTTGTTCTTGAATTATTCGTAAAATATGAGAATTTTTGTTTTTGAAACAATTTTCTCTAATTGTATGAGATGGTGCACCATATTCTTTTGATTTATCAACTTTACACGTGTTTATCTGGAAATTAAATTCTTGTTCATCTTTTGATTTATCTATATTCGACTAAAATGTTTGGTTTGCGTTTCAGTGGGGCACGAAAGCGTTCCGCAACATGCTGATCGTGCCACCCGGCTCTGGCATCGTGCACCAGGTGAACCTGGAGTACTTGGCGAGGGTGGTGTTCACAGACGGCGAGGTGCTCTACCCTGACTCAGTGGTCGGCACAGACTCGCACACCACCATGATCAACGGCCTGGGTATTGTCGGATGGGGAGTTGGAGGTAAGCTTCGTAGAAGGAGCAAATTCATCCCAACAAGGCTGTGCTAAGGGAAAAACTGGTGATATTTCCCAAAGTTTTTCAATTTGTATACTATCAAACTATCAAAATAAAAAAGTATTCTCACGAAAACATTTTTTTCGATCATTACTTTTTGAGATATCATTGCCTAAAGTTTACATTTTTGGAACAGATCATTTCAAATTTGGTAAGAGATGAATCCATGAAATTTTTAGGATGGTATTGTTGATTGAATAAAACAAAAGTTTTATGATAATTAATTATTTTCAAATATCAATAGTTGAGAAAGTTATCCAATTTACCAAAAATAACTCAACTAATTAAGATATTTTTTCATTTTGATAGCTTGATGGTATACAAATCGAAAAACTTTGAAAAAAATCACCAGTAGAAAGGTTTTTTAGCCTTTGCACAGCCTCTCTTTGCTCTGCAGTGCAGGGTGGGCTTTGGCACCTCAACATGAACTATTTATTAGTCAAAAATCTGTTCTGATTCTTATCAAAGATTCAAATCCCCGATATAACCATGTCAAATATAAGCGATAATAGCTATTTATGTATTAAGAGCGTAATGCGCGACTTTATCGCTCGCGCAAAACAGTTATCATGCGACGCGAAGCGGAACGTGATAATTTTGCAAGAGCGATAAAGAAGCATTACGCGCGAATTACATACAATTTTTTTTTTCTACAACTGCACAAACCTGTTAAATCACTTATATCTGGCAGAGTTTATAATAATTCGTCTACTCTGATATCCATCATGGCTGTAGAATCGGTACAATTACCGACTCTTTAGGTTAAGATCTGACCAAGAGTGGTTTGTCTTTTGGCGAGCTGCTTATCATCAGCTGATCAGCGAGCGTAAAGAAACTCTTCTGTGCATGCGCGAATGATTTGCGAGCGTAAAGAAAATCTACTGCGCATGCGCAGATGGTTAGCGAGCGAAAAAGTAGATTCTCCTCAGAAATAAGCTGTTTTACGAGGAGAATTGAGTATGTAAATTCTTTCTTTACGCGCAGTTGTAGAAAAAAACATTATCTACCCCACTTTCAAAGATAATGATGAAGATATATTGATGAAGTATTTGTTCAAATTCATGAACAGTAATATATCTGACTGTGCATTGTTCACTTCGGTAGGCAGTGCTTGACGGCTCCACTGAGCTAAATAAAACTGAAGGGAGGCAGTAATTTGTTTATTTATAAATTTAATTAGAATATAAGCACAAATCCTATCACCTGCTTTGTGAAATCCTGACGCGTTTTAAGGCTCTAGACCCGAATCTCATCATAGATAGCGTAATTTGATACTCAAATAGAAATTATTACTGATGACTGTACACTGGATGACGATGGGGCTGCGTGCCTTGAAACGCTTTACATTCAAAACTTATTCACCTTCAAAATAAGTAAGGCTGATAAATGAATTTTGATACTACTTCAAAATATTATGCATCAATAATATTGCATTTGGGATAAACATTGCCAGACTTTTTCCCAATATTTGTTTGAACTTATAAAATTAATTCAATAAATAATAAAATTTCTAAAAACAGTATGAGACTAAAATATGAAACTGACCTTGTTGTACATTTTCTCGACCAGGAATCGAAGCAGAGGCAGTGATGCTGGGTCAAGCGATCACCATGCTGCTACCGGAAGTTGTTGGTTACAAAATTGTTGGCAAGCTCAACCAGTATGTTACATCTACTGATCTTGTACTTACCATTACAAAGGTATTTGCTTGTTATTTATTTCAAATGCATTCATTTTCCACAAGCAAAAGCATATCTGATTGGGAAATGCACACTTGGCTATGATGGAGAATGAGCTTATCTAATAAGTGGATTCTTAATACATTGTCATCAATAGAATAGTGCTACTTCAGTGACGAACAAAATTAATAGCTTTAAAGATGTCAATATCATCTTGTTTATTAGCACATAGACATTTGATGTGCATTTATTGAAGAGAATTTAATAAAATTGAATTTTATTAAATTTTAAATACATTACATGAAATAGTTTTAAATGCATTAAAATATCTTACAAGCGTAAGATATAAGTGTGTAAAATAAAAAAATAATATTAATATGAAGAAAATAATTAGTATAGATGAATAACTCCCCGCATGAACGATTAGTCCGCTTGCATGGAGGAGTCGCTTCTGAACAAATAAAATAATAATAAATTACTTGAAAAATTAAATAACATGTCAATATTATACTATTCCTACGATGATTTTTCAATATTACTTATAAGTTTATTTTCACACTCAATATAACGTGTAAGTTCTTTATATAAAAACGTTAGATGAAGCGAGTTATGGCTTGAGATTATATTATATCATATAATACTGTATTGTATCATATATAATACAGATATTTACATAATATAATTCCAGACAGGTTTTTGGTCGATCAATCATTGTGAAGCTTATAACTGTCTTAGCGGAGCTGGCTTCGAACATCACCTTTCCAACTAGAGAAAAATTGGTCTTGGCTAATATTGATTGCAATTAATGAGTTGTTTGATGTATTTAGATGAGAATTATACATGACTATAATATTTTGTTACATAAACTCAAACCATGATTGATTTTCAGGCATTGGAAAACTCTACCTAATTAGTCGATGAACTAGACCATAGAGCATAGCTCAAGCTAAAATGTATCCTGGCTCTGTGGCGTCCTATGTTTGATTTAGTTTTTAAATTTCGATTTTTCGTCAATCGTGTAATCCCGGATTGTCTTGAATCAACATGAAGTTCTTATTGATATATATTCTCAACAAGTAATTTTTTGAATCTCAAGATCATTCGGACCACAAATGATCCGAATTGAAAGTTCATTCAAATATCAACACTATAGTGTGTTAACATATCAAATAATTTCTTGGTTTAGATGGATTCAATTATAGTGATATTCGCTTTAGACTGTCGGCATTGGTGTTATTTGTAAGGAATGCTGACTGAAGTCAATCCATTCTTAAATGAAGATGAATGAACACCTCACCTAAACCAATGAATTCAATTCCCCAACATAATACGATTTTTCGAGTTCTCACTTTCGAATTTTATTCGGTCTGTTTGAATGTTCTACAATAACTTGAGAAATAATTGATCAATTATCTTCAAATTTTTATTCTTCAAACCTTTTTAAAGGTCAAGTTCGTTGGACAACAAAATTGACTCACTCCTTCGTCCTTTTTCAGGATATAATAGATAACATTGATTGAGTGCATAAGAAAAAAAATGTTTTGATTTATCGTTAAGTCAGCTGAAGAATTCATTGCATGCATTTACTACAGTTTTTCCATTCTTTTATGACATCAGCTGAGGCTATTTGGGAGCTATCACACAGTCTGTCCTTCATGCACTGACACATGATTCCAGCTGGTTAATATAACAACTTTTACATCAACAAACTAATACGGGTTGAGATATCAATGTGCGGTACTCGCCATTTATTTTCTCTTGGAACTCTGTATCGAAATCATGTATCACATGACCACCTTCTCATCTCAAAAAATGAATTTGGATTCATATGAGGGTCAAAGATGTTAAAGCGACAGAGTAGTTTTTGAAGAGTAATTTTTCATTACAAATAGGATCCCCAATGAAACCTACTCTTAAATTATCCTTTTTAGGGAATTATTTAGCTGTTTGCATGATTTTTATCAACTCTGTATAATTAAAAGTAGCGGGTTTCAAAGATTACAATAAAACAGTTCTTGATCGAGTTCTCCAACCGAGGTGGTCGCTAATATAGTTACTGTACACTGAAGAGCTACTCTGCCACTAGACAACTGTCTACACTAAACAGCTTACCTTGATCTCTAATATTGTTAATGTTTTTTAATGTTTCGGCCGACAGCACCTGAGACAGCTGGGAGTGGTGGGCAAGTTCGTGGAGTTCTTCGGGCCGGGAGTGGCCGAGCTGTCCATCGCCGATCGTGCGACAATCAGTAACATGTGTCCCGAGTATGGAGCCACCATCGGCTTCTTCCCGGTCGACAGCAACAGTTTGGAGTATTTGCGACAGACTAGTAAGTGTTGTAAATGTATTGGCTGATGGGTGAGTTATTGAAACTTACATTCAGTATTCAAGTGTGTCTTCATCTAAGACATCAAGACTTCTAAGCACTAATAATAGAGAGGATAATGTTACAAGTAAATTCAAAGGTCCGATTACACAAAAGCCTGTAAAATGTTAACACAAAATCCTATTAGAGAACCGTCGAACCGGCTAACTTGGGACAGTAGTCTAACTTGGGACAGTTTAACCCCCTTTCCTCCAATTCCAACTTACCAGCTGTCTGTGCAATTCATTCCGAGTTCTGGCATTGTGGATTTGTTGGGAACACATAATTGAAAATATTTAATAACGTTTTGAACATCTAATTAACAACTAAGATACTTTTTTAACAGTCATAACAATCTACTATCACTAACCTAGAAATTGAGCCTTTAATAACTTCTATTGTGAACACTCAATTATTAAACACAATTATTTTATCTATTATACAATTATTTTACAGTTAAAGTATTTTTATTATTCAAAATCTAATGTCACAAGTTAGCCTTCAACCACTCAATTGTCTTATTTCAGGCAAATTATATTGGTGTCCCAAGTTACCCGCAGAGGTTGGGTATATATTTTTTTATGTATAAAAAATTTTTTTTTTATATATATATATATAAAACACCATATTTTTTCAGAACCGTTTGGAATAATAATGAAATCGAATGTATATATTTGAAGTATTATTAAAGACCTAAGTTTTGAGCACAAGAGAAATAAACTATTAAAATAATAATGGAACTGAATTTCAAGTCAAAGTTGAAAACTGTCCCAAGTTCGCCGGTTTGACGGAAGCTTTATTTTCAAAAAAGTCTTATCTGATTGGTTCTTGTGGCATTTAATCATGATTAGAATTCAAACAGACTTGTGCAATCGGGCCAAAGTGTCCCCCTGCACTCAGGGACAATTGTGACGTCAACTAGACGTTAGTAGTGGCAATATGCCATCACACGGGACATTCGCAGCTTCCGAACACCTTCTCACAGGGACAATAGATTGAATTTTAGTAGCCACCACTAATGGCCACGTCTTGTGGGAGCCTCTATTGTGTCTGTGAGCTGCGAGCTTCAGAGTTCAAAACAGGAGTAAACTTTTTGAAAGTAAGTTTGGAAATTCACTATTCTTATTGAGAATAAGGCTCTTGTTGATTGAGCTATGTGAAATTGTTTGGTTTAAGGTGTTGGAAGAGCCATGCAGTTTCTTTGCAAAATAATATCTTGCAGCTTTTTTGCACTCTGAAACTGAGCTAAAGTTCTTATATAGTCCTATTTTGTTCCATTCACATTCTAAACATACTTATGCCGTGGTATTGAGGGAGTTTTTGTTAAACAGAATAAAACTATTAGACGTATTGTTGGTCTGAAAAATAAAGCTTGTTGACAAGTCAGAAATTGTATTTATGTACCTATTTATATATAAACGAATTTATTTTATTTTGCTTCAGAATTGTATCTAGAGTGAAATGAAATATTCTACCTTATGAGTTCCCTGAACTGACAAAATTTAGAACATGATTGTATTAAAGTTGTAATTCTCTTTCATCTTGTACGAAAAGTTGACAAAAAATCCTGACCTTATATTGTCTCATATCCAAGGTAATGTTTCAATTAGCACCACCTTCATGAATCAATATTGTATTGTGGAGAATTTAATCTTTTTTTATCTCAAATTTGATCATTTTTAAAACTCAACAAATATTTTGATCGATACTCATTTTTAGCATAAGTCTCTCAGGTTTCATAACGTTCTTCAGCACGATATTTATAGAATTTTGAACATTTTTATTTTGGAAACGTTCTAGATTTGTATTCCCTTTTGAATTTTTGAAATAATTGATTTAAAATATTGATTCACTCCGAAAATAGATAAGTCTATCCCATTTTCTCCATAACTCAACTAATAACTGAACTGATGATTTTTACTCAATTCAAATATTCTTCTTTTATAGTTATTTGTAATGCTACAACCTAATCCAACTGAAAATCTCATTTAAATCCTCTTGCATACAGACAGATCAGAGATGAAAATCCAGTGTGTGGAGACTTATTTGCGAGCGACGAAGATGCTGCGCAACTTTGCCGACTCGAGCGAGGACCCCACCTTCTCCGAGGTGGTGACCCTTGACCTGAGCACAGTCGTGTCGTGTGTGTCGGGCCCCAAGCGCCCTCAGGACAAGGTCGCCGTAAGCGAGATGAAGACGGACTTCGTCGGATGTTTGACTAACAAGGTACGACGTACAAGTTACTGTCTTAAGGCTCCTTCATACGTCAGCAGGTCTGTAGGCTAAGGGTGTGATCACATTGAATACGTATATAAGTGCAAGTGCAAGTTGGTTATGCTTATGCACGATCAAGCGTGCAGATGAGACACAAAATCTGGAAAGAGTAATAGGAACAATAACAGTGAACGCTTGCACTTGTTGGTTGCGTTCAGTGTAAGCAGCTACATGCAAGTCACAACATGTTTTAAATTACACACTCTTCAAATTTCGATTCTTCAGATGCATGATATACGCATGCTTGCACATATACGCATTCAATGTGATGACACACTAACGTGTGCACTAAACCATAAGTAGCCCATAGTACCAAATTTCATGATTTCCGCCTCCAGTCCGTAGGTTAGAACCTGATTGCTATCAGACTAAAGCCATAGAGAAACAATAGCGTAAGTAGATATCCCATGGTAAAGGGCGTTTATGTCGCAACTTTTACTGTTATCTCAAGCCGATTACTGTCGATTATTGTCAATTTTTACTGTTTTGACCGGGTAAGAGTGTATGAACGGCACAATATAAGAGACAACCGGCGTCATAAAGCTTCACGGGAAAGAACTACGTGGACTATCAGCTTGAGATAACAGTAAAAGTTGCGACATAAACGCTCTATGCCATGGGATGTCTACTTATGCTATTGTTTCTCTATGCTAAAGCCTGATCTCTTAAGATCATGAGATCAACTCAGGAATACCTCTAACAAATTTCATATTTTCGCCTTGAGATCAGTCAGCCGGCCTGTAGTCCAATATTTTGAATTTGATGTGTGTTAAATTGCGTCCAAATTTGCTCATTTGTTGTCCGACAGAGGGCAGATCAGAAGATGCTCATAGCGAATAGGATTAATCTGTGTTGGTCTCATGGTTTGGTTCACACGTTAGAGATCAGCCTCACGGATTAGTCTAAAAGCCGATTTGTAGGTGCGACGGGACCTATAGACCAGTCATTAATGCAACGTTTCGCCGCAATTCTGAAATAGCTGACCTGCAAAAAGCACACAAAGTATTGCACGCCTGCATCGAAAGTGATTGGCACCAACTACAGTTATTATAAATAATTAGCCTATAGATAGAATAAAATCAATAAACAATCAACTGTTTTATAAATTAATAGTAACTGTAGCATCAACCTTTCGGTTTTCGACAGAACAGCCAAAAATGTCCGATGAAACGTAACGTCGGTGGCTGGCCTTAGTTATTTGTTTAGAAATAACAGAGGTCAGAACACTAGGAATCGGATCCTACTGTTGGCCTCGTGACGCGTAATATTATAAATAGTACAACTAGGCAGAGTATTTTTCTTGTGCAAGACACAAATAAACATCTGCAGTAAGGAAAGTTATAAATTGAAGGTGGAACAAACTTGAGATTAACCACTTTAGCCTGCTTGTTCAAAACTGAATACTGTCAATACTCCAACATCAACTCTGATTGAAACTCTTCTCTGTGTGAATAATATAGTTTAATTGAATCGATAAATACCATACTTTGGTGGTATCATATTATACACCGAAGAGGTTTGCACGTTTGATTTCATATTACGTGCCCATTTATGCACCGAAACTTTTTTAAATTTTACACAGTTTACAAAGTAGGTTCTAAAAATAATCTGGGAAACTTTCAACACCCCAACCTTCGTAGATACAAAATGGCGGCATATTGAAAAACGATACTTTAAAAACATTAAAAAGGGTTTTTTGGTTTTATAAAATATTTTAATTGTTGCACTTTAGGGCAATATAATTTTTGAATAAAAAAAACTAGAACAAGGCCTAATGAAAAAGCTTAAAAGTCCAGAATTATTAAAATTGAAACCCATCCATAGCAATACACTGACGACAGCGCTTAAGAAATGATTCGAAAGCTCTTACAAAGAAACTCCGCGGTATCCGGAGAAGCTCCTCTTCTATTGTTCGTTTTAGTTCCACATCATTATTGAATTTATGGGTATAAACTTTTTCCTTCAAGTAACCCCATATGAAGAAATCACTAACAATTAGCCTAAATCTGGTAATCGGGGTGGCCAATCCAAAAAATCACTTCCACGACCAATCCAACGGCTATGAAGTTTGTCATTTAGTAATTGCTTGACATGATTTGCAAAATGAGGTGGAACACCATCTTGTTGGAAGGTTGCTTGATTCATTTCTGGTACCATCAAATGAGGTAAGACTACCACAACGTTGTAAACAAATCAGATAACTCATGAAAGTAGTAAGCAAATTGGTAAAATTTTCAATATGCCGCCATTGTTTCTACGAAGGTTACGGAGCTAAAATTTTCCCAGAATATTTTCAGAACCTACTTTGTAAACTGTGTAAAATTGAAAAAAATTCGGTGCAAGAATGGACACGTAATATAAAATTGAACGTGGGTAAATCTCTTCGTGGGACACGGTGTATTTTCACCTCATTTCCACGATTGTCTGGCGTTTGTACAACCCTCTGTTCACTATTCGCCTCATCTGTGCTCTGAATCTTCATTAATTAATTTAATATCCAATGTGTAAAGAATTTTTATTGTGTGGTCGTCCGGTAGTCAGTTGATTGTAAATGACAGGGCTTCTAAATTTTTATAAAACAAGTCACCGTTGATGAAAACTAGTTTGATCATTCATCTGAAACTTTCATTGTTATATGTGCTTGTATGCATAAATTATAGAAACTAAAATTACTTATCTAAAGGATTCTCAAACACGTCATAAATAAGAACTTCCCTTGTGCTATTTGAATTCATAGGCATATTATTCTATTTTCATGTCATGTAGAAGCTTGGGGCAAAAATTTTAGATAACTGGATATTCTCAAATATAAGGTATCTACAAAATATATTCTACCTGAGTTTGAAAATCATAAGTAACGCCCGAAGGATCTTGTAACCTTGTAACAGGAAATTATCATTGTGTCAACAATTCAGCTTGACTAAAAATAAAACTTGTTCCCATCAAAATCTAGTTCAGATACTGCATACTTTCTCCAAGTTGAATGTTGAATGTATTTAGTGTGCGAGAGGATTGTTTATATGTTTCTATAATATCACTATCTATAGTAGCTTTGCTGTTATTTATATTACTTTGTACAACATTCTAATGTAGACACCGTTCTCTTGATGCTATTCAACTAATGTCATCAACTATATCGTCATATTCATGATATGCTTCTCTTGATAGGTATGTCATAGATAAAGCTATCTAGTAAAAATCAGTGACTCATCTTGAGGTATTTTGGTTGTGAACAACATGATAATTCAACTAGATAAGATGCTAATAACTCACTGTTAAAATTACAAACCGGTATCAGATTCATTGCTCCATGCCGGCTGATGGATCAACTACCTACAGATAACATATAATTGTGAGAATGTTGATATCTGAAATGGATGACTCATTGTTTTGAGCAATCCAATTCAATGATAAATATTGTAATACATCTTAAGACACATATTAAGCAATATCAGCAACTTGAGTAAACATTCTCTTATGTAAATAATACTAGACAGTTTTTATTGCAAATCAAAGACTCTGATATTTTCATTTGATATCGACAAAAACGATTAATTGAAATTGATTTCCTAATCAGTTCATATTGACCCTTGAAAGCCCATAAAAAGATAAGTAAACGAGTACCCTACCGCAATAGTTGAATAATTAAAGAAAAAAAATATACGTTGTAGGTAATCAATCCCATTCAGGTTTGAATAAATTGTTATTGATGAATTCAATTTATGTACTCTTGATTTGTATCTGATTTGAGTTTATAGTTGTTGATCTTAAAAGTTTACATTCATTTATACTGGATAAATTTCACATTTATAAGATGCTTTATGAATGATCAACGAATTGTTGATAGGCTTTTAACTGGAAATGACTAAACTAAGAAGTTTACAACATTTTTCTCATTCTAACTAATCCTTAGATTAACGTTTTTAATAAGCAAAAGTAATTCAGTTAACCAGAATAAATTCATGTTTTTATGTAAAGTGTAAACTATCTAATAAATAATATTTAGTGATGTTGCAAATATCACCAATGGGCACATTGGTGTCAATAGTTGAAAGTTTACTACACAGAAATAACAAACAAATTTAACATAAATAATGAAACAGAAGAGAATATTGCTGCTGAAGAGGTCATCTTGAAGTTTCTTGATCGTGGTAGTTCGAAGACATTATACCACTTAGTTTACATATTCAACTAGCTTTACAATCTTATATCAATGTAAGAAGCTAGCTGAAAGTGCAAACAAAAGTGGCATCTTTACTTGAAGTTCTACGTTGACATTGAAGGTCTCACTGAAGTGTTCTTTGCCATGTTATTTTGGATGCAGTTTTGCCAGGGTGGCTAGTTGGCGGTAAGTGCCCGGTGATGCATTCAAATCCAACACCGACCGAACACTTACCATCAAAACCCACCAGCATTCGTCGCCGCCATATTGCAATTTTGTTGAAAAATAAAAAATATCTCAAGCTGATCCTTGTTGAATTGTGGAGCAATGACTTGATTGTACATGAAAACTTAATGCTTTGTATAACTAAGTCAAGTAATATTGTATGGCTAATTGAATTAAACTAAATCTAAATAGACTAATTAGATATCATTAGACTAATAAATTGAATCTTGCCCTGAGTAAATATTCATAAAATAAATGATCAGTTCGTGAAACATTTGTGAACTATTTAAATAACAAGCAAAACTAAAGCTGCGTTTACACCAAAGTTATTAGCAAAATGTTAATAACTTAATCCTTATAGATTCTATTAGATTGAATATAACTTATCATACACATAATCAACATATGTGTTCAGTCAACTTCCGTTCAATCTAATAGAATCAATAAGGATTAAGTTATCAACATTTCGTTAATAACTTCTGTGTAACCCCAGCTTTAGATATCTAAGATAAGATCTATCATAATCAATACTCATATTAAAAACTATTAATTTAATATAATTAACATTTATGATAATATTTAACCTAAATAAAATATAATATTGTATTGAATAAACATAAGGGTGAATGTCAAAATTCCTCTATTGATTACTGATAATGGAACATAAGAACTTAATATAAATAAGAAAACTTGAAAGTATAAAGTATAATTAGAAAATTATAAATTAATTATGTCAAAAAATGATCAACAACTTCTCCAGAGCCTGTCGAGTGTCTTGTTTCAGTTTCAAATTTATACTTGCTTAAATATTCAACAGTCTATACTCTCTCAAATATTCAAAAGCCTATGATATTTTCAAGAAATAATATTAGGCTATCACATTATACAATAACAATTTTATGTGATACGCTGTTATCTGTCTTAATGAATATGGCAATTATTTCCCTAGCAAAGAATATGATTGAAACATACAACAGTCCAAATTTCATACAAATTAAACAGTTTACTTGATGAAACACTTACAGAAAGTTTTTCAATGATATTCTTGTCATGAGATTAACAAATCTAATCTATATAATTTTATTGTAAATGTATCCACAAAATTGACTTAGAATATTGTCTTGTTAACAAAATATATTTTTTAAAATATTAAAACATTTTTTTATCCGTAATGAATATACTCAGCCAATCTACATTTTAATCTGAATACTACCCTCTATAAACTAGGCTAATACGTATTACAATTTTTTTGAATCTACCAATAAAATTTTAGGAATTGTATACTAGCTTATAACAACTGCAGTCTTCTTTTGAATGTCTTTCACTCTTCCAGAAGATTGTTAACGTCACTCTTTATCGGTAATCAAGCTTTAACGCATTTGTAAACCACGCTAAAGCTCAATTATCCAATTAGAGTAAAGCTCATTTATTGGCGTTTCCTTGGTGATTCCTGACGCGACATTATACAGTAAAGGTGGTTCGGAACCCACCTAAAGCTGTAGATCCACAAATCATGTACAAGTCCAGAGATTTTGGGCAATAAAAGTTTATCATTCTAAAAGTCCTATCATTTCTACTCATTTTATAACGTGATTCTCACTATAGTAACTCGAATAATCACATTAACCAGGAACATTATAGTAACTTATATTAGCTATGGTCTATTTCGTTTCGAATGTCCTCCATTCTTCCAGAAGATTGTAAGCCATCACATTTATTGGTAATGGAGCTTTAACGTATTTGTAATCAGCGCCAAAGCTCAATTATCCAATTAGAGTGAGGCTCATTCATTGCCGCTTCCACGATTCCGTGATGATTCCTGAAGCTAAATTAAGCTTCATTAATAGTGGTTCGGAACCTTCCGAAAGCCGTAGATCCACAAATATCTTGAAATAATACTCTCCTTTAATCATGCAGAAGTTTGGAGATTGTGGGCATCACCCTAACAAAAGTTTATAAAGTGAGAGTCATGTTTCAAAGTCAGTATTTTATTAACTGGTTTGCAATCCTCGCCTGCCATTAGTCAGCAAAAGATAGCTCTACCCTTTTCCAACTTTGCACTGTTTGCAAATTTTTTGTAGGTTATGAAGAAATACAACTACCAGAATATTCTATCAAGTACGATGATTCGTTATTAAATCATAAAAAATATATATTATGTTCTTGGTGAATATTGAAATATAATTATTAAACATCATTAGTAAGAATCAACAATAATTGATCAAGATGTTATATATTCCGGGATGACTTGGATCACACTATAAGGCGGTGTCAAAATAAACAATGCTAATATGCCGTCCTATCATTTAAACTGACTTCATAATGTGAATCTCATTATAGTAACTAGAATAATCACATTATAAGGAACATTATAGTGGCTTATATTAGATAAATAAAAAGATTAACCTGAGTACCCTTTTGAATTATTTTGACATGCTTCAGCTACTAATGCCAGTTTCAAGTCTTGAATTATTTTGACATGTTTCAGCTACTAATGCCATTTTCAAGTCTTGAATTATTTTGAAATAAATGGTACTCAGGTTTATATTTTTATTTATATTGAAAGTAGCCCTAAAGAAAAAAGACAATAGAATAGCTTATATTAGCTATGGTCTGTTTTCGAATGTCCTCCATTTTTCCAGAAGATTGGAAGCCATCACTCCTTATTGGTAATCAAGCTTTAACGTATTTGTAGTCAGCGCCAAAGCTCAATTATCCAATTAGAGTGAGGCTCATTCATTGCCGCTTCCATGATTGTCCTTGGTGATTCCTGATGCTGAATTATACAATAATAGTGGTTCGGAACCTTTCTAAAGCCGTTGATCCATTAATATCTTATTTTATATTAGGTATCAGTTATTCCTGGATGAATTGTACCACAGCTATCTACTATAGAAGTTAGTGTAAAAAGAAACAATGCAACTATGCTATCTTACCATATCCACTGACTAAAGAACGTGAATCTCTTCATAGTAGCTAGAAAAAGTAAATTCGTATGGCTTTTGTTGGTGGGGAGTCCCTTGCGGGAAGGTCCCACCGCCTGAATATATAATTTAAGCCGTCAATGGGCCTTACGACTGTCATACTTCAGCCGGGACCGACAGTTTAACGTGCCCGATAACCCGATAACACGGGAGTGATCTGGTTAAAAAACTTTTGGTATTGAGAGGGTTTGAACCCGGGATCTCTATGCTGCTACGCAGGCACTCTATCCACTAGACCACGGATCACTCCATAGTAGCTAGAATAATCACATTAACCAGGAACATTATAGTAACTTATATTAGCTATGGTCTATTTCGAATGTCTTCCATTCTTCCAGAAGATTGTAAGCCATCACTCTTTATTGGTAATTAAGCTTTAACGTATTTGTAATCAGCGCCAAAGCTCAATTATCCAATTAGAGTGAGGCTCATTCGTTGCAGTTTCCACGATTCCGCGATGATTCCTGAAGCTAAATTATTCAGTAATGGTGGTTCGGAACCCACCTAAAGCCGTAGATTCACAAATATCTTAGCTTCATACTTTCCACTACGCATCCTCAGTCTGATACTTGTCGTCATCAACCTTAGTATGACCCAGCTAAATTTCTATTTACAGTTGGAAGTTGCATTTGTTCAAATGCTAATAATAATATTATTGAACGTAAATCCAAATTTAAATGCTGTGTTCCACCCCGAACAACTATGCTACTTCAATTATTGATTACAGGAATAACAGACAGAAGGAAATTTGATAATACTGCTATATAAAAATCATTCCGGGAATTTAACCCGGTGTCACCTCCTAATTGCTAGTCAGGCATGCTTTAACCAATTGCATCAAACCAACAATCTCCGGATAGCAACGCTCAATATTTATACTAAGCCATAGGTTGCCAGCCAGTCTAGCTATAGTTGGAAATTATTTATTTATATTTATATAACAATTATTTATCCATTCTTCTTTTTCACTAATTGATAAAAGTTATTATAAAAATAAAAAAATTGTGAAAAATTAAAATTATTAAAAAAAAATGATTTATTAGAATTTGAACAAATGTAATTTCTCATTAATTTCCAACCGTAGACTGGCTGGCTGCTATGGCCTTAGTATAAAATGAGCACTGCTATCCGGAGATAATCAGTTTGGTGTAATTGGTTAAAGCTAACAGGTACAACCGGGCACGATTCCCGGACTGGCAAATAATTCTTTGTAGTAGTAGCAGCTCTCATCGAATTTTCTTCTAGATGTTTACACTGTGGTCAATATTTGCATTAGCAGAATTCTTCGAGGTAGATAATAATAATTGAAGTTCTATTTCTCACATGCAATGACAATATGAATTTCAAACCTTAAATCATAGAGAAACTTTTTTGGATATCAATTTTGCATCATTCAATTAGGATTTCATTTTTGACAAGTGACTTCATAATTATGTTGTGTTGGTAGTTAATTTGGTTGATTGACTTATATAATATCATTATTCATTATAACTGTATTTACAATGATAAACTCTCATATTATTCACTTATATATTACATATTCTACAGAGAGGAATATATATTTCTATTACTTCGATTTATTTGATTATAGAGTAATGTACAATTATTGGAAATGACAGATAAATTAAATTCTATCTCGAAAATATTATTCTAGATTTAATAATAAATTTTAATAATTATTGAAAGTGGATATTTTGGTTAATTATATTTGTACATAGTCTACAAACAATTTGGCAACGGCGTGAGAATGGTAGAGGGGTAGAGCTATCAGCTTTGTGTAATGACATTCAATCTCAATTCAGTCTCACTATACATAATACTCATTACTTACTATGGAAATATTAAAACTTAACATATAACAGTAATTTTCAATAATTCTTTGTCCTCATATTGCCGATTTTGAGTTCCACATTCTCTCAATTGAAAAGGATTCAACATAAAGAATAAATTCTTGAATCGTGTTAAGCTAATACAACTGGTGAACGAGAACTTATTTTAACGGCAGTCAAAGCTTTAACGGTGGTTAAGCCTTGAGTTGATCTTGAAGATTATCTACTCTCACATTTACTTTTTTAAGAAAGCTTTAACACTGATTAAATTTGTCAAAGCTCAATTAAACCAGCAAGCGGGAGGTAGTGGTGATGATTGTGTAAAGCTAATAAAACTGGTAAACGAGAACTTATTTTAACGGCAGACAAAACTTTAACGATGGTTAAGCCTTGAGTTGATCTTGAAGATTATCTACTCTCACATTTACTTTTTTAAGAAAGCTTTAACACTGATTAAATTTGTCAAAGCTCAATTAAACCAGCAAGCGGGAGGTAGTGGTGATGATTGTGTAAAGCTAATAAAACTGGTAAACGAGAACTTATTTTAACGGCAGACAAAGCTTCAACAATAGTTAAGCCTTGAGTTGATCTTGAAGATTATCTACTCTCACATTTACCGTTTTAAAAAAGCTTTAACACTGATTAAATTTGTCAAAGCTCAATTAAACCAGCAAGCGGGAGGTAGTGGTGATGATCTTCGGTTAGCAAACCGACAAAGTTCTAACGGCGGTCAAGTCGTCGTGCTGATCTTGAAGGTTTTCTACTCTCACACTTGCTCTTTTATAAAAAGCTTTAACATTGATCAAAGTCTGTTAAAGCTGATTAAAAAAGCAAGCGGGACAGCGGGCAAGTAGTCGTGCTGATCTTGAAGGTTTTCTACTCTCACACTTACTTTTTTATGAAAAGCTTTAACATTCATAAAGTCTGTTAAAGCTAATTAAAAAAGCAAGCGGGACAGTTGTTGATCTCGGGTGCCGGTCCTTGTTGCCAATCATGACGTTTTACTATGCTAATCTCACTAGATTTTACATTTTTTACAATTTTAATAGTTATCAATGAATATTATTGTACAGTAACGTTTAGCAGATGAATCAATCAATAAATAAAGCTGCGTTTACACCAAAGTCTTATTAACAAAATGTTTATTTTTCCGTCCTTATAGATTCTATTAGATTGAACGGAACTTGACAAACACATAATTATGTTCATCATGTGTATGATGAGTTATATTCAATCTAATAGAATCTATAAGGACGGAGAAATAAACATTTTATTAATAACTTTGGTGTGAACGCAGCTTTATGATTGTAAAATCTCTTTAATAACAATGTTTCACTAACACAAATGATAAAATCAGTAAAATACTGAAATTCTGTACCCTTATAGAATTTACCAATCTTTAGAATGAGAATGTATTAGTGAGTTTAAAAAATAAACAACTATTATTTCTGCCATCTGTAATATTCTCAGTGAAAACTTTTATACAAATCAAATAATTTTTCATTTCCATCTTCTATGCCCAATACAATAACAATTTGAGTTCTATTCTATATATTCCAACATATACGCATTCTAGTTTTTAACAAATATATAAAATTTGTAGTAATAATCAGTTTTAAATTTTGTGTTTAATAATAACCCCTAGTTTATTCCTAGTAACAATGCTCGTCCCAAATACTGGTTTCTAAAACACTTATTAATAACCTAGCTATAATAGTCTAGATTTTAATAAGAATCCTAGAAATTGGACTTAGGTCAATAATATTACAATAATATGGTGGGCCCAATAATATCTACGGTACAAATTAATTAAACTAGGTTTAAAATATATTAGATTCCAAACTACCTCAAAATTGTCTAAAAGTAATTAAACTTAGTTTAAACTAAATCAGATTGCACCTTCTGAACGTCGATTTGGCAACAACAGTTTTAGGCGATTCCCACCCGGTGCGATAATACAGTAGATAACTCGAACCGGGCTGAAATTACCTTAAACTGTTGAACATGTTTCGCTCCCACAAGTCAATACTGGACGAAAATAGGTCTTTGGATTTTTGACTGATAGTCACAGGAATTACGGCTGTGATATAGATTTATTCAAACTATTATATGCACACCAGTAGTTCCTTGGACCAACAGCCATGATTTGAGGAAATACATTAGAAATATCTCGTTCGAAATTGGAAAAAATTAAACATGACGAAAATTTGTGACCGTAATTAGCGAGTATTAGGTCTAGTCACGCAAATTGATAAACTCGTGTAATAGAACAATACCCGCTAACTATTGGCACATTGATTGTTGATTTTTCCCAGAATTCTTCATAAAATATTTTCTCTCCTGCCAATATTTTTATTCTATGAAGCTAAATGTATTTTTCTAATGTAATACAAATCATTTTTACTTCAACACTTAAATTTTAAACAATAAGTTTTAAATTTTAAAACGAGTAAAATTTATTCAAATTCGGTTATATCCAGGCTCCTAATCCATAATATTAAAAATAATACAGCAAATTATTTATTATTAATGTACTAGATTACACGTTTCACATGAATGAAACGACAAAAACTACTGTTTGTTTCGCAATTACAAAATTATATTTAAAAATAATATTTCAGGTAGTTCACGATTGTATTCATGATACTGTAATTTTTAATATTGAGTAAATTTCATGTAACAAAACAAATTACAATATAAAATAATAATTAATGTTCACTCAATAGTTGAATCCTATAAGAGATTTGTGTAAACATACGGTTTTTACAAAACAGTTTAGCGGCCAACTGCTTGGACTAGATTCCTAGATAAGTGTATTCAAATACATCATCTATGCCCTCTTAATTGTAAGGCTATAACAGAATTTAAGAAATCGATTGGCGCTCAGCCTGTATAAAAGCATTAACAATGATTTTTTAATTATCCAATTCAATATAGGCCTTATTATAATAAAAATCGAACTAGGCCTACATCAATAAATTTAAGTTATTAATTGTGTTAGTAATTTTATGTACATAAGTAGTAATAGTTCAGCTATTTACCAATCACAATGAATTCCAAGAAACATAACGGAAGCAACTCAACAACAAGTTATGTTCCAGCTTATTCTAATATCTAAACTCATCAAAGTGAACTGACTTACTATCAAAGAGCTCTGGTCTTATCCCTTATCTAATCGCATTTCTTGATAACTTCAAAACTATCTAATTCACATTCAACTTGAATAAGCGAAAATGTTAAAGTGAAATCTTCTGTTATACCAATAACATTTTAAATTAATCAGTCACTAATTTTATAACCTATCTAATTATATATTAATGATAATCATATCATTTAAATTGTTATTGAAATTTTTATTTTTAAACCATTGACATGATGCAAATTGAAATCCAATTGAATATAAAACTTAACATATCTTATAACTTAGCATAGAAAATTTTGTCAAAAAGAATTTCTTAATTTGAATATACATGCAACTATTACTATGAATCATATCACTAAAATTTGTGAATCAGAAAATTATTCAATCATCTAATCCAGGTTATTTGTCTGAATTCATAATCTCCAATATATTGAAATTCCAAACAAAAAGTGTTCAGATGATGGACAAACTAATAAAACTTATGAACCACATCTTTAAATTTTTCCAAATCCAACTAAATTATTGTGGAAGTTCATTTCAAAATAAAAATTGGGCCTAAAAAATCAGGCCTACCAGACCTGATTGGATTGATTTAATAGGATTTGAAGCTCAATACTATGAAATGTATTGAAAAACTAAAAACGGTATTTCCATCAAATTGGACTGTTCTTGTAATGTTGTAATAAAATGATATGTACTAATCTACATGAGAATTTACTATTTGTTAAATTCAATAATAATTTTGAATGGAAAATCAACACTTTTAAATATAAATCAAAAGTGTATCATCTTTACGATTAAGAATTTAATCCCCAACCTATGCAATTAAATAGTTAATCCAACTTATTAAATCATGAATATCAACAATCAGAAAATTATATTTCAAAACTAATCCCAATTAAAAATTAATATTATAAATACAACATTTCAAAGCAATTACACATAAGAATCCAAAAACGTTATTCTAAAACTTCCTAACTAGATTCCGTAATGAGTTATTATAATAATAACTTTATTCCTGTAAAAGATTGGTTAGTTTCAAAAAGAGATTCATCCTACCTTTCATTGAAGTTGTGCGATGTGGAGTCACCTCCCCCTGCCCCTTCCTTATTTGGTTTCTCTATCATGTTGATGACTAATTCTACAGAGTATAGGTACATCAGTGATGTTGTAAAGAATCACAACCCGTATCTATCAATGAATCGTTTAGTAAATCACATAAATCTACTTTTGAAATGACTCAACTTTAAACTTATTCGGCTCAAAAATAGAAACTCTGCAAAATCATTAAACTCTTTCAGGAAACTAGGAAATTAGAAAATTATAAATGAACTTTCATGCTTTAAATTGAATTTAAACCTTATTCAAGATGAATTAACACTTCTTCAAATAAAACTTGAGAAAATAATTATTGAAATCCGAATCAATTGAAATTATAAATATTGATTTACTGTATGTAAATGTGAACCATAAAGTTACAATCTTACTTTAATAGTGCAATTCATTTAAAATGTAACAAAAATAAGATTTAGCAAGTCCACACAGTATTCTCTACACACTTTCAAGTTAATGACAGTACGGTAACACACTGTCAAGTAATATGAATGTATGGAGAATACAGTGTGGATTTGAGACATCTTAACTTGCTGTTAAATGAATATTACTATTAGTTAATTATTAACTTTGGGGCTATTCATTTACAGTATTTGAATTTGACTAATGACAAGTAATAATAATTGTTCTATGACATCACTAATGTACTCTACATAATGACACACTAAGTCGCTAGAATCACTCAGAACCGCGGGGCTCTTACCCTAGACCAGAGGAGGTCTTCACCGCTCAAAGCCCGAACCACAACTGACAAAATCGAGGTCCGTTTCTTCCTGAGGTGCACTTTCTCCCTTGGCGAGGCGAGTGGTGGGGAAAAGCGCCGGCCTATAGGAGCGCTCGCTCTGTGGCTGGCTCGGCCAATAGGAAGCGTTGCTCCGTTCCCGCCACCACGCCAATCCCTGTTGTGGGTTTGAAACGGTTTTCCCGTTGGCGGGTATTTTGAAAATGTTTGGTTTCTTTTATGAAGAATGTGAAGTTTTAGGAGGACTTTTAGAAGATTATGCAATTTTGGAACTTTATATTGCATTAATTTTGTATTTTTTTATTCCATGAATAATAAGACATTTTTTGTAGTTTAACATATTTGTAGGATTTAAATTGTAGAATTACTCCATAATTGAAATGGATTAATTATGTTGTAAACTTCACCATATCGCTGAGAGCTTGAATTATGCTGGGATATACATTAATAAAACTGTCATTATGTATTATTGTAAATAACTTTCCAGATTTCATAAAAATTGAAATTATATTGATGTTAACTAAGCTATTATGTAGTTATCTTAAATATTAGTGAGACATGTTTATTGATAGTCAATAACCAAAAGGGAAAGAATAAATTATGTTTCAAGGACGCTGCTTGTTATATGTGATATTAGAAACATGATCTGGAAAATGGTAGCATAATCGTTGAAAAGGATTATCCAAGTTCTAATTCAATATTTCTTCGTTTGACATAATTAATTAATTATTTTGGAATCTGAACATTACCCGAACTATTCAAACGTCAATTTGATTCTTCTATGATAGATTAAAAGTAATTCAATTCAGGATATACCTGTCTTTAGCAAACTGTGAACATGAAGATTCAAGCTCTCAGACCGATTCTTGAACAACCAATAGTAATGATTATCTTTGACATTATTGATTTTTATCCCAACTCCGTCTGTTGAAGGATTTTTTTATTTCATCTCTTGTACTGTAGATAAATCTTGAATTTCACTTTATGAATTTAGATCATACGAGCAATAATACAAGACTACTAATGTGAGAAAATACTACTATCAAAACCAATGCTTCATTCTTGGTTTCTTTTTCTACCCAACAGAACACAGCTTCATTGAATTACAACAGATTTAAAAACTTCAGGATCTTGCAGAGGTTTTATGAGGGCTGCTTTTCTATGTCTTATTTCATCTTCCAGTCATATTTTTAAATGCTTTTGAGTCTAGTTTTTGTCTGTACTAGTGGAATATAAGCCCACATTGGTTTAGATCTGCTTTAATAAACTCACCACGTTTCTGGTGGTTCGAAAGTCTCCTATATTAGGTCTCTGATTTTTTCATAGTCAGAAGTTTGAGGTAGTGTTCCGAACTGAAAAGTGTATCTTCTTTAACAATCATAATAATTTCACTACCTTCTTATTGAACAATTATTATTATCATCACTACTCTTGCACAAAAATGCAATCAAATTTAACCACCCTATTGTCTTAGATTCGTTGACTGGTTCTCCAGGCAACGCTTACGATAGATTGCATAATTTTACTGCGGTTAAATATTAAATTTGAATGGATTATTGTACAAATGGCCTTTTTTACTGACACCAGGGTGGGGAGTGGTCTGGAAAAGTCAGATAATTTCAAAGTTCTGGAAAGTTTAGGAAAAGTTCAAAATATGTTCATGTTTGAAAAAGTTCATGTTTAAAATAGCATGAAATACCTTGAAGATAAATAATTGAATTGTTGAGAGATTTTGAAGTTGTTTTGAGTTTTTTTTGAAGTTGAGAGCTCTTAGTTCTGATAGATCTGGAGTCAGTCTTTTCCTCAATGCAATATCTTGTTGACCATTGCATGTATCTCACTGCACCAGTTCTGCTTCTAAAGTAAATTTGTCGGCCAAGGAAATTTGTTTTAAAATCAGGGAATTTTCAAATCTCATTTCACTAGCTACCCGGTGCTAGTCTTCTAATTTATCATAAAACAATAACATTTTTTAATAACATTATATTTTCTTTGTAATGGGATTCACTTTAAACTGTCAGTCAGCATTGGTTGATTCAGATGCATTTATGTTATTAAACAAGTATATATAGATATAGGATCTATGTTAGTTATTAAAAGCGTATTACTTGAATGTATAATGGGAATGGAGATAAAGATATGAAGAGTCTATGATTATGAATTTAGATAAAGATATGAAGATAAGAATCATTAATGATTCGGGTGGAAATCTGGAAAGATAATTGGGCAAAATTTGAACAAATATTGGATGATTTGAATTTCTCTAAGGATAATCGAATAGATAATGAATGTTTAGAGGGATTAGTTGCAAGATATGAGAGATAAAAAATGAGTTATTCAATTTGATTTATAGTTAATTTGAACTATAGTTAGACTCACTTTAAACTGTCTTGGTTTGATCGGATGCAAATTTATGTTAATTATACTGGATATTAATTTTATACTCATATTAATATATGTGTATCAGATACCATTGTAATTTGTAACAAATTACAATTTAATTCTCACAAAGCTCATTGTAATTACAAATTACAATGCAATTTGTAACAAATTACAAATGAGATTCACTTCAAATTATCAGCAATGATTTAATGGTAAGCATTGATGTTATTTATGAGGAATAACTGAAATATTGAACTGTTCTACGCTGTAGAGTAAACCACCCTATTCCGTAATTACTTTATCTGTATTTGCAGCATTAAATATAGTACAGTTATACAGGATGTCTCACGAAAAGTGTAACAGCCGAAGACTATAAATTCTACATTAAATTTGCAACAAAAAATGTCCAGTAAAATTTTCTTATATCGACATTAGTTATCGAGATATTTGGATTTTTCGATATTTTCGAAAAACATCCATAACTAGTAAACTATCAGTCAAAATCTAATTCCAAGGACATGGTTGGAAAGAGAAAGAAATTTACAATAATATTCATATAATTTGTTCCTTTGTTTGACGTTTTCGAACTTTTTATGAGCTTTCAAACTGTTTGAAATTTGGCTTTGAACTCGACGAATGTACTTTTTTCAACTTTGAACGCTCATAAAATTTCAAAAACTTGAAACAAAGGAACAAATTATATGAATATTATTGTAAATTTCTTTCTCTTTCCAACCATGTTCTTGGAATTAGATTTTGACTGATAGTTTACTAGTTATTGATGTTTTTCGAAAATATCGAAAAATCCAAATATTTCGATAACTAAGGTCGATATAAGAAAATTTTACTGGACATTCTTTGTTTCAAATTCAATGTAGAATCGATGTCTTCGGCTGTTACACCTTTCGTGGGACATTCTGTATATGTAGTTGTACATTATTCTCTCCTTACTTTATCATTTAGTGCAGTAGTAAATAGATATTGTGGTGGGTGAATAACAGGGCCTATCCCAAGTATATTCTATATATATATATATATATATATATATTATATATATATATATAGTTTCTATTTACAGCTATACAACTTGTATTTATATAGTTGTATACTCTATATATAGATATATATGACGCGTTCCGGAGTTCAATGTCCTCAGATTTCTCCACACGTGATCGCATTCATACATTCCTGGAAATTCCAAATTATGACTTCAGCCGTTAGGACATATTTACTCAATAGAAAGTTTCACATGATGCAAATGGAATGGAAACTTTTCTTTTGTTTATTATGTTGAACGAAATAAATTAGTCTAATGATGTAGTGGTCAATAATGTGACTTGACTAATATATTATTGGTTTGTGAATATGTTTGGTTGAAGTTGAGCAACAAAGGGATGATTCATTAGGCTTCGGCTTGCAAATACACAGTTCCTTCTTGATAAGTAAAATGTCAAACTTCAGTAAACGCTTCTATGAATTAAGATAAAAGAAAATTGAGCGCTGTTGTCAGAGAAGTTATAGAAATGTTGCATAGTGAACATAGTTTGCTAGTTGCAGTTGAAACGAATTAAAAATCTTGAACATAGGGTCTTTACTGTAGTTAAACGGTACGATTTCAATAGGTGACTAATTCTTTAAGGACATTTATTTTTTTTAATTCAATGGAAATAAATGTGAAGTTAAAAGGTTGAAAACTTAGCGTTTCACTAAAATACCCTATAGATACTAACAGTTATTAATCAATATGAATGTATTACTATTACTTATACAGTAGCCTATGAGGAAAAATATTCATAACCATTCTACAAGATTTTTATACATTGAGAAATAGACTACCAGAAGGAGAGGTTGTGTTGGTATCTTATCACTCAGATAAGTTTAGAAACTGCTACTCCCGTTTTCGAGTGACCACTTGAGGAGCCCACTCTGCTAAATACATTACACATGAGTTTCAAAATTGCTTCCTATGGTTCGGAACCCACTTGAAGTTATAGGGTCTTCCATTTCTAATCAGCACCCTTCCCATTACCAACGCACAAGCTTGGAGTTTATGTGGGCATCATCCTCAGAAAAAAGCAAAGGTCCCATTAAAATTCCATATCACTTCTGCATATCATTGAGTCTCTCTCTACAATATATTGCCTGAAGTTTAATGTAGAATGTTCCCCTAGCACATTTAAATAAAAATAATGAAATGCTGAATTAGTAGCTTGTACACTAATTTTACAGGATTTTACACATTGTATTTGAATGTAATTTGATCTCTTTGAGTTTGTCAATTGCGTATATTGGTCTAAAATGGTGAAAAATATTTATTTATTGATACATTGAATCACAATTATCACATTACGGAATGAAGAAACCGGTTCTAGCTCAAAACTTCTTCTATTTTCACATAATGAATAAGTGTCATGCTAAACTTCAGTGGAGTACAGGATCTTGAAAAAAATGCTCTTCATATAGGATAGAACAGGTTCTAAGGATTGTCTATTTTCATCAATTCAATAGATTTATTATTGACTTCATTACTCTTTTCCTCTAATCCATTTAATATATATTTTGTTGAAAATTCCAAAAAGTTTTGTTGTGTCTTCTCTTTTTTATTTGATCTTGTTGAATGCTTATTCTCAATTCTTGTGAAGTATGAATGAATGTTTAGAACAATTCACGTGTATTTTATCAACATGAGCAGTTAGCTAAATGTTCGTGCTGGTATCTAATTGCTGAGGTTAGATTAGAGACGCGCGTCTGTTATGCCGTTGTACGGGTGACCACTTCACCCGGTTCTGCAATGTATAGTTTATGAGCATCGTAGTCGCGTTCTGTTGATTCGGAACCCATTTAAAGCTGTTGCATGCATGTGGATATTCATCTCTCATCATCATCCATCCGATTACTCACGCACAAGCCTAGAGCTTATGTGGGTATCACTCTCAGCAAAAACGCTATTTAACCCCGTGTAAGATTATAATGAATATAATAAAAATAATTTTTGTGATAGATAATGAAACTCTATCAACAAAAATAGAACAATAGGTTCTATTGAAACTCGTAGCATGTGTAAATAAACTGCAAAACTTCTAAATAAAGAATATGAGTATTTTAAATGAACTGCTCTGGATCTAAATTCTAGTTATCTAGTTGATGAACCAGATCTTCAATAGAATATCGCGCTCATTCACTTCAAATGTATTATATACATTAGATATTTAGACAAATAGAATTAAATAAAATTACTTCTTCGAACACATTCATCTTTGAGAGAATGACAGAGAGTAGTTACGCTGGTTACACCATTAACAATATAAAGGAATCGCTACTTCATTACTAAACCATCTCTAGGGCTCACCATAATTAATTGCTACTGGTTTAGCAACCAAAACTAGTTTATCGATAATTCTTTAATTAGTGGTTGTGATAATCTTAAGTCTTTCTAATCATATGGATATCTACCACTATAAAACCTTCACTATAACACTAAAAGGCATTTATTCAATATTGTATCTATCACAAATGGTGACTTCTAAGTTGAGTGAATGGAAACCCTAGAAAATTGAACGTTTTAAAAGGAAAAACAGTTTTCCTTCTCTACGGCATAGATCGACATTCTAAAAATTAACAATTTTAAAAGGAAAAACAGCTTTCTTCTTCCATAGCTTCATTAGTCTTTATAGCCATTTTTGTTGTTTTTATGTAGAAGCTGCCATTAGAATTGACAGGGGTTTGTATGAAAAGCCAGCTAAAATCCATGGATGAATGTTGATTCTTTTCTACAGCGATTTGTCTTTAGTTTGTCTTCCAGGACAATATAGGAGACTAATATCCTTTTTACCTGAAGTATTACTATACATTCCTAGTCTTTTCAGATCAATGACCTTTCCAAAACAGGGTGGTAGGTATTAGAGTGTGGTGGGAAGGGTGAGGGGGTGTAGCTCCAACCGTCCCTGGCAGGAAAAGAAGGGACAATGCAAAATAGAAAAACTATTCAAAAACTGGCAAACATATTTCTGTCCGGTTTTATAGTTGAATAAGCGCACATTGTACACTCCTAGAAGAGAGATTCACTTGGAACTGTCAGCATTCCTTGTGAAATAACACCATCGCTTCCCATTGAAACAATGCTGTTAGTTGCAAGTGATGATATTTGGCACTATAGAAGAGAGGACATATTGTTCTAATTCGTGGAGGCTCGCAGGGTGCAGGGTGCAGGGTGCAGGGGTGGAGGGTGCAGGCCAATATTACCGTTAACTGTAGTACAGTCCAAGCCAGAAGCACCAGTTGCACATTCACTGTCAACAGTCAGCATTGCTCACAATTAACACTAATGCGCTGCCCATTCGACCAACACTGACAGTATGCAGTGAATCTCAGTTGACAATGAGCTATTTGTGTTGAACGGTGGACGTGCATAAACCAGCCAGTGAGTGAGTGAGCGAGTGAGCGAGTGAGCCAGGGTAGTAAGAGTCGTTTATGATGGAAATTTTGCTTCACTAGATAACAAGATAATAGCATTCACTATTATGTTGTATAATTATGTCCAATGCTATACGCTTACTATGTTGTATGTGAACAGCTATCTTGGTAATACTTTAGAGTAATTAGTCTAATTATAGACTAATACATTGTAGTAGTCTTCAGAAAGCTATGCAATCTAATTCTGTGACAAGCATTGATTTTGATTCTGCATTCCTTTGTAAATCAAAATCATCCACTCCTTCAAATCTTTTTTTCACCACCTGGTCCTATCGGTTTTTTATCCTTTTCCTTATTTTTCTTCCCCCATACCATCCTTTCATTTCTTTCTATTTACTTCTACTGTTACCTCTTTTACCTTCTCATGGATTGAAGGTTTTCCTAGTACATGGATAACCATATTAAAAACACTTTACTTACATGGGCTACTTTTGTACAAATTAATAAAAACAATATAGAAACCTTGTAGTACTCTTTATTATTTAAAAACTTGAAATATTTCAACGACTAGTTTCGACTCCAACTCGAAAACTAGTCGTTGTTGAAATATTTTAAAGTTTTTAAATAATAAAGAGTACTACAAGGTTTTTATATTATTTTTACTAATGGATAATCTTCTTTGAAGTTTTTCTGTTTATTCAAACATTTACTTTTTAATCCAATATTATTGAAATTATTAGGATATCAAGTGTTTTTTTGGGTCACGAAATTCAAAATTGTTATCACTTATCAATTATTCTCAAGGAGTATCGGACCAGAAATGTGAAGAGCGTGACATACATGACACATGTAACCTTCTTAACTTCATTAGGCTATCATTAAAATTTGAAAGAGGAATAGTGCAAGCTGAGCTTCATTCTCCTCTTTCAGATTATGATAAAATCTATTATTATCGATTATTGTGATAATTTTATTGATAAATAAATAATTATGTGAGTTGAAAATTCATTACGCAAAAATATTGGCAACGGGTTTTTGCGAACCAGAGCTCCGAAACGGGTGGAAATTGAAAATGACAACATTGAGGATGATCCTCATGAAAGTTATAAATTAGTTGAAAAAATATTTACACCCGTTCGGATCGAACAAGAGATCCAGAAAGAGTCACCACGTCATCAAAGTACTGGTTGAGAGTATTGGCGATTTGATAGGACTTATCTCTTACGTAGGCTGTGTAGGATAAAAATAAAATAAATTCGTTTTTATCATTAAAATTAGAATTAATTATTTACTTCAATAAGAAGGAAAACAGGCCTGTAACCATCCTTGGTAAATTTAGAATCTTTATGAAAATTTTCAAGTTGATCAGTTTGGATATAATCCCTATCTTGCCTGTACTCTACAAAAAGTCAATTTTATGTAGTAGTGAAGAGGAGCTTTAAAGTTATGACTTTTCCTATAAACTGGAATTCTTGTTGAAGTATTTTTCTGATCCTGATACCACCATAAGTTGTAGATTTTTGCGTGGTTAATGATTTTGATAATGCTCTCTGATGGATGCTTCTACAGTTTTGTGGGATTTTGAAGCTCATTACTGATGAGTAAGCAGTAAGCACTAAAGCAGCCACCCTTCCAACGAGAGAACCGAGACACAGTGTTTATCTAATCTGTGCAATTAGAGATGGGACTATCATTTTGCAATTGAAGAGTATTAGAGAGGATTTGATATTTAAAGTATTATTACTTGATATTATTCTATTCTTCACATTGGTTAATTAATAATTACCATATTACTTTTTCGCCTAATTCAACCCGTGCCCAGTTATTAATAATAATTATTCATCCTGTTTTTTTGTTGATAGTTTGATTTGATTTCGGTGGGATCCGAACGAGAACGAGCTGACGAGTTGATACATTGAATTTGTAATTTTTGTATTAATTTGAATGAATTTATGAGTTGCTTAATTGAATTGATTTCGGAGCTCATATTTAGCTTACAAAAAGCTTGGTTCAATTCGTCACTCGTACAACGAAAGAAACGCCATGAATTCAGAATCTTGAATCATCATGAATTCAGAATCATCCTGTTCTTTTGTTGATAGTTTGGTTTGATTCCCCTATAGATTGTAATAACGCATCATAAATATAAACATCATTATAAATAATGTTTATCATAATGACAAACATAATTTATTGATTTTATCATCGTTATTCCTCCTCTTATTCTATTTGATATTTACGAGTATTATTAGCAGAAAATTTGCAAATATTAATCTTATCTATGGAATTAGCCAATTTCCATTGACTAAGGAATTAGTTAGTACTCACATTTGATGAATAATAAGACTCATTAGAAAGTTGTTGGGCTCGTTGGTTGCTTTAGATTAGATAGGAAAAGCTTAGATTAGATAAGCGACAGCATGCAGGGCAGGGCTGCCCTTCTTTCGTTGTACGAGTCACGAATTGAACCAAGCTTTTTCTAAGCTAAATATGAGCTCCGAAATCAATTCAATTAAGCAACTCATAAATTCATTCAAATTAATACAAAAATTACGAATTTAATGAATCAACTCGTTCCCAGTTCGTTCTCGTTCGGATCCCACCCAAAGAGAAGTAGGCGCTTTCATCTCAATTATCACTCCACTTCTTACGTAGCCGAGATATTATATGGGGGCATCATTCTCAACAAAAAATTAATGAATAAATCATTTGAAACTTAATTGATCAGACTGAATCTGAAACTCTTGGTACTTCATAAGTTGAGAGCTTCGTTATCTTATCCCTGTAATTCGGATAACACCTTAAAATAATCCTTCAATTCCGCTCTAGCATCATTCCTTCTGTTACACACATACAAACCTTGAGATCAATATCAATACACTAACTAAATAGTAGAACTTAAATAGATCATGTAGTTTTTCAGCTCTAAATTTTCAAGCTTATTCACATTTTTGGACCTTTTCACATTATTTAGTTAGTGTTAGTGTTATTGATTCATATTAACTCTATTCATATTAACTATTTCTAAATTCAAAATCTGTTTGTTTTCTTGGTTTTGTAGTGTATTTTTTTTCATTTTTAATTTATTCAATTTAATCCATACATAATTGTAGACTATTAATGTTTGGTAAGGGGTTCTTTCGAACATGAACTAATTAAATTTATTGGGGAAATTTATCTAACCGGAGGAGCTTGAACTAGATTGCTATCTCTAGAATACATCCTCAGTATTAAATTGATCAGTCTAAGCTAGTCGAAGCTAGAGCAGTCTAGATCGCAGCTAAACTAGCTGCTAGAGTGTTGTCTTTGTTCCACCAAATGTTGTTCTTTGTTCTCACTTTGCTCTTTGACAAAACTGAGCTCCGTTTCGCTTGGTAGCACTTCTGTTCAAAGTCGTAGTTATTGTTCTCACTTTCAACTTTTCCAGAAATGGGTGTGTATTTTCATACAAAACTGTATAATAGCAGGTAGAAGAATACCAGAGGGGACACTGGTACCTGGAAAAGTAGAGCTGGTTGGGGTGTGTGCCGATTTCTAATTATTTCTCGGAATAATATCCTTTTCTACAAAATGAAACGTGAGCCAGTGTCACTTGTATAATATATTACCTTTTTCAAAAACTGGCTAGGCCTGTATACATAGTAATATAACTATTCATAAATATTACAATGTCTATAAGACACCCTGATCTGGCTACATTGCTATAGATCACCCTCTTTGAAGAGAATTTGGAGAAAGGTTGAATTTTCTAATATTCTTTACTATTTCTCCATCTTTGTTGTACGAAGATTGTGAGCTTTCTCTTTTGTCAACTAAAATTTTGCCTATCTCTGCCTCTAGTTTCGTGATTACTAAATTATTTGTAATACTTATCTATAAAAATATTTACAGAAAATCTTGGCTAGCGCTCAAGTTTACTCTCAATGCTTGTCGAGCTGCAGTATTGAAATAAGCTATTTTGTAACTTTGTAAACATTTACATATTTGATGACAATATTATGTTTAGAGGAAATTTGATTGATTATCTACCATATTCATAAATTTGTAACTCGATGCGATGTATCTATTTATTTGTTATTGTTCAGATTGTAATAGGATAAAATAGTCTGAAAGGTCAGAAAACCAGACAATCATCCCAAACTTCTTTTTCCCTCTATGTTATACTGATATATAAATAGGTCGTTGAAATATTATGGTCATGTCCAAATTCGTGTGCATATCAAGGGATGCCACTTAATAATGAGAGCTTAATTATTAATTTTGTGTTCCGAGAAATTGAGAGGAAAGCCGAAAAATATAAACCTGTTGGGGAATTTAAAGAATATTAAATAAAAAAACTATTTTTATAGCCGAACAAAGTGTTGTAAAATATTGTTGGAGAGGTTATGAAGACCTCTCATTATAAATCTTGAGTTTGGAATGAAGCCCGGTCAAAAATATTTTTCTGTGAGTATCGAGCCACCTGTCCCTCCAATTGGATGCATTTCATTTATTTATTACATTCCTCAATCAGAATATAAAATTAATGATTGGGAGAGAATCAACAGGAGAAGACGACAATTTAATAGCCAAGTACGTGAATAATAATAAGAAATTTGGAATCATGATAAAGTTCTCGTAAAATATATTTCAGTTAACAATGTATATTTCTCTGTAAGCCTAAATTTTTATGAGTACCTCCATATTTAGCTCATGAAACTCCTTATCAAGAATGAATAGTACTGTATTCCATTTTGCAACACAAAAAAGTAAGTAATTTATTAACTTTCAAATCAAATTCTCAGTGAAATATCCTATTCTATAATAGAAAAGAACTTCAATGGAGATTTTTCTTGTCATGGAACATGGGAACAGCATTTATTCCTTGTTTAAGTACCTTAGAATTCCGTTTAAATGTTATTCAACATTTCTTAGACCATTTTTTGAATGTGTTTTTTGTGAATACTATCGTGAGATTCACTACAAACTGTCAGCATTTCTCATAGATAACACCAATGCTTCCCATTCAACCAATGCTAATGACACAATCTCACTATTGCTCCAATCACTTGAAGTCTTATCCAATCTATGCAACGTACATCCAATATTCCGTTATCTTTGAGCAGCTTGGTATGTTCCCATACCTTACCAGTATAATGCAAATGTATTTGTGGCTGAGGAAAGTTTGCAGGTGTAGGTGAATAATAGTCCCAACTAACATTCAATCAAGCAGAAACTTGTTATGGAAGGTAACCAGAAATTCCAAGCTGTCAGAAATCGTAGTTCCCAGTAGAAGACAGACCCATGTCACCAGGGTGTATTCTCAATTAGACATATCTGCAATACGGTATGTGGTTGTTAGTCAACTGATTGTATTGCAAGATAGTGGTAGTTAACGGTTTCTAGCTAAATTAATCGTGCAGCTACATGTCGAGGTCAATGACACTAAGGTTGTCGAAATTGTATGAATGTTTTGATTTTAGATGGAATTACATTCTTAGAGAATTCCAATTTATAATGCAATAATCATTACTCATCTATTACAGTATTACGGTACATGAATAAATTAAATTTGACAAAAATTACCTGAATAGAAAACAGGCAAACTCATTCAAAACTATTAATAAAATTTAATTCCATTTTTTATAAGTTGTAATTTCTCATGTTGTGATAATGGAGTTTGCTACGCTACTAGAATTAACTTACAAGGTTTCACAATTTTTAGCCAATTTATTCGGATAATAAGTCATATTCAAAATGAGACCTTGCTCTTTGTGGAGTATTGTATACTCTTAGTTACCAGACTAACTATCAATAGGCAAAATACACTAGATAAATAAGGTAGTGGTTTAAATCAGTGGTCCGCTGATAAGTTAACAATCATATGCCTGCTACTCCCGTTGGAAGAGTGACCGCTTCAGTCAACTCCTCTGAATATGATTCATGAGTTGTAAAATCGCTTCCCGGTGGTTCGGATCCCACCTAAAACTGTATAGGTTCATTCATCTCTCATTACCATCCGCCTCATTACTCAAGCACAAGCCTAGAGCTCATGTGGGCATCACCCTCAGAGAAAAAAATCAATTGACAAAACTGGATTCTTTACATCGATTTTCCAACTACCTACCGTTGTATTCCTTCATTTGAATAATTGTATAATATGAAAATATTGTTTTCCATGAACATGAATACCCTGATCAACATACCTTCAGACACTTACGCACAATACTAGGTTCGATTTGGACATCATCCTCCAAATCAATGAATAAATTGAGCAAATATAATGAGGAAGTTGTTCAGTTTGATAGTTGGTTGAAATGTGAAAGGAACGGCAGATATTGCACGGAATGCTAATCTGTTTTTAGGATTTTTCCGATTCGATTCAATTCAATTTAATTCAATTTATTTTTACACACACATACAAGTTTGATACAGAGATTAACAAAAAGAATACATGCAAACAACAACAATACACATTATAAAAAAATAAAAAGAAAGTGGTGCAAATAAAAGGGTGGAAGATTGAAGGGTTTTTCCAACTATGGATATCCATGTACTAGGAGAACCATAAATCCTTGAGAAGGTGAAAAAGGTATCAGGAAAAGTAAATAGACGGTAGATAATATGAGAGGATGGGATGGGAGAAGAATAATAAGGGAAAGGATGGAAAAGAAACCGATAGGACCAGGTGTTAAAAAAATTATTTGAAGGACTAGATGACTAGATGAATTACAAAGGATTGCAGAATAAGCAACCACACAAGTGAGAAGAGTACACTTTGTGAAACATCTCATAGATAGAAGAATTAATTGCATTTGATCCAGGTGTGGATAATATCCTGTTTTAGTTTTTTATTTATTCTCGCACATTCAATATACTGTTCGGGGATTGTGTTAATGATTCTACTGCTTATGTATATAAGTTGTTTTCTGATGGTTTCTTTGTTTGTATTGTAAATTAGATATTTATTTGCTGTAGGTCTTAGGTTGTATAGGCTGTTGGCAGCATTATTTGGAGAAGGGAAATCAGTTTTATGCTTAATAATAAACTTTACTACTTTCAGAATATATAATTGTCTAATTATTGTGAGAACATAGAATTCTTGAAAAGTCATACTGATTGGGAAAAGTCTAGGTTTATTTAGAATAGTTTTGATGATCAATTTTTACTTTCCTTGCCCTATTACCATAGGTAAGGAAAGTATTGCTTTCCGAAAAAATTAAGGTACCCCAATTTCTAAATTTCTATACGTTTCAAGATTCCCTGAATCCAAAAAAGTGGTTTTTGGGTATTGGTCTGTGTGTGTGTGTGTGGTGTGTGTGTGTGTGTGTGTGTGTGTGTGTGTGTTTGTGTATGCGTCTGTGTACACGATTTCTCATGTCCCAATTAACGGAATGACTTGAAATTTGGAACTTAAGGTCCTTACAATATAAGGATCCGACACGAACAATTCCGATCAAATGCAATTCAAGATGGCGGCTAAAATGGCGAAAATGTTGTCAAAAACAGGGTTTTTTGCGATTTTCTCGAAAACGGCTCCAACGATTCTGATCAAATTTATACCTAAAATATTAATTGATAAGCTCTATCAACTGCCGCAAGTCATATCTGTAAAAATTCCAGGAGCTCCAACCCATCTATGCAAAGTTTGATTTTAGATTCCCAATTATCAGGCTTCAGATACAATTCGAACAAGAAATTTTAAGTGGAAAAGATTGTGCATGAAAATCTCTACAATTAATGTTCCGTAACATTTTCACCTAAAATTGAAAATAAGCTCGAAATTCAAGAAAATGTTATTATTTCAATTGCATGCAAACTGTTGATTCCATTAAATCATTCACTATGAAGAGATAGCAGACTTCGTGTGTCTCCAGCGTTATTGTCCTGTCACCAGCTGGCTTGGATCTTTGAATATAGTCGACTTGAGATGTGCGTGAACACTAGCGTCAGGTGATAAATTTTCATAATGGCAAGGAAAGTTGTGTGAGTGCGCCACACCAGATTTTTGACATAAGAAAAGCTCTTCCAAATGTGAGTTATAACAGCCCCCCACACGTCTATACCATATTGAATTTTAAATTGAACCAGAGTATAGTAAACAATTTTCAGCTGACTGACTAAAAATTTTTAGAAGAGTAAAATTTTTTTTCGCTTGATAGAATTTGAAAGAAAGGTATCTTATTCTATTGCAGAAGAATTTTATGTGGATGTCCCATTTCAAATGTTCATCGATGAGAACACCTAGATATTTAGTGCTATTGACTCTTTTATATCAGGACAATTACAGTTGATTGAGTTTTGATTGCTGTTAATGTGGAGTTTCAAATTTAAATTTTCTTCAGGTTTACCAGATCTGTTTTTAATGCGAAAGTGATAACTGGTTTTATCAACATTCAAACTCAATGTATTTCTGTCCAGCCAATTTTTTATAAGCAAACAATTTCGTTCAGCAATTTGATGTACCTCAGTCCATGATTTTCCATAGAAAATAGCGGCAGTGTCATCTGCAAACGATATATTTTTGGAATTTTTCAGCTTCAGGCTCAGTAGATCATTCACATACATAACAATATTGGAGACAACACTGTGCCCTGTGGAAATAATAGAGTTTAATTTAAGTTAAATATTGATTAAGTTAGTTAAAGTTAATGTACTTTACAGACAAATATTGAATAAGAAAGTCATGAGAGTGTAATGTCGTATAATCATTTTTATAACGGTGTAAGATGCCTACAAACAATGCCTGAACTTGTGCGTAGGCGGAAGAAAGGGTGATGTTGAGAGATGGGTGGACCTACAGCTTAAGGTTCCAAAGCAACGAGAAACAATTTTTATTCTCATAAATAATAATAAAGAGTCATCCAGTGAAACAGAATGATATCGATTAGTGTCTAATTCTTTAATAAGATGTATTATTTTAATTCAATTGTAATGAATATATATAGTAAAAAGGTTGCAATTTACTGTGAAATGAGTGAAAAATAGGCATGTGGTAAATAATGTTTTCTATTGTAATCTATGGAATTTAATTTTTAAGATACCCAAGTCATTTTGTAGCATATTGACTGATATTCCTTTTATTTCGTCCCGAATTCATTTTTTCAGTGCTGGAATAGTTCTGAGAAGACTGTTCAGGGAAATTTTTGTTTTCAAGTAACCCCATAGAATAAGGTTGCTGGTTGTCAAATCTCACAAAGCATTCACATCGTTCATGACACTCCTGTAGTGTTGCAATGTTGTTTACGGAGCACTTAGCCACACTTCTCGTTCATTCAATTGAATTGAAATCTATATTCATTATTATTTACAGGTACATTAGAAACAGTGTCAATATAATACAATTAAACATAACATAAAAAGTAGTAGAAAACATTCATGAACCTCCTATAGAAACAGTAAAAAGTAATAAATATGACTGATAAACAACAGTCATAATCCTGCAGTGTGATTTTTGAACTTTTGTAGGAATACAGGAACAATGATATTAAATACTGGAATAATAACTATCCCAGTTCAAAAACAACGAGCTCGGTATGAAGTTGATGGAATACTTGTCAATATGATGAAAAATGTCATGGGAAACCTGGTAGTTGTATGGATTCCAATGAAGGACACATAATCAGATGCTATATTTAAAAAAGTTCACTTATTGTTAAGTAAATAGAATGAAACCTTTTTACTACATATTTCTGACCATCGAATTGAAAAAAAATAAATTTTCTTGAAGAATTGGTCACTAATTGAAGTCATCCCATTTCACTGAAAGACCCTATATTTAGACGAGTCAGCTTCTCAAGAGGTTACCCATCCAACAGCCTCCTCCTGCACACGGGGACAATAGTGGCGTCGACTTGTAGCCGCCAGTACTTGCAAAACGCCATCACACAGTCACATTAGCAGCGTCCGAACCCCTTCTGTCAAGGGCAATTAGACGGAATTTCAGTAGTTGTGACTAATAGCCAGGGGATGCCGCTATATTGTCCTAGTGTGCAGAAGAGGCTAATGGGAGAAGCAATTATTAAACTCAATAACGTTATTTAGTTGAGACGACTCCTGATGTGGTCATCCATTCGATGGGAGTAGCCCAAACGTAAGTTTGTCTTGTCTCTTTATTAGAGCGAAAAAATAGCAAAGTGACCATGAAACCAGCCGTTTTTTATCTTATGACATCCTCATCTGAAATTACATTAATTTTTCTCCATCTTTATTCATCTTGATCGGCTTTAAAGGATGCGCTTCTTATTACGATAATACATCTTTACACTTCTTTATTGATTTATTTTGTTCGGTTGTTTATCAGTCATGTTTGTTTGTAAAAATTGTGATACATTTTTAATTTTTGTTTCAGATTGGCTTCAAAGGATTCGGCCTGTCACCCGATGTGTTGAACAAGAAAGTGCCTTTCCAGTTCCAAGGCAAAGAGTACACTCTACAGCATGGCTCTGTTCTCATTGCTGCCATCACGTCTTGTACAAACACAAGTAATCCTTGTGTTATGCTTGGCGCTGGTAAGAGCATACAAATATGCTATAACAATTAATACGTATTTTTAAAATTACCGTTTTCAAGTTTTATTTATTATCACACACTCAAACATTAAAAAATAATATTGAGTATAAAATGAGTATAAAGATATTGCCTTGATAGGATGTCATAGAGAATATAATATTGGTTGGTTAGTTATTGAGGAGAAAATTCAAACATAAGGTTAGTAGAATAAGATTTGACCTTTTTCACAAATCCAGAGAATGGAAGTCATACAATTTTCAGAATTAAAAGAACAATATATCATTTGTGAATGGGCATATTGATAATTACAGTAAAACTGGTTATTTCTCTAATGCGATTCCAGAGAGCTGAAAGTTGTCTGTTCGGGTAGGTAAGTTCGAGTAGGAAAGTTCGGGTAGGTAAATGAAACGGCAAATCGACAATTAACCAGACAAAACCTTCAAAATTGCTCTTGACACTACTGAATTGCTCTTGATCAAGAGCATACCCGACTCGAGCCTTGTGCACACTGATCAGGGATCAGGGATATGTAAGGGACACTGGACCAGGTCATGTAGGCGTAGGTGGTAACGAGCGTGCAAGTGGGCTTGCTAAGCGGGGTTCCAGTATGCCATTCTTTGGTCCAGAGCCAAGCTGTGGCATAAGTAAAACAACTGCCTCTCACACAATAAGTAAATGGTATAGGGACTTACATCACCAGCAATTGCAACGTCACCTCACCTTAGTCAAGCACTTGGCAAAAGGCTGCTAGCAGATACAAGCTCTTATTTAACCAGCTTGGTGGTGAGGTTGGTTAGAGGTCAGGTCAAGCAGTTGATTGCTCTGATAACTGGACATGGCCACTTCAGGACTCAGAAATGAGAGTCAGATGTGTAGTCTTTGTAATCAGTCTGAAGAGACTGCTAAGCATATCATACTGGATTGCAAGAGATTAGGGGCAAGGAGAAGGGCTCTGTTTGGCTGCAAGCAACCAGATGATGAATGGGATGTTGGTATAGGGAAAATCTCCTGGATCTTGTAAAGGACACAGTTCTTTGTACACACAATAAGCTACAGTTGACTTGTGAGGCTCTTTCAACCTTTGGATCCTTGAATACGTCCCTTCAAAGCATTACATTAGGTATATTACAAGGGATACGGATCGGGACAGTTTTAAAGCCGTGTTAAATGGTTGAAGTTCTACCGTCGACGTCCCGCGTCCCATAATCATCCAACATCTGTATTTACTAACTCTGGTAATATTTAATCACTACAATATGACTGGTAATATGACCAGTGATGAATAATGTTAATTTTGATCAGTTTAGTACAAAAAATTGATTTTGAGAAAAAACACTGATTGCTTTCGACCAGTAAACTGGCGTTGTCTCAAAATTTGCTATGATTTTTGGCTGGCGCCTGTTTTTTTCTTCTGCTGATGGTGATGCCCGCAAGAGCTTCAGGCTTGGGCGTGGGTAATGAGATTACAGCTTCGGGTGGGCTCTGAACTACCGGGAAACGATTTTTTAGAGACATAAATTATATGTAGAGGAGTCGGCTCTTCAAGTGATCACCCTTCCAAAGGGAGTAGCAGGCGAATTAATCTTGACTTATCATTTATCTAATCGACAATCGTTTCCCGAAAATGCTTTGCATTTTTCGATTCCTCTATTTCACTTATCTATATAATTAAATAGAAATTAATGTTTGTTAGTTTGATCCCTATAGACTTGAAAACTACTTGACAGAACGATATAAAACTTTTGGAATATGCTGTGTGAATATTGGGGATGTTTTCTGACCAGAAATTATAATAGAGGGGCTAATAATAATTAGTTAATGTAATAATTATTTATTACACTTTTTTCTATGTATTTCACACGGCATGCAGTCAAATATTTAAGTAAATAATCAAAATCTTTTACTTACTGACTGTAGTACTTTCGACCATCTCGCGATCATTTTCAACATTTTCATTTTCAGTGCCGACCGGAAATGTTTCGTCAAGAAATGGATATGAATTAAACACATCAGAACAGTTCGAAACTTACAAAGCCACCATCCTTGATAAAAACAACATATTATAGAACAGCTCAATTTCAAATCAATCAAACTTTTTGATAATAAAATCGCGTGTTCTTCATAACCAACAAAACATTTCCGGTCGGTATTGTTGAAATCATCGCGAGACGGTCGAAAGTACTACAGTCAGTAAGTAAACGATTTTGATTATTTACTTGAATATTTGACTGCATGCCGTGTGAAATACATAGAAAAAAGTGTGTTGATACATCGCAGCTTGGAATGGATCAAGAAACCATCACCTTTAATTATTTATTAATCCATTTTACAGACCTATGTTTTCGTACTTGCCGGCCAAGCGGCTACCGAAGAACGGAAAGATGATCATGATTCAAGATCATGTTGTGATAATATGATTCAGCATCTAAAGTTACCAGCTTTAATAAACAGGTCACCCGTGCTTAATACGTTAGTTTAGAGTTGGAGTGTACCGTTAGTTGATTGGTACCAGCTTATAATGGTTCCTTAGAAGACCTATACAAATAATATATCATTCCCCTATCATTGAGAAACTGGAAAATGTTGAAACAAAAACTATTCACCTCATGAAAGAGAGTTGTTCATATTGCATTCATTAATTACTGAAGAGTGACTGAATGATTTACATTTTTTTTATTTAGCTTAGCTGATATTTATCCAAAAATGGAAGATGGAAAGAATATGGAATTCTGTGTGATTCATCGTATATCGCATATTTACTGGACCATCTATTGACAATCAACAACTATGAAACACTGATTTAACCCATTTATTGTATTTTTTAATTCAACACTTAACTGATAGAGGTTACTACCTATTGATTGAGAAGAATATGTTTTCAGAATAATAAATGCTGCATGACTAAGCACATATAGGAAGTCCGTATTGAGATGTTATAAAAAATATTGATTGTCAGATAAATTTCATGATTCACCAAATAAAGTTAAATATAACATGAGATGCATTGACTTTTTGGCGATACGAAGTTCGCCGGGCCAGCTAGTGAATAAATAATGAATACTAAAGTAATTCCGCAAATCTTATTAGCACTTTTCGGTGTTTACTAGGTTTCTTAGCGAATAAAAAAGCTATGCTAGTCAAATGCCAGCAAAATGAATAAAATGTATAATAGTTAATGTAAAAGCAGTCAAATTAATAAGCCAGTGTAATTCAACACATTTGACGAACATTTTTGATTGTTTGCAGGTTTGTTGGCGAAGAAAGCAGTGGCTCTGGGCCTGTCGGTGGCCCCCTACGTGAAGACAAGCCTTTCGCCCGGCTCAGGTGTGGTCACCTACTACCTGAAGGAGAGCGGAGTCGTGCCCGCCCTCGAGAAGCTCGGCTTTGATGTGATTGGCTTTGGATGTATGACCTGCATCGGCAACAGTGGGCCTCTCGATGACGCCATAGTTGAGGCTGTCGAAAAGGTCATTCATTCATTTAAGTAAAAAAGCAATGATGTAGAAACATTGGCAGATGAGATACTAAGGCAATCCTTATTTATTTCATCTTCCAAATTTAGGCGATGGCACAGTTCATTTTAAATTCAAACATTCAATAAAAATTTATTGACATTGATTGAAAAGATAGTAGAATTGACGGTTATTTGGGTTTGTATTATACTAGTAGTTCTGTGAACAGTTGACTTCACGCAGTTTTCTCATCCTCAAGTATCTGATGTCACCTGTTCTAGTTGATTCAGTTGAATAATAATTTACTCATAAAAACTGTTATTTGTTTTCTCCAAGATCAAAAACTCCCTTATGTTAATAAACTCAGTTCACGTTTGAATTTTTATGCCATACGATAATTTATCCAGTTCCGTGATCATCTTTCCATCTAATAAAATTATTTCTCAACTATTTTTAAATTATTTTTCTTCAATCAAGAATATTATAATTTCTTAGTTCATTTTTTTATTTAGTTCATTTAATATTTTTTTATTTTATTTACAATCACCTATTAAATTTGTTTTTTAAATGTGAGAATATTGATACTTATGGGCACGCATCATAAAAAATATTGAAACCCTTCCTTATCCTATACCATTGAACGAGCAACTTCTGTTTATATGTTTGTAGTTCACCGGATCTCGAAAACAGCTCTAACGATTCTCACGAAATTCAGAACATAGTAGGTTTATAATATAAAGATTTGATTGCACTAGGTCTCATCCCTGGGAAAACTCGCTGAAGGACATTAAAAGGATAATTATTATTTGGAAAAACAGCAGATAATAATTATTTCATCGTCTGTTGGTGATGGAAGTGAGTGAGTTCATGTGTGTGGGTCTGTGTCAAAATTATGACTCAGCTGTTGAACTTTTGTAATCATTAAATCAGGTGCTTAGTGCCTGTTGCAGAAAAGCCGGGTTATTTTTAATCCTGATTAATTCCAGTAGATCCATCTTTTTAAAATGGTCTTCTCTGATTTGGTTCACGTGAAGTTAATCAGGATTAAAATATGTAACCGGCTTTTGTGCAACTGGGCCTCTGTGAGGGAAATTTTTGCATTCCTCTGGGAATTAATCTCAATTTACTGTAATTAGATAGAACATTTATGTATGAATGTTATAAATGCTATTATAATTTCTTCTTTCGTAATAAATTTTTAATGCTTTTGTACTCCAGAGCGAAGGTCAGTCCCTGATATTAGAAATAGACACGGCCGGACATATGTTTAATGCATTAAATGAATAATCCACTTGTCAGCTGATTGATTATGAATAATTCTATAGTCTGATTGATCCTATCTTCAAAGTAGATGATAGTAGAGTAGTAGAGGAATAGAGTGATATCAGAGTATGGAGGAATTCCTTTTCTTGACATATCACGAATATTGTCAGCAACTGATTTGCTATCCTTGTCTGTCATTACACAAAACAGATAGCTTTATTCTCCTGAGGGTATGATTATATTATCATATGCAAGTGCACGTGATTTCATGCATAAGCCGAAAAACAAAATCTAGAAAGAGTCATTGAACACTTGGTGGCTTGTCTGTAGCTGCTCACACTGAACGCAACCAACAAGTGCACGCGTTCAGTGTGTGTTCCTATTGCTGCTTTCAGATTATGTTTCTCATCTGCGTCATGCATGAACACGCGTGCACTTGCACATATTAATCCATTTATTGTACAAAACACTATAATCTTAATATAATATTATGACGATGTAATAATAATATACAGAGTGAGTCATATGTATGGGGACCCTTCAATAAGTTGGAGACTGTTGTAGATATAATACTGTCACATTCAGGATAAGTTATTGGTCAAATAATCCACCTTTAACGTACAACTGAATTTCAACCCCTCATAAGGGGGTGCCTTAGGGGTTGTAACTCGAATATTTTAAATGTAAACACCGAATTGTGTGGTACATCATTTTAAAGGCCTTTTTAAAACAAGAAAGATGACATCAATAAAAATGTTCTATGATATTTTTATCCAAAATGGCGGCTGATTGAACTTTATCAATTATTTCTTTAAAAACTAAAACTTCAATCAGCCGCCTTTTTGGATATAAGTATTCAACAAGTTTCAAGTGAATGAATGTTTTGTTTCCAGAACGACCTGGTGTGTTGCGGTGTTCTGTCCGGCAACCGTAACTTCGAGGGTCGAATTCACCCGAACACTCGAGCCAACTACCTGGCCTCGCCTCTGCTCGTCATCGCCTATGCCATCGCCGGCCGCGTTGACATCGATTTCGAGACTGAACCTATTGGTGAGTTCACATCTACACCATAGAGAAAATATAACATAAGTAGATATCCCATCTACTCGTTTATGTTCCAAATTTCAAGCTGATTTTTGTTAACTCAAGTCGATTACATAGGATCACTGTCTATTATCACTGTTTTGGCCAGGTGTAAGTGTAAGAACGGCACAGTATGAGAGACTACCAGCGACACATAGCTTCACCAAAAATAACAGTATTTTTTTTCTAAATTGGAACATAAATGCCCTATGCTATGAGATATCTTCTTATGCTACCTGCTCTCTATGTCTACACGTAGTGAGCCCGGCACAAAATAATCAACTCTCAAAGAGATAGAAGCAAAGTCTATTGAAAGAGCCATTTTGTTGCTTATTTAGAAGTTTATTTACTTGCTGTTAGCCTTAGTTGATAAACAGCTCACGTGTTATTAGTATAAAGAATATAGACTAGAATCATATTATAAATAGTGCAGTATATTTTGATATAATAACATAATATGGAATAGACATATTACCAGTTTTGCTCAATTTACATTGGTGTCATGACCTCCATCTATAGACATTGGATAAAAGCTCATTATGATGTCTTGGTAATTGTTATTCACAAAAAACTTGGGATTTGGCTCGCAAGGCATCATCGTCAGTTGTAGGTTGAATGTCTTCGTTCATCGTTGAAGCTCATTTAACCTTTAAAGAGATAAAAATCTCAATACGGTACTAGAGACGTTTTAACTTCATAAAACTTCGGTTTTGGCACTCATGTCATCATTGTCAGTTGTAGTTTCAGTTTCTACTATTTGAAACAAAATAATTCTCATCTATAACATCTATTAACTGCTAGTTAATAATTCGCTTTGAACAATTTTTGACGACACTACAGTCCAAGACTAATTAGACTGTAATGTCAAAATAGTTCAAAACAATCTAAATAATTCAACAGTATCTATCTCTAAATAGAGGATTCATGATTTTAATTTGTTTTTGTGTAAATAAACAACTATTTTGTCTTTAGTTCAAGTTGGCGGCCACTGGAGAATAATATTGTTTCATGCACGTTCGTAGCTTGTTTTCATGCTGTAACATGAACAAAGTCGCTCGCTGCTTATACTTTTGTTTTCTTATACTCGTGATTTCTCAAAAACAGCTGAGAAAAACAGCCAACTGAAATAGCTACTAAGTTAATAGAAAGTGAAAATGTTCTTGTGGCCGCAAAGTTGTAACACTCTTGTTCCTTATAGGCAATTCATCCGAGAGCAAATACACATTTCAGCATTCAACCAATGATGCCAGTTTGAATTGAATCTGACCAACAATTTCTTGATTTTTCAGGCAAATCATCGGAAGGCAAGGACGTGTTCCTGCGTGACATCTGGCCTCTCCGCAGCGAGATCCAAGCGGTTGAGAAGCAGCACGTGATTCCAGCCATGTTCAGGGATGTGTATGCCAAGATTGAGAACGGCTCAAACAAGTGGCAGGCCCTGAAGGCTCCCTCCGATCAGCTGTATCCCTGGGATGCACAGTCCACCTACATCAAGCGGCCACCGTTCTTCGCTGGCATGACCAAGGTTGGTTCGGAGTTCACCTGAAACTTCAGGCTAGTGAATCAATCACACCAGTATCTCATTCCAAAATAAACTCTTTCAAACGTAGACTATCACTAGCCTTCGGGTTTTGATAGTTTTCTATTAAATTTATTTATTTATTCATTGGATAAAAAAATACAATATCGGAATAAAAAATACAGGTGCTAGCCCAAATTTGCATATCAACTCAACTGTTGTTCAGTTGATGAGGCAAACTTCACTTCTCTATAAAATTACTTACATTGTTGTAGAATCCGGACGTGATTCTAGCCACTGGGTCTCATGTTCAGCGTACAATGTGTACTTGGATACTGCAAATTAAGCAGTATCAAGGTTTCCCGAAGGCCTGTGCCTTGGTAACAGGTAGGGTACATGTATGCGCCTTGTAACGTGTCCGGATTGTACAAAGCAAGTAAGTACTGTTACACAAATGAAATTCAATTCATCATCACAGGATAACTTGACTATTCTATTCAAATCTCATTCTTGAAAGCTGCTTTCCAACAGTGACAAAACTAGGCAACAGGAGTAGAATGAATTTCATTCTGCAACGCCTGAAAAGTGTACCGTACGTCTCATCACTAAAATTTAGTGTGAAATTAACGTCAAATCTGTATTATACCAGCCGAACACACTCTTGCCAAGCTCGTACATTTTTTTATGTTGATTGTCATTAAAACTAGTCTCAGAGACTAACCATTAATTTTCATTTCACTATAAATCTTACACTATGAAAAACTAAAATCTGGTGTGGTACACTCACAAAACTTTCCTTGCTCATATTTGAAACTACGATCAGACTTCTGTATATGTGTATATATAATTGTTTTCAGAGAACTTTTTCTTTGTGTGAATTGTGAAATTCGATGATTTTTTTTAGTCGTCATTTTTTACTTTCCTTGCCCTATTACCATGGGTAAGGAAAGTATTGCTTTCCGAAAAAAATTAAGGTACCCTAATTTGTAAATTTCTATACGTTTCGAGGTCCCCTGAGTCCAAAAAAGTGGTTTTTGGGTATTGGTCTGTATGTGTGTGTGTGTGTGTGTGTGTGTGTGTGGTGTGTGTGTGTGTTGTGTGTGTGTGTGTGTATGAGTGTATGTGCGTCTGTGTACAGGATATCTCATGTCCCAATTAACGGAATGACTTGAAATTTGGAACTTAAGGTCCTTACAATATAAGGATCCGACACGAACAATTCCGATCAAATGCAATTCAAGATGGCGGCTAAAATGGCGAAAATGTTGTCAAAAACATGGTTTTTCGCAATTTTCTCGAAAACGGCTCCAACGATTTTGATTAAATATATACCTAAAATAATCATTGATAAGCTTTATCAACAGCCACAAGTCCCATATCTGTAGAAATTTCAGGAGCTCCGCCCCATCTAGGTAAAGTTTGATTTTAGATTTCCAATTATCAGGCTTCAGATACAATTTAAACAAAAAAATCCAAATGGAAAAGATTAAGCATGAAAATCTCTACAATTAATGTTCAGTAGCATTTTCACCTAAAATCGAAAATAAGCTCCAAATTCGAGAATATGTTATTATTCAATTGCAAACTGTTGGCAACTGTTGATTCTATTAAATCATTCACTATGAAGAGATAGCAGACCTCGTGTGTCTCCAGCGTTATAGTCCTGTCACCAGCTGGCTTAGATCTTTGCATAGTGGACTTGAGATGCGCGGGAACACTAACGTCAGGTGATAAATTTTCATAACGGCAAGGAAAGTTGTGTGAGTGGGCCATACCAGATTTTTTAAGGTCGTAAAAACAGCTGTTCTACAGATGAAATATCTCGACTTTGTATGTGTTCTTTTTATGAACTGCGCTACCTACCTAACTCATGCACGAGAAGGAGGTTACAAAGTCCATTTCTCAAGGATGGGGTGGTCCTCCATTGGTTTCCCAGAAAGGAGACTCATGCCAGTTGATAGAGCTGATAAATAACTATACAGAGTATGAATTTGAAAAAAATCGGTCAAGCTATTTTTGAGAAAATCATGAAAAACATGGTTTTTTAGTAATTATCCGCCATTTTTTCCGCCATCTTGAATTGAATTTTATTGAATTTCTTATTGTCTCGGATCCTCATGGTATAAGGTCCTTAAGTTTAAAATTTCAAGTCAATCGGTTAATTAGGAATGGAGTTATGGTGTTCACAGACATACACACACACACACACACACACACACAACACACACACACACACAACACACACACACCAATACCCAAAAATCATGTTTTTGGACTCAGGGGACCTTGAAACGTATGACCAAGAAAACTTGAAATTGGGGTACCTTAATTTTTTTTGGAAAGCAATACTTTCCTTACCTATGGTAGTAGGGCAAGGAAAGTAATAAAACTTCAGTTCATCCATTGATGGCCCAAGTAGTTCTGAGATTATGAGAGCACTAAAAATTATATAGTCTACGTACACTATCACAAATTGATTTTAAACTAGTTCAAAAGGCTTTCTTCTCTTCAGCCTCCTGGTAAGATCTTCGTTGTGTAGAAGTTGGCTTGCCTCAGGGTTGACATGATGATGGAGTCTTGACTCATGGCGCATGGCAAATCGACTGGACATGAATGGAATGCGTAGACCTCTATGCAAGTCATTGTTTCTGATGTATGAAGGAGCGTTGACCATAGTCAACGTTATTCCTTAATACTATATTTTGAAATTTCTGTATCATATTGATGTTGCTTTGACAGGCACATCCCCATAGTTGGATCCCATACACCCAAATTGGTTTTAAGATTTGGTTATTGTAGAGAATGATCTTGTTTTTCAAAGATAGGGTGGATTAGAGACCAAGCAACCAATACATTTGTCCATATTTTTTAAGCTGTTTTCTTTTGATGTGCTCCTTCCATTCCAGTTTTACATCTAATGTCATTCCAAGATATTTTGCTGTATTATCACAGGGAATTCTATGTCCATTCATATTGATGTTGATTGTTTCTGTCATTTTTTTGTTGGTAAAGTTGATGATTTGGATTCATTCAGCTTTATTTTCCATTTTGTTGTCCATTGGCATAGTTGATTTGCAGCTAATTGAACAGTGTTGGATGTTTCATCTATAGTGGCACCTGAAGTCAGAAGCGCAGTGTCGTCAGCAAATGTAGCAACAGTGATGCCAACACATTGAGGAGTATCACAAGTGTACAACAGGTGTAATATGGGCCCGAGAACGCTTCTTTGAGGTACTCCTGCCCTAATTTCTCTCAGGTTTGAATACTCATCATTCTGCTTAACTTTAAATGTTCTATTTACAATGTAGGAAGAAAGCAACTCCACATATTTTTTGGTAGAAATGCTTTGAGTTTTTTCAATAGTCCTTCATGCCAAACTTTAGCCTGGGCTACATCAAGAAAAATAGCAGAACAATTTTTTTCTCTTCCAATGACTTTTCTATCATATTTGTTATTCTGTGAACTTTCCATGTATCAGGGACATGCTTCAATCTGAATGCTGGTATGAATAAATAAGTGAGCAGAGTAATATCTTTTCGTTCAAATGACGTCGAGTGCTATAGTTTGGATGGCTACTATGCCAGCGCTCGCCTTCACTTGCCCTCGTTCCGATTTTTGTGAAGGCAAAACGACGAGCGAAGACCAGCCAAGCGCATCCATCAACACTCTCTTCGATCATTGCGTGCTTGCGGCAAGCAACTTGGCAAGAGTATGGCCTAGGCATTGGAATTTTAATTAGTTTTTCATCAAGGAGAACAACATCGGTATCTTTGTAATGCATGTGGAACTAATGTTCTAATCTTTATTATTAAATATGATAATAATGATATCGTGTGACTTGGCTGGCTCAGGTCTGGTTTCAGAGTTTTCAGATCGCACTCGATCAATTTCAGGGCCTCTGACATGACCTAAGGACTGTTATAGGCAGCCAGAACAAACGGCTTAATGTGTCCATCCGAAACACGGGAGTGGCCCTAGAAACATTTCTCGCCCGGGCCGGGGTTTGAACCCGGGCCTCTAAATTTTATTATTGTTTAATGTATTATAGTATTAAGATGTAAATAATGATGATGTGTCTGTTGCAGGACCTGCCCGCCAGGACGAGCATCACAGGAGCGCGTGTGTTGCTGTTTATGGGTGACTCAGTCACAACTGACCACATCAGTCCGGCCGGCAGCATAGCACGCAACAGTCCCGCTGCCAGATATCTCGGACAGAGAGGGTAATCATCTTATTATAAATATCTATTCACCCAAAATCGAGTCAACGATCTTTCCTAATGTTTTCATTATTTTTTATTTTTTGGTAAATGAGTCAATTTCTTAAATAAGATACATTTGAAAAAGTGCAGTCGTGTTGAATTGCTCGTTAATTCAATATCTAGTGCCTAATGTGTAGAAAGGATCTATCACTGTTACAATACATGTTACATGTTTTCTCAATTCTTGACGTGATTCAAGGCAATTCGCTCAATCATCATCTTTCATCTTATAATATCTTCATGCAATTCAGTTCCTGAACTCTTGAAAAGTAAAAATTTCATCCATTCTTATCAAAATTTACTGTTATATTACAGATCCATAATCTAATTGTTAGTTAATAATTAATTGCCCGTATTTGGACTCCAATGGGACAATCGCTCAAGTGTCCGAGCTAGTCGCGGGTTATTAGTTCTTATGACTTTCATTACACTAAGGACACCAGCCGAGCACATGATTTTGGCGGTCGGCTGGTGTCTCTCTCGGGTCGCCAGCCCGGCTACCATTCCTGGTGCCTCACTGGTGTATTTGCTCGTTTTACATGTGGATACCATGATACCATGGGTTTCTCTCTGGTGTCCTAATGTAATACTGGCCTTAATCATTATACGCATTTGTTGTAATCCCCTTTTACTTGAAACGAGGTGATTTGTAATTAATCATGCAATACATTTTTGATTGCTTCTTGTTTTGTTTTGAACTGTAAATCTTTGAAAATATGACACATAGTACATAACCTCCATCTCTTCTCTTCATCCCGAAATCATCATAAATGAAAACGTTTGTATTATCATTCATCCCCTCGTTATCATCTGGACTAAAAATACTTTTAGAAAGTTGCTTTTGTAAATGAATAAATGAATTGACTATTACTTTAGATAAGAATATCAAGAAATGTGTAATCAACTTTCCATATTTATTTTGTTGAATGCTTCAAGTTATGATGTGTCCTCGATACCTTTGATACCTTTCATCTAGTTCAGATTTCCAACTTTCTCTACCAATGATATACAATCAAATTTAATCTATTAAATTTAGCCGCTGTTAAGTGACATCATTGAACAGAAAAAATGTCAAAGACAAACAATGGATGACAATGCAATGGCGTGATTTATTTTCATTCCCTAGTTATATAGTATTGTGTACCACATCTCTTATCAAATGTTTTACGCTCCTTCAATTACACCTTTGAAGGTGCATTATTTATTACACTTTTACAACTGCATGTATCATTTAGTATATTAACCGTCTGAAACTCAACTGATTTCACACAATTCCCAATCAACTTGATTTATTGGTACAATACAGGCACAGAAAATGATTTTTTTGTTGTAATTTTAGATTGACGCCGAAGGAGTTCAACTCGTACGGCTCACGACGAGGCCACGACGAGGTGATGGCTCGAGGCACATTCGCCAACATCAGGCTCGTTAACCGGCTCGTTACAAAGGCTGGGCCCCGCACCATTCATCTCCCATCCAACGAAGAGGTAGGCCAATCAAAACGCATTATTATTTTTTTAATCTCATTTGCTACTCCCAAGAACGTCAAAAGTATTTCAATAGCGAACATAATCCATGGATAATAATACTGTATCTCAACTTTATCACATAATAAGCTTCATAGTGTTGATTTGAGAGATGTGTAAAATTAATCAAATTGATGATTAATGTAATTGTTTTAATTGAGGTGTAAATTGCTTTTAATTGAATTTGGAAGACGGATCATGATTACATGAGTAGAACAAGGATATTTGTACAATTATACAAGGCTAGAGTTCTCCCAATCTCCCTTTTTCAATACGGTAGCGTTAGAGTTGTACTGCATACAGCAGAAGTCCATGCTTGAAATCTTTTCATAGCATTGAAGAAGAGAACAAGTAAATAGCATAAGGCCTGCACTATCCATTCCAAGCTACATGGTAATTTTAGTAACTAGAAATTACTAGGAAGTTTATTTTTAATGGAATCTATTCCATTCCGTTATTTGATCATGGCACACGGCATATGGCCTCAAATTAATAATTTTAAAAATTGACAGTGGAATATAAGCAGCAGTACTATTTTATTACTAATACAAATACAGTATTTCATTACTCCTTTATTTTCATTGATTTTATCCATTGTACTTCAAAAACGAATTCTTCCATAGCTTTGAATCTGGCATCAGCTGTAATTACTTGAATCAAATCTAAAGTGAATGTATTCTAGGTACCTTGGAAGAGACTACAGAGTTTTTCAATTTCCATTTATTTTAATATCTGTTGTACACAATGCTCTATCTAAACCTAACCTACCAAGTCAAATCTGTGTACAAACCTACTTCACAAACGAATCCAACTAACTTGTTCTAACTTTTCCTAATTTGGATATTGGAATTTAATTGCAAAGTATATTTTTTTCCTTATTAGACACCTTTGAAACGGCGAAGATAAAAATTCTTTCACAACTTCGATATTGGTTTAGAAAAATTCGGCCTATACAATCTATACAAAGCGACAACAGCTGCTCCTCCCAGCCCCATATTATGCTGCAATGCCAGTTTAGCATCAACCACCTGTCTACCTCCCGCCACCCCTCTCAGTTGCCAACACAACTCCGCACACTGTGCTAACCCTGTGGCTCCCAAAGGATGTCCTTTCCCTATCAGTCCTCCACTGGGATTCACAACATGCTTTCCTCCATACTTATTCAAACCGGCATCAATTAAATCCTTGGCCTTCCCCTCCGCACAGAGTCCCAACGCTTCGTAGCTTAACAGTTCGTTGACAGAAAAACAGTCATGTAGTTCCACAACATCCACGTCACTCGGTTTAGTATGTGTTTTCCTATACAACCTCTCAGCGGCGTTTCTAGTCATGTCGTACCCCACCATCTTAATAAAACTTCCTTCGGAGAACGTAGACGGTAGATCTGTTGACATTTCAATCCCCAATATTTCCACAGCACTTTTTGTCAAATTGTTAGCCAACACAAACTGCTCAGAAGTCAAAATAGCTGCCGCCGCTCCGTTTGATGTAGGACAACATTGCAGTTTTGTGAGGGGTCCGAAAACTTTTGGAGAGTTTTGGATTTCGTCCAATGTGTACCCGCCGTGTTTCAGTGGAGAATAAGGGCTGTTGAGAGTGGTTTTGTGACTAAATTGTGAGTTAGGGTTGTTAAGAGAGTTTTCATGGTTTTTGAGAGCAATTTTCGCAAAGTGTTCTGGTTTTGTTCCGTATTTTTGCATGTGTTCCAAGCCTGCGTTGCCAAACATTTGGGCAGTGATTGGAGATATGTCTAGTCCAGCTGTTTCTGACATCATTTCGACATGTTTATCCAGAGGATGTGTGCGATCTGTGAATTCAGGTTTGAGGGATCCAGGTTGCATTTTCTCAAAACCTAGCGCTAGTACACAGTCATTGTTGCCGGATTCAATCAGTTGTTTGGCGAGGATTAGAGCCGTAGAACCAGTGGCACAGTTGTTGTTCACATTGTAGATTGGTATACCTGTCAGACAGACAAGAAGAGAAATTTTCATAATCATACAAACTGTCATAAATGTAACTTTCTGTTCAAAGCCCTGCCTTTCAATGATTTTCGTCTGCTGGTCAGAAATAGAATACCATTGATTCGTATTGGAGTGCTCACACATTGGCTGAGTGCAAATAAGCAAACGCTTCCATTCAAGAACCCACGGTTACTTTCTAGAGATTGTGCCGGTTGCACAAAAGCTGGTTGAATTTTAATCGTGGCTAATTCCACAAGAACTTCTTTCAAAAAACCTTCTCTGATTGGTTCTTGTGAAATTAAACACGGTTAAAATTTAACCGGCTTTTGTGCAACCGGACCTGATTGTTTTATTTTATGAAATTAAATACTAGTATTTTTCACACATTGGCAAACTGAAAATGAGTGAACAGTTTGATCGATTATTTTTGTCCAGAGATAATAGAATGAGCAGAGAACAATATGAGAGTGATTGAAATTATTATGGTGGATCTAGTTACTGTTGCTAATCCATTATTTATCTCCAGTAAATCTCTAGAGTTTTTTCTAGTAAATCAGTGGAGATTACAGTGACCATAACGTCTCATGGATATGGTGAGGTGAAATGTTGATTCATATGTTAATTTGAATTAAAATAATTATCCTTCCATATTTAAAATATTATAAGAACAAGGATAATCAACAATCAAAATGAGTAAATTACCCAGCAATAAATTAGTCACATATTACTTATTTATTCATCAACACTTTTGTTTTTTCTGCAACTAGATAAGAAAACACTGTTATCTAAAAGATTTAAGGATCAAAGTTTTTTCAATTGAAAATATTAATTTGAAAATCAGTATTGGTTTCCATGCAAATCAAACTATTTATTAGCGATAAATTCAGTGGAGTCGATGTAATCACACCCAACTTTAATGGCAGTTTTCAAACACCGATTTTTACTTTCCTTGCCCTATTACCATAGGTAAGGAAAGTATTGCTTTCCTAAAAAAATTAATGTAACCCAATTCTATATTTCTATACGTTTCAAGGTCCCTTGAGTCCGAAAAAGTGTTTTTTGGGTAATGGTTTGTGTGTGTGTGTGTGTGTGTGTGTGTGTGTGTGTGTGTGTGTGTATGTGTGTGTGTGTGTGTGTGTGTGTGTGTGTGTGTGTACACGATATCTCATGTCCCAATTAACGGAATGACTTGAAATTTGGAACTTAAGGTCCTTACAATATAAGGATCCGACACGAACAATTCCGATCAAATGCAATTCAAGATGGCGGCTAAAATGGCAAAAATGTTGTCAAAAACATGGTTTTTCGCAATTTTCTCGAAAACGGCTTCAACGATTTTGATTAAATATATACCTAAAATAATCATTGATAAGCTCTATCAACTGCCACAAAACTCATATCTGTAAAAATTTCAGGAGCTCCGCCCCATGTATGCAAAGTTTAATTTTAGATTCCCAATTATCAGGCTTCAGATACAATTTAAACTAAAAAATTCAAGTGTAAAAGATTGAGCATAAAGATCTCTACCATTAATGTTCAGTAGCATTTTCACCTAAAATCGAAAATAAGCTTGAAATTCGAGAAAATTTGATTATTCAATTGCAAACTGTTGATTCTATTAAATCATTCACTATGAAAAGATAGCAGACCTCGTTTGTCTCCAGCGTTATTGTCCTGTCACCAGCTGGCTCAAATCTTTAAATAGTTGACTTGAAATGCGCGTGACCACTAGCGTCAGGTGATGCAGACGCAACAGACAACAAACAGTATGCCCTCCGATTGGCTAATTCTCATCAACAGTTGATTCTTAGCCAATCGGATGAGATTCTGAGGGTCGGAGAGAAATTTAATTGGTGATTGTATAAACGGTCATTAGAATGACACTTTAGAACGACCTAGAGGGAGGATGACAACATCGCCGTAGAAGATTCATTCAACTTGTCAGCCCAAGTTGGAAGCAGTAAAAACTCAATCAATTCAGATGTGCTGCAGCTGTCATCTGAATCTAGTTTTACAGGATTGCTATAGATGGTCCAGTCTAAAGACGTTTAAAAAATATATTTGGCTCAGTCATGAGAAAAAGCTTGAAATTGCAGCTTATAGGAACCAAGATTTTTTTTGTGACTAAACCATTAGTCGCCATCTATAACTTATTAAACATGGCATTCAACTAGAGATGGCTTTGGTAGATTGCAAGAAAAAAGAGTTTGCTCACTACAATATTCGAACCATATTGTTGGTTTTTATCTTGGAACTAATAAGATTATAATGATACAGAGATTGAAAATGGTGTTACAGCCTAAATTACTATTTCATCTGTTGAATAAATGAGTTGCTGTAACAATTTCAAGTGGGTCTATCTGATGTGGCATAGGCCTACCTGTCATGCCCAGTTGATACAAAGCCCGCTGGCCGCACGTGGAGTCGCCATACACGTATCCCACACAGGCCTGCTCTATAGAGTCGTAAGCAAGGCCAGACGCATCTTGTAGAGCTTTGCTCACTGCTTCACCACCCATTTCAGGATAATCCAGGCCAACTCTTTGGTCTGGTTTTTTGAATCGAGTCATACCGACGCCCACAACGAATACTCTGGGCTTAGGGGACATCTTAAAAGTGGAAAGATATTCTATGGTAATAACTAGAAATGTCTTGTTTATAATCGTATCACTTTTCAATAATATTATTGAGTAATGACTAACTTGTAATGTTTGAGATAACAGCTGTCTCTGTCTTCGTCTGTCTGTACGTTGGCTTTTAAAGCAGAGACATCAACAACTAATAACATAGCACGAACGCTATACCTATATAACTATAACCTATACCTATAACTTGAGCCTCATTAAAGGTAGGTAGAGCAGTTTATAAAAAGAACACAGTCATAGTCAAGATATTCCATCTGTAGAACAGCTGTTTTGACGACTTTTAAAAAAATCATCGAATTCCACAATTTACACAAAGGAAAAAGTACTCTGAAAACAATAATTATATAAACACATATACATTAGTCTGATCGTATAGTTGCAAATATGTTGCCGCCAATCATCATTATGTTATTCCCCTAAATTATTCTCGTTTAAGAATGAGGCTTATAGTTCAATGAGCAAGGAAAGTTGTGTGAGTGTAGGTACCACACCAGATTTTTATAATTGTTTTCAGAGTACTTTTTCCTTTGTGTAAATGGTGGAATTCGATTATTTTTTTAAAAGTCGTCAAAACGGCTGTTCTACAGATGAAATATCTTGACTATGACTGTGTTCTCTTTATAAACTGCTCTACCTACCTCATGCACGAGAAGGAGGTTACAAAGTCCATTTCTCAAGGATGGGGTGGACCCCCCATAGTTTCCCAGGAAAAAGACTCATGCCAGTTGATAGAGCGGATAAATAACTATACAGGGTATGAATTTGAAAAAAATCGTTAGAGCCGTTTTTGAGAAAAACGTGAAAAACATGGTTTTTTAGTAACTGGAGGATTTCTAAACATACATAACTCTAATCATACGGATCCTTCAACAATATGTAAAAAAAATTGCAAGAAACCTTCAAATTGGAAGCTATATTATTTTGATATCAAAATAATATTCTTGGATTATCCAGTTTTTTATTTTCAATGTAATATACTTCGTTATTATTTGTTGATTTATGAGATCGTTTGGGATACTATTTATTATTCTCGGTGCAATATAAATAAGTTGTTTTCGAATTAAAGTAAGTTTTTAAACATAGCATTCAAATTTATGTTCATTATATTTTCTTATGTTTTATGTGTTTCGCTATTGATTTTTTTAAAGTTGTTGTTATATCTATTGAAATATTTGAGGATGTTAAGCACATATAGTTGGCGGATAGTCATGACTTTCAGATCACTGAATGCACTCATTGAAGGGTATAATATTGGTCTATTTAAAATTGTCAATCATTTTCTGTACAATAAATAGTGTAGAGAGGTGAGAGTTGAAGGTACCTCCCCAATCCATTAAGCCATATGCAGTATCGACTGAACTATAAAACATACGGTATTATTTGCAAAGTACCTATATAACATTCTCATCATAGTTACCTTCAATACTGATCGTAATTTAAAGAATTTATATGATACAAATTTCAATCTATATTGCATAAGTAATCTATATATGTTTCTTTTCCATCTGAAACCTTCCTCGATTATTACCCCTAGGTATTTCAAGTGACTTGTTCTCTCAATTTCAGGACAATCACATACTACATGGTTGTCAACATTACAATTCATGTGTAATCTGAGTAGACAGTTTGTGATTTCATGTCCAGTAATGTTTCTCGAAAATGCTATGTACTTTGTTTTTTTTTTATATTGAGACTAAGGGAATTGATGTTCAGCCATCTCTTTAATGTGGAGAAGCCTTTTGTGGCGGCTTCATGAACGTTATGCCATGTATTGCCCCCAGATAACAATGCAGAGTGTCATCAGCAAAAGAATAAATCTCCCCACCATTTAGCTCCAATTTCAGTACCTCATTTACGTAGACCAGGAATAAAATAGGCGATAGTACTGTACCCTGGGGTAGGCCTAGGCCGTACCCGGAAAGTGGCATCCTACTAACGTCGTTCTCATTATTGAGAGTTAAAATTTGCACCCTATTTGAGAGGTAGCTCTCGAATAATTTTATGGGGTTCCTCTAATCCCAACTCTTCCAGTTTACGGAGTAATTGAATATGAGACACCGTATAATATGCCTTAGCCAAAATACAATATATTATATCATATTCATTAAATTGTAAAACATTATTGCCTTACCAAGTGTATAACACATTTTCCTCATATTACAAATATTTTTTTCCTTTTCTTTCAAATGGATTAACATTTTCTATCAAAAATAGATTTCATGAAAATATTTACCAATGATTAGAACTTAGTAACTAATGATTGGTTTATTGTGATATTTTATTAAATTTGGAAGTGATTTCTAAGTTTATTGAGTTATTTTCAAATTAAACTGGCTATTTGGGTCATATGAGTTTCAAGAGTCAAAATGAGTAAACAAGTTGAGATTTAATATCAATGAAATAATAGGCAGATGGCCACATACAAAAACAAGTGAATGGAAATTAAATCGAATGAAAATCTTCAGCTGAGTCTTATCACAAAATGAAAACTGTTAGAAAAGAAATATTTACAATATTTTGAATGAATGTAAATTAATGATACTAATGACCGTTGAAGACTGACAACAATTGATAAGGTAATGTTAATGACACCTGAATGACCCAATGAGTGGAAACTATCCTTTTTGGGAAGAGTAACCATAAACCGTCCGTCTTCAAGACGCGTGGTAGTGGTTGTGTAATGCCTTTCAAGTTTCAAAACCTCAGGTGAGGGAGGAAGTAGAGGAGAGATTTCTTCCAACTTCCAAAATTTCTCCAACTGATGAGAGACATCATTTGAAGTTAGAAAATTTGACATGACCCTACGGGGAGCGGCCACAGGCGAAGCAGGGAGGCACGAACGAGGTGCTGCAATAGGACGAATAGTTTTACAAGAACCAAATATGACCCAACCTAGACTAGTTTTCTGAAGAATTTTGAGCCAGATACAATTTACCAGGCTGAAGTATAGATGCGAATATGCCAGCACCAAGTAACAAATCTAAAGGTTTAGATTGATCAAACAATGGATCCGCTAATTTAAGTTCAACAGGAATTGAAATTTTAGAAAGATTGATGTTCACACTAGGAACATTAGATGATATGCTATCAACTACAATACAATTTTCTTCAACTGACCACGAACGATCAGATGAAGACAAGCAAACTGAATGAGAAATAGATGATTTGGTCTTATTCTCACCTACACTATGAATCAAAGTGTCCGAATACAAAGTAACAAGTGACAATTTTTCAGCCAACCCAGTTGACATCAAATTACAATCAGAACAAGAATCTAAAAGCGCGGTAGCTTTAATAAATTTCCCACTAGAAGATTGAACCAAAACTTCGGCAGTAGGTAACAAAGCAACAGTTGATTGCTGTTGCAAACACAGTGACGAGGTGGAGCTCATCATGACATGAGCATTCTTCTGAGGCTGTTCTGCGTTAGAAACAGCTTGTTTAGTTGTTTCCGCATTCTGAACCATGACGGAATTCAAAACAGCATTCTTACCCTTGGAAGGAGCAAAAGATTGAGAATGAATAACATTGGAAGTTACCTTATCCTTAGAAGTAGGCTGAGTGTCTCGCGATTGAGGATATGACCTATGAAGAACAGTGTGGTGACTCTTGCCACAAAGTGTACACAATTTGTCCAAACAAATATGATTGGGTGTGAAAGGCTTGATGCAATTATAACATAACCTTTTGTCATGGACAGCATTCCAACGATCAATAACCTGCAACTTCAATAATTCATTACAACGATTTGGAAAATGACCAACAGAATTACAAAAACTACAAGGTGGCATACAAGAGGTAGTAACCTGCATTCTAGATTGAACATTTGATTGATTTTGATTGAACTTCGGCTTGCTATGAGCACCAACTGAGTTAGATGTACCTTGCTGTACATTTCCTTGATGGTGGGTAGCTGAGCTTGAAGCAACAGCTTCCACGATTTTGCATTGTGATTCCAAAAAATTCCAAAATTTATCAATGGTGGGAATGTTGTGTATACCAACACTCTTTCCCCATTCTCGAACAGTAGCAGTATCCAACTGCAACAATATTTTGTGCATGTACAATAAGTCCTTGATTTGGACTCCAAGTTGAAGCGCTTTGAGCGCGGTAATGTGGGACTTGCAAAAGTCAATGAATGCCCGTAATGATTGACGACAGTTACGTTTTATGGTAGGAGGAGATTCAATTGCCGTGATGTGCCTGGCAGCAATTAATCTCTTATTGTCATACCTCTCCCTTAAGAGGTTCCATGCAAGCTGAAAACCATTTTCGTCAGCTTCAATGTGTTCCACTCTAGGAAGAGCTTCACCACTGAGTGATTGACGAAGATAGAAAAATTTGAGTGAGTCATTAATATTATCCTGATTACCAATAATATTGGTAAAAGCACTTAAGAATGCTTGCCATTTTGAAAGCTCCCCATTGAAATGTGGAAGCAGAATCTGAGGCAACTGAAAATTTGCCAAATGCGAGTTTTGAGATGTTGGCCGCTGGGAAGCACCAGCAGTGGCCTCATTGTTACGCTGTCTGCTTTCAAAAGCAGTTGATGCAGCGTTTGCCTTAGAGGTAATGGAAATAAACTTAGTAAGTATTTCAAAATGAGTTGAAGTGTCTTGTGCTTGCAACTCTTCATTTGATAACTGTTCGTGAATTTTGTCATACTTAATTCTAAGTGAATTTAGTTCGTTTTTGACAGTCAACAATTGATAATAAGTGGCTTCAGTGTCCACGACATAATCGTTATAGTTGGTTATGAACCAATCTATTTCCTGGTGTAAATTGTATCTTGCTTTGAAAAGAGCAGAATGCTCAGGAAGCAAATCTTCCTCATGATCAGACATGCTTAAAAATTAACAGAAAAACCTGAGTAAATGAAATGATACTGCACTGTAGCAATGCGATTGCTGCGCCAATAAGCAACTTCAGGCGCTGGTCCAGTACGCAAAGAGGCACGCCTGTGCATTTGAGGCAAGTTGTGTCAAGCTTGCTGTGCAGCAAGTCAAGTAGCAAGCTCGCAAGGCAGTGTAGTGTGCCGTGTGTTGTTTTCTCAATGCGCAATAGCCATCTGTGACCAGTTCAGTGCAGTTCAGTCTATCAGGGTACAGGATAGCTGATAGCTGGTGCATACACATCGCAGCGTGCTTTGAGTTGCAGCCAGTACTGAAAATCGAAACAAGTGTGTGAATGCTTAATATTAAACAATACAAAAATACAATGGAATAAAGCTATCAAGCTAGACTATTAGGCACATGGTCACTGAAACCCTAAGGTTCAACGGACCAAGAAAATGGGTAATAAAAATGTAACAATTATCCTAGGTAACCACTGAATCAAAAATCCGGGGTGGAGGACCATTTTTATGACAGAATCCAAAGTCAGGGCATTGGACTGTAAATGATAATTGATATTAATACCTACAAAATAAATCTCTGGATTCTGTGCATAAAAAACTGATAGTATGAAGTGCTGGGAGTATGCCAATAAAAGACAAAATGAGTAAACAAGTTGAGATTTAATATCAATGAAATAATAGGCAGATGGCCACATACAAAAACAAGTGAATGGAAATTAAATTGAATGAAAATCTTTAGCTGAGTCTTATCACAGAATGAAATAAAACTGTTAGAAAAGAAATAATTACAAAATTTTGAATGAATGTAAATTAATGATACTAATGACCATTGAAGACTGACAACAATTGATAAGGTAATGTTAATGACACCTGAATTGAAAATAGAAAATTTTAAATGATACAATGAAGTTAATGTTGAAAAATTCAATGTTATTGGAGGTTGGTAGCACTGGACTACCTTTAAAGTTTACTTGTAATTAGAGCTCTAGAATTTTACTTATTTACTGATTTCCAGTGTCATATTTTCTCTTAAGTAAGTGTTAAAGTGATTCAGTGAGAATTAAGTTACCTTTAAAAATATCCAACTCAAATGAATCGTGAGTACTGAGTAGAAGCACATTTGATGACATTAACTTGTTTTCTAACCGCACTTTTAGCTTCATCATTGTATGCCGGCACAGTCTTGAGTTTCGATAATTACTGCGTGTATTCAAACTGACGTCAGCTGTTAGTGGCTTTGTTCCGATATCGTGTTATTATCATCTGTATTGTTGTTTACGTTTTGTTTCCTTGATGACGGCTTTCCAAGCTCAGGTTGTAACTGCTCGACTCTCGGGAGAGAGCGGCGTAATTGGGTGCTGGCATCTCTAGCCTAATTCTACCCAATTAGGTCAGCAGCCCATCCCCGAGTAGGAATGCCTTATCAAAATTAGATAGCAGTGTTGTAGCGCAGATAAAATTATTGCTTTGAACGGTCTTCTAGATAAACAACATTGAGCCAATCAACAGATAGCCCGCGAATCCTCCGGTTTTTCAAATAAACGCTTCTTATTTTGTTTCTTGCTTACTTGTTAACTTTTCAATATAACCATGTTGATTCAAAATTTCAAAACAAAAACAGGTAATTCAGCAATCAAGGTAGACGGTTACAGTTATAGAAGGGATCGGGATTTAGCAAATGGACAAGTTTCATGGCGATGTCTAACGTTTGGATGTTCTGCTTCCATGAAAACAAACAGTAGTATGAACAAAGTTATGGGAAATTCGGGAACTCATAATCATTCAATTGTGGATGTCAACTCAGAGTCACGAGTTGCAAGCATAGAGACTACTCCCTCAAAATCGACGAGTAAGAAACTTGAATTGTTATCGACTCCAAAATCGCGAGAGATGGGAGTTAATAAACCTAATGCGATAACTGTTAGTGATGACGAGACACCAAAATCGCGAGAGATGGGTGTTAATACACCTAACATTAGAACTGTTAGGGATGACGACACTTGCAGTATACATGATTTAGAACTCTTACAACAAAGAGACGACCTTATAAATGTGGTAAGGGATTTAAAATTAGAAATAGAACAATTGAAATCTGAAATTCAGCGTGAGTGTGAAAGATCAAATCAAATAATCACGACACTGAAGAACGAAAATAAATCTTTATTGGAAAGTGTGCAGTCAATGTCTACGTCTATTGAAGCATTAGAGGCGGATAACTTAGTTTTGAGAAATGAAGGAGATGTGGAGCGGAAAGAGACAAATAAATGGAGGACACTGCATGATGATTTGTATGTTAAGTCAGGAAAGCATAGAGAAATTCAGTCGGAAAAAGGAAACTCTAAAAATTGTAATAGAAGGTTATCAAATCGAAAGTCCAAAAATCGATCTAAGGAATCTGATTCTGGTAGGTCTACCACTTGTGAGGCTAAAGTACATCATTACGCTGATAGCCAAGGGAGAAATGTGCGAAGAGAGTTTGAGAAGAATAACAGCTACAATTTTACCTCTTTCGTAAAGCCGGGTGCAAAATTCCGGGACGTCTTACCCAATAATTTTGATGATTTTGGTGCGAAGGACTTTGTAGTATTTCAAGCAGGCTCAAATGACGTTAGTAAGAATGAGGCTAAAGATGTTCTTATAGCACTAAGGCGGAGTTTGGCGGCAATGTACAAAACAAATGTACTTGTTTTTTCGATTCCTCTTCGGTACGACCTGCCAGGCTGGTCTTGCGTCAATTTGGCAATAAGAGAAACTAATAAGGCAATGTTGAAAATAAGTCAGCGGTTTTCACATGTGAAGTTTATAGACATAAGTGATTTAGGACGAAGATTCTTCACAGGCCATGGTATGCATTTGAATATACTTGGGAAAAAATACGTGAGTGATAGGATTGTAGAATGTGTGAATGATCATTTCACATATTTGAGTTCATTTCCTCCTATTACTCCCCAACATGGTTCTTTTTTAGAAGAGTAGAGGAGCGAAGGTCTGATTCGATTACTACGCCTGTATGCACACAAACTGTGACTGATGTTGCCATTTCGACAAGTGATTCATATAAGATTCCAGTTTATAACCGTAACAATCTCAAAGGTGGTGCTGATAGAAATATTTCTATTAATAAATTGAAATTATCTATTCTTCATATTAATATACAATCCATCAGAAATAAATTGAGTATGATAGAAGCTGAACTTGTAAACAAACCAGTGGATGTTTTATGTATGTGTGAACACTGGTGTGTGAGAGATGAAATAGATTGTTATGTGCCATCTAATTACGTGCTTGCTAGTTTCTATTGTAGAGAGCCACCACAGTCACACGGGGGATCGTCCATATATGTTAAGAAAGATAACATTTTTGAAGTTATCGACGTAGCCAATCTTTGCACTGATTTTCTATGTGAGGCTTCAGCCATCAAGCTTATTGAGAATTCTATTATTGTAATAAATGTATACAGGACTCCGAACTCTGATGTAAAGACTTTCTTTGTTTATCTTGAAAATCTGTTGGAATATATTCTCACAAAAAGTTGTAAATCTATTATATTGGCAGGAGATTTTAATGTAAATATCTTGGATGTTAACAGTTTGGCTTGTAATGATTTTTTAAATCTTCTTAGATCTTTTAATGTTTATTGTGCGAATAAGTTGCCCACCAGGGGGCAAGCTTGCCTAGATAATATTATCACTGATATTCAACCTGATTTATGTAAAGTATCATTGCTGGGTGAAGGAAGATTGTCAGATCATGCAGGGGTGTGGCTGGAGATTTCTGGAGAAGATTCTAAGACTGGGAATGTACGAAACAAGACTGTAACCAAACGATTAATAACTGATGAGAGATTATTAGAACTTAAGAATAGATTTTTGAATGTTAACTGGTCTCAGAACTGTTACAATGAAAATTTGAATGTAGCTTTTGAAAATTTTATGAATGTAATATTGAATCATTTTAATATATGTTGTCCTGTAATTACTTATATTGAAAGTGCTAAGAAAAAATCTTGTAACAAGTGGTACACACCTCAAATAGCAAATATGAGAAATTGGCTGATTATTTTGTATAATAGATGGAAGTATAGTCATGACATTGAAGATAGGCAAAACTTCTTGAAATTTAAAAGAGATTATAGGAAAGCCATTGCAAACTCTAAAATTAAGACCAATGATGACTGTATTACTAGAGCAAAAAATATGTGTAAAGCGGCATGGAATATTATAAAAACTGAGTCAGCAACTTCTGGATATAAACAGCAAGAGCCACCTATATCAGCAGATGTTTTAAACAATTATTTTATAAATGTATCATGTGCTATTAATGCTAGTAACGTACCTTCTGAGAATCATTCAATTTTGTTAAATAAATTTAAAATGCCTTTGAACTTAGAAAATAATAATTTCAAATGGAAAAAAGTGGAACCAAAGCTGGTTCTTGACATTGTAAAAAATCTAAGCACTTCATCAGCAGGTGATATTTATGGCCTGAGCAATGTCGTTGTCAAAGGTTTCATAGAAGGTATACTGACACCTCTTACATTTCTGATTAATTCAGTTCTTATGGGTGGAAAATTTCCAGATTGCTTAAAGCTCAGTAAAGTAACTCCGGTTTACAAGAAAGGTGATAAAACGCAGCCTAATAGTTACAGACCAATAGCTTTAGTTCCTATAATAGGTAAGATTATTGAAGCCTGTATATTTGTTCAATTGTACGACTATTTTAATTCCAATGACTTACTCTATGAACATCAATATGGTTACCGACCGAAACATTCTACCATAACAGCCGTTGAGACTGTTGTTAATAGGATATTAGAAGCATTTGAGAATAAGTTAATTACAGGTGTGTGTCTAATAGATTTACAAAAAGCATTCGACTGCATATCACACACTATTCTAGAGAATAAATTACGCCACTATGGTATCTTGGGCAGTGAGCTAAATGTAATCATGTCTTATCTGCAGAATAGGAGACAAGTTGTAATTATAAACAGTAAGAAGTCAGAAGTTGTAAAGGTGATAGCAGGAGTACCTCAAGGGTCGATATTGGGCCCATTCCTATTTCTAATATTCATGAATGACTTTCATTGTAGTGTATCATCTAATAATTGTCTACCAATACTGTATGCAGACGACACATCATTGATGTGCTCTCAAAAAAGACAGGAAGACGTTACAGCAAGGTTGATAGAGAGTATCCAATTGTCTACGGCCTGGTTTGAATCTAATAGATTAGCAATTAATAATGATAAGACTGAGAATATATATTTTTCATTGGCGAACAATGTTTGTGAGAATAGATCAGTCAAATTGTTAGGTTTATATTTAGATAATAAGTTAACATGGAAAGAGCAAGTGGAGTTTGTATGCAGGAAAATTTCAAGAGTAGTCTATCTTATAAGGAAGTTAAAATATTGCGTAGGTACTCAAACACTACTGATGACCTATTTTGGCCTGTTCCACTCACTCATCAGTTATGGAGTTATGCTGTGGGGGAACAGCAGCAATGCAGGAAGGGTGTTAATACTACAGAAAAAAGTCATCAGAATTATTGCTAACCTGCAGCAAAGAGATTCCTGTAGAGAGAGTTTTATTAAATTTGGTATAATGACTGTGACTTCATTGTATATTTACTACAATCTAATCCAGGTGAGAAACAATTTGGGAAATTATCTTCAAAATAGTGATAACCATAATTACAATACCAGACAAAACGGTGACCTTCTCACACCCTATGTAAGATTGTCTAGAACTCATAGGAGTCATATGTATCAGAGGCATGTAATGTTTAATAAAATCCCCATAGCAATAAGAAATTTGCAAGAAAAAAGCTTTAAATTAGTGGTAAAGAATTGGCTGAAAAAGAATCCATTTTATAACTTAAGAGAATTTCTAGACTGTGATATTAGTAGTATTGCTAGACTGTGAGCTATAATTAGTTTTCATGTTATATATTATATTGTAATATGTATTTCAAATTTATATTTTGACGAAGCCTATTGCATTGATGTTTATATGTTTAATGGCAAATAAAATTCTTATTCTTATTCTTATTCTTACACAAGTTCAGAATCAATGTTACATACATTGAAATAAATTGCATGTCTTGAATGACATTAACACAAGTAAATCAGAAAGTGACAATGCTCTATATTTTGAAATAGTTGAATGTCTTGATTGACACTAGTACAAATAACCTTAGAGTAATTGAATGTCTCGGTCGACATTAATACAACTAAGTTCAGAAATGTAAATGCCTTGGTCGACATTAACATAAGTAAGTTCCAAAATCAATGTCATACACATTGAGATAGGCGTCGGTGGCCTTAAGATAATGCTTGTAAGCCAAGGGTAGCTATCAAATACAATGAAACAATTATTAATGTTGAGTACATTAATAGAGGTGACATGGGCCTTCAATGAAAACGCTTGTAAGCCAAGGGTAGCTATCAAATACAATGAAACAATTATTAATGTTGAGTACATTAATAGAGGTGACATAGGCCTTCAATGAAAACACTTGTAAGCCAAGGGTAGCTATCAAATACAATGAAACAATTATTAATGTTGAGTACATTAATAGAGGCGACATAGGCCTTCAATGAAAACACTTTTAAGCCAAGGGTAGCTATCAAATACAATGAAACAATTATTAATGTTGAGTACATTAATAGAGACGACATGGGCCTTCAATGATTTGAATGTCAAGTTAGACATCAATACAAATAATTCAGATATGAGAATATTAATTTGAGGTTAGAAATTGAAATGCTTCACAAATAAGCCAACTGATAATTGAAAACAATAATAAGATGATCAATAATACAATTATTATAACCTTGAAATATCGTAGGACAGTGCTCTCAATGAGACATACACTGTAACATATTGAATTCATGTATATAGGCTCGATTGCCGAATAAGTACAGACAATTAAATGTTTTTAATTGCTGTAAAAGCTGAATAATAGCTACAAAAATAATATGAATTAACATTGAATTGTTTGAATACAAAATAAATTAGGAATAGAGAATAACATGGTCCAGTTTCGACACGCTGTTAATTGTTTCATGAACAATTATGCAATACATGAGTAAAATGAAAATTGAAGAAAAAGATTCACGTAACCTGAGTTAAATTTTGAAGAAAGAGATGTGACCAGGCAGACAGGCAGGGAATCCACGGTACCCCAGGGAACAGCACGTTCAGCAAGTTCCAACTATGACCACGCAATGGCAAAATGAAAGCATCAAACACAGCAGACAATTCCCCCAATGGGAATGTGAACAGGAACATGTAGAACTCCAAACAAATAATCCGAATTCCAAGTTGTGGAATTTTTAGATCAATTTCCAAATGGTAGAGATGATGAAGTTGAAAGTCTGAGTTTCAAGTGGTGAAGCCATGTTGTTAGAAAAATGGCGAGAGATGCCAACACAATACTATGGAACTTTGACAAAGTCTATCAGCGTAAATACACAAAGAAATTGATAAATAGTTGAATCACAGTTGATGAATACATTTGAAGAATTCATTTGAAGTAATATTTCACATTTGAAACGTTCAATAAGCCAGATGTATTTGGATGAAGAAAAGGTAGACCAGAAGCGATGTGCACCACCGACGAGAGATGATCAAAAGATGAGAAGCTAGGCCAACGCTCGACTAACAAAGGACATGCCGGAAACGCCAGACATGTAAGCAAACGTTCGCGACAATTTGATGAAAAAGTAGCAATTATCTTGAAAGTAAGATGCCTAAAGAACGAAATAAAATACCAAAAATTGAATAATAAAAATATTAAAATTGAAACGACGAATAATATTAGAAAACACAATCTTGAATATGTAACTGTGACTGTATCGAGTATCGAATATAAAGTATACATCGAGTATCGAATATCAAGTATATATCGAGTATCGAAGTAGAACCGTTCCAAATAAATGCTTTGTCAGATTTTACATGAGGATTTCTAAACATACGTAATTCTAATCATATGGATCCTTCAAAAATATGTAAAAAAAATTCGCAAGAGACCTTCAAATTTAATTGGAAGCTATATTATTTTGATATCAAAATATTATAGATATCAAAATAATATTCTTGGATTATCCAGTTTTTTATTTTCAATGTAATATACTTCGTTATTATTTGTTGATTTATGAGATCGTTTGGGATACTATATATTATTCTCGGTGCAATATAAATCAGTTGTTTTCGAATTAAAGTAAGTTTTAAACATAACATTCAAATTTATGTTCATTATATTTTCTTATGTTTAATGTGTTTCGCTATTGATTTTTTTAAAGTTGTTGTTATATCTATTGAAATATTTGAGGATGTTAAGCACATACAGTTGGCGGATAGTCATGACTTTCAGATCACTGAATGCACTCATTGAAGGGTATAATATTGGTCTATTTGAAATTGTCTTGACAATCATTTTCTGTACAATAAATAGTGTAGAGAGGTGAGAGTTGAAGGTACCTCCCCAAACCATTAAGCCATATGCAGTATCGACTGAACTATAAAACATACGGTACTATTTGCAAAGTATATAACATTCTCATCATAGTTACCTTCAATACTGATCGTAATTTAAAGAATTTATATGATACAAATTTCAATCTATATTGCATAAGTAATCTATATATGTTTCTTTTCCATCTGAAACCTTCCTCGATTATTACCCCTAGGTATTTCAAGTGACTTGTTCTCTCAATTTCAGGACAATCACATACTACATGGTTGTCAACATTACAATTCATGTGTAATCTGAGTAGACAGTTTGTGATTTCATGTCCAGTAATGTTTCTCGAAAATGCTATGCTATGTACTTTGTTTTTTTTTTATATTGAGAGTAAGGGAATTGATGTTCAGCCATCTCTTTAATGTGGAGAAGCCTTTTGTGGCGGCTTCATGAACTTTATGCCATGTATTGCCCCCAGATAACAATGCAGAGTGTCATCAGCAAAAGAATAAATCTCCCCATCATTTAGCTCCAATTTCAGTACCTCATTTACGTAGACCAGGAATAAAATAGGCGATAGTACTGTACCCTGGGGTAGGCCTAGGCCGTACCCGGAAAGTGGCATCCTACTAACGTCGTTCTCATTATTGAGAGTTAAAATTTGCACCCTATTTGAGAGGTAGCTCTCGAATAATTTTATGGGGTTCCTCTAATCCCAACTCTTTCCAGTTTACGGAGTAATTGAATATGAGACACCGTATAATATGCCTTAGCCAAAATACAATATACAGGGTGTTTCAGAAGTAGTGTCGAGAATTTTAGGGTATTTTACCTGGATGCTAGGAGACTACAAATGTCATATTTGAAGTGTCCAAAACTCAGCGGTTATCCTTATAGCTGCCATTTTGTTTTTTTCACTTAAAAATTTTTATCTCAAGAACGAAATGTTGTATTGATCTGAAATTTGGCATGAATATTTATGCTATAAAGACTCAACTATAAAAAATAAAAAAAAAATTTTTCGTTGAAATTTTTCAAAATGGCGGCCATTTTAAATTTTTGATGGCGAATATCTCGAAAACCGTCCATTTTACAGAAAATTTACAAGAGACAAAAAAGTTAGCAAATTTTTTCACGATTCCAATGATACCTAATTTATTTTTTTTTTCGTACTGCATGCATGACCACTTTTCACCATTTAAAGATCAATATTAATTTTTTAATTCCAGATGTATTTAAGATGAAGCTTTGAAACTCGGTATGGCTCCATATGGGCAAACAGATGATTTTACAATGGTTTTCAGATGATAATGTTTGTCTTGTAAAAGTATTGTTGTTTCATTAAAAGTAAAGAACCAGATTTAGTGCTTCCTATTTCTTAGTCTCACGTTTCCTAGGTCTTATTTCTATCTTAAATTTCCAGTTTCAATATTTTCTTACGTTGCTTCTACACAAATATTTAATTATTGTAATGGAATTTAGTTCGCTGGAGTACACCGATATTCACTTCATGTATGGAGCAGCTCTTGGCAATGCGACCGAAGCAAGAAGAATGTATGCAGCTGCATTTCCAAACCGCCGTCTCCCTTCCGACAAGGTGTTCACAAGAACTCACAATCGGCTGAGAGAAGTTGGTTCATTTGAACGGAACAGGGTAATTGCTGGTAGGCCTCGAGCAGTTCGAAATGTTGCTTTTGAAGAGGAAGTATTGCAGAAATGCGATTTCAATCCTAGAACGAGTACGAGAGCAGTTGCAAAGCAAATCAATTCAAGTGCTTCTTCTGTGTGGCGTGTACTAAACAAGGAAAGACTTCACCCCTTCCGCTTTCAAAAAGTTCACTCATTGGTTGAACGCGACTATGAGCCAAGAGTAAACTGTGCCCGTTGGTTTCTTCAGCAAGACATTATCCAACCAAATTTTCTAGAAAATGTGTTATTTACCGATGAGTCCAGCTTTACAAGAGAAGGAATCTTCAACTCTCGCAACAGTCACGTCTGGGCCTTAGACAATCCTCATGAGGTCAAAGTGCGTGGTTATCAGCATAGATTTTCGCTGAATGTTTGGACGGGTATCTTAGGTAATCGCGTGATTGGACCATACATTCTTCCTAATCGTCTGAATTCTCCCACGTACATTACTTTTTTAAGAGACATACTACCAGAACTTTTGGAAGATGTGCCTCTTGCAAACAGATATAATATTTGGTTTCAACATGATGGTGCCCCTGCTCATTTCGGAAATGTTGTTACGGACTTTCTGAACATGACCTATCGTCAGCGGTGGATTGGGCGGGGTGGACCAGTACCGTGGCCCGCACGTTCACCTGACCTCAACCCTTTAGATTTTTTTTCTGGGGCCATATGAAAGACCTTGTTTACAGCACGCCAGTAGAAAACGAAGAAGACCTTGTGGCAAGAGTGGTTGCTGCAGCAGGTGCCATTCAAGATGATGAAAATGCTTTTATAGCAGTTCGACGGTCCATGATTGAAAGGTGCAGACTGTGTAATCAAGTTGAAGGACGGCATTTTGAGCAATTGCTGCATTAGTATCAGTGAACCGATTTGAGTGAAATTAATATTTTTCAATGTAAAATAAAATTTGGAGGAAAGTTATTCTTGTATATTTCTGTAATAAGAACGGTTTTCATGAAATTATAAAAAAAATTAATATTGATCTTTAAATGGTGAAAAGTGGTCATGCATGCAGTACGAAAAAAATTAATTTCTCTGTTATTCTTCGACCAATCTTAATAAATTAGGTATCATTGGAATCGTGAAAACATTTGCTAACTTTTTTGTCTCTTGTAAATTTTCTGTAAATGGACGGTTTTCGAGATATTCGCCATCAAACATTTAAAATGGCCGCCATTTTGAAAAATTTCAACGAAAAATTTTTTTTTTATTTTTTATAGTTGAGTCTTTATAGCATAAATATTCATGCCAAATTTCAGATCAATACAACATTTCGCTCTTGAGATAAAAATTTTTAAGTGAAAAAAAACAAAATGGCAGCTATAAGGATAACCGCTGAGTTTTGGACACTTCAAATATGACATTTGTAGTCTCCTAGCATCCAGGTACAATACCCTAAAATTCTCGACACTACTTCTGAAACACCCTGTATATCATATTCATTAAATTGTAAAACATTATTGCCTTACCAAGTGTATAACACATTTTCCTCATATTACAAATATTTTTTTCCTTTTTCTTTCAAATGGATTAACATTTTCTATCAAAAATAGATTTCATGAAAATATTTACCAATGATTTAGAACTTAGTAACTAATGATTGGTTATAATTGTGATATTTTATTAAATTTGGAAGTGATTTCTAAGTTTATTGAGTTATTTTCAAATTAAACTGGCTATTTGGGTCATATGAGTTTCAAGAGTCAAGAGTATTTAACTACTTTATTTCTTTATACTTTTTACAATGAAGCACTGATCAGGAGAGAAAAACTAAGGATACTCCTTGTACTATTTCTCTCACAAATTTAGATATTTTAAAAAATTCTGAATTCATTTTTTTCTAATGACAATGTTTTATCGTTTCCACTTGTAAAATATTATGCTAGTACACTGGAACAGGGTCAATATTTTCAAGGCCACTCTGCATAGTCAAATTTTATAATATTTAATAGGCCAAATTTTCAAGTTGGAATATTAATTCTATTGAATTTGTTAATTTGTTTCAGTTGGATGTGTTCGACGCAGCACAGCGCTACCAAGCGACCAACACTCCTTTGATTCTGATTGTGGGTAAGGAGTATGGCAGTGGCTCCTCCAGGGACTGGGCCGCCAAGGGACCTCTCCTATTGGTAAGTTAACACCTTTACAACACATCAAACAAAACCTATTATTCAATTCAATACTGTTTATTGGTCACTGAGTGATAATCTAGGCAATTTCTGTTTGAGATGTATCGATACTCTTCAATTTCAACTGTTACAGACATCTAATAGGGGCTTCGCAGATCTTCTTTGAACTTGAAGATGTCTATGTTTTGTTCATTTCTTTAAACTTTTAATTGTAACATCAAATTTTATCCGTTTTCTCTATTTCTAATATCAAAATCCTCCTATCTAGACCAAACAATACTTATACAGTTGAATCATAAAATAACAAAATCCTCTAGTTAACACATTTTTCACATGAAATTTTGAAATTTCAATGGGGTTTTCACCTGTGTCCTTGAACGGCTCGGTGCAAAATCATTACACACTTGTTGTTAGCAACGCGAGTCCCGCTGGCCGTACTTTTCAAGTCCACCAAAATCTAAATCGTCCAGTAATGGAGATAGAGGAATTTAATTTTAGATTTGGATTGAGCGCCTCCAAATTAGTCAAATCACTCGCGGCTCTCTAAAATAATCAAAATTGAAAAAGTTATGGTTTTATTGGATATTAAGCCACCTATATCGTCGGTCCACTGGTAAACTCGCGAAACTAACAATTTTGCAAAAATGAGTTTTCTGGTGGAATCATCTGCTTTTAGTGTCTAGTTCACCATGGCAAACTCGTGAATCTGTATCTTCTCCCATTCCTGTACAATTTGAAATGTAAACTAGCGAAACTGATGCTTTCTTGATTTTTTTCACTCCAGTAAACTCGCGAATGACAAGTTTCGTTAGTTTATTGCGGTCACTTTCCACAAAGTTACTGTAGTATACTCGCGAAAGCGCACATTCGCCGTGCACTGTGGTGCAAAATGGAATAAAATACTCATTTACAAATTTTAATTGCATGATAATTTATCAACCAATAATATTATTATTTGTTTCAATAGCCTATAACTTACACTTAAATCAATCCTTAGAAGATTTCAATGAATGATAAATTTCAATAATTCTCAACATTGGCAACACTGTGTTAATTATTCCCGGGATTATGAGTGATTACGTTTATCGATTGTTATGTTATAAGTGATGAGTGTATTTGATGTCTGATTTTCAATTTGAATAATTATTTTCGAACAGCAAAGCATCAAATTGAGTTATTCAAAATTTGTGTTGCGAATAAAGAAAAAAGTGGAAACTCGAATGAAGAGGCTTATCTCTCACAAATGCAAAGGAAAGAACTTGCTCGTCAGTGTAGAGATGAAGACAAGGAAGCAGCCAAAAACGATCCTACAACACTGTCATTCAATTTTGATTTAGAAGCTGTTCTTAATACTCCTAAAGGAGCAGCTGGTCCAATTTTTTATGTGAGAAAACTTGCTGTATATAATCTATGTGTATATAATCTGAGAAGTGCTGATGTAATGTGTTATCTGTGGGATGAGTCAGAAGGTAAGAGGGGGAGTGTCGAAATATCGACATGTATTTACAAATTTATTATGGAAAAAAAGTGAATCATGTGAGGATGATGTCAGATGGCTGTGGAGGACAGCAAAAAAACATAAATTTTATTGTCATGTGCAACCAACTTATGAAAGATCACGAAACATTGCAGATTATTGACCATAAGTTCTTTGAAACAGGGTACATCCAGATGGAATGTGACTCAATACATTCAAAGATTGAACAAAAATCCAAGCACGTACCAGTGTATACACCTGAAGGATGGGCACAATTAATTAGAACAGCACGTTCCAATCCAAGTCCATTTCAAGTGACAACATTGCTCCATGATTTTTCGAATTTCAATAAAATGAACTACAAAATTAAATCAGAGGAAGGAAGCTTCAAATTCTGAAATATTGTCTGGCTTCAATTCAGAAAGGAAGAGCCAGACGTTTTTTACAAAAAATCTGAATATGCAGGTAACTTCAAGAAAAAAATTCTACAAAAGAAAAGAGGCCGTCCTTCTACTGAAGAGCTCATGAGAATGTACCCATCAAAGCTGGAAATCTCTGCAGCAAAATTTAATGATCTACAAATGCTATGCAAAAATCTTGTTATTCCAAGAGCGTACCACACTTACTACAATAATTTGCCAAACTCAAATTCAGTTCGTGATGCCCTCACCGAACCTGATTTTGAAGAGTCAGATAGTGACAATTGATAGTCAGAACATGTAAAAAAACGACATTTCTTCAAATTTCTACTATAGTATCATAACATTACGTTCTTAAACATTGATTTTGTTGATTGAATGATTAATACTATCATTAAAGTCATTTTTTTCATTCACTCCATTATCACATTCGCAAAAATGTTTTGTTCTTTAACAAAAATCTGACCATGGTAAAGTAACGAATCTGCTTTTTCAATATAAAAATAGAATAATTTTTAGATTTTGAGTTCACCAACAATAAATAACAATAATCAATAACACATAGCCATAAAATTAGATTTCATGGGAAAAAACTCGATTTTATAGGCAGATCTCAAGTTACTTTTTGCTCTCCTGAAAAAACAGGATTTTGCAGTTTCGCGACTTTACCATTGGACCGACGATATGTGCAGTACTCAATATTTTCCAAATGTTTTCTCAAAGTTTTATCTAAAGACTGTCCTATACTTTTACAAGTTTCCAATTTTTCTTCAATTATATTATTTGAGTAAACATTATTTCAATATTGTAATAGCCTTCAAATTATAATAAGCCTCAACCAGCTTGATTTCAATTACTACGACAATTCATTAATTAAAAAAAGGTTGCATACTTAATTTTATCCTGTAAAAATACAGACAAAAAAAAATTGATTCGATATCAGCTTTCTTAAATTGATAAAATTCCACACAAGTAGACAAAAATAATCATTTTTATTGAATAAAAAATTGAAATTAGTTTATTCTACAGGTAATGAAAATTTCGGGGATACACTAGTGCCGTTATTATTGTAGGTTGTACCAAATTCTTCATTAATAAACATTCAGGTGCTCACGGAGTTTTTATCTTTGACTATTTTTGAGTTTCCGCGAACCATTTTATTAATTCCAGGGCGCTGAATGCGAACCTGAAATCAAAATTTGCTTATCTCGATTTTTAGGCGATTTAGATTTTTAATAACTACACACGCCTGGCCGGAAGAGCCTACACACTACAAATTCTCACCCGAGTAGAGACGAGCCGCGCCAGTAGCCCTGGACGGATTTGGCCTGGCTCGGCTTGGAAGAAAATCGCCTACACACTCACGTTTTGCGGCCGAGCCGAACCGAGCCAGGCTAATCCGCAAGCCGCTACAGGTGAAATCCATATATGTGTAGGGCCTTTTACTCTCCACAGCGAAATTCTTCTCAGGATAATCATCTTCTTTACTTACAGTTACAAAGTTCTACTGTTTGTTTAGGGTTACAGTAGTGGACTGATGAGATGATCTGGGGGCGGGCGGAGGTAGAAGGAAGCCAACTGCGCATGCCTGGCTGCTGTATTCCTAATAATTATAAAATTACGGCATGCTGGCAGCTACAAAAACATGACTAGTTCAGTGAAAAGAAAAAGATTGAAATTGCAGTAGTGTATAATGGTCAAAACATAGTGGAGCGGCGAAGATAGCGCAGAAGGTAGATGGAAGCAGAGACATTTAGATACATGCATTATTTCAACACTCTCAGCTACCTTCACCTTGTTTGAACCCAAGATAAGCTGATTTTTTTGTGATTGAACCATCATCTACAGTTACGAGTATAGCTTGTATATTGAATCTACATTAATAAAAACATTTAACATGTAATGTTAGTGTATAATAATTATTTCAAATATCCAATAAAAGCTATAAAAATAGAACTAAGGACTTCTGCTACTGCAAATATTGACCGAAGAACTAAATAGCAGAAGGATATTTGAAGCATGAAATAGTTCCTCGATCAATATTTGCAGTAGCAGATTCCCTATTTCTGAATATATAGCTTTCATTGGATATTTGAAATCATCATTATTCTGTAATAATATTCCAGCAGTTGTTTAACTGTAATTTCTAATGAATCATCCATCTAAAATTCAATCTTCTATAATATAATAAAGGAAAGAAGTGCCTTATACACGTACGGGATAAGAAATTCACGTCTGAACTACTGGACTGATCAACTTGAAATTTCGCATATAGATTCTTATTACCGAGGATGGCTACAGGTCTATTTTAAATTCTCCAAGATTTCAGTAGCTCAAGTTTTCAGTCTGTCAAGAATTTAATTAGACCATTTAGTCCAGGCAACGAAGACAAAGAAATGCCAAATAGGGGAAAAAAATCATGTATAAGCCAAAATTGGTACAGTTGTAGGGGAAGGCTTCTTAAATAACATACTAAAAGTACTGACCGGTGGGGGTGGAGCTAATGGGGGGAGGGGGATCTAAAGGTGCATTTTTTTTGTTTTTAGTGAATAACTCAAAAACTATAGCCTCCAGGAAAAAGGTTGTCATTAGTGAAATGACATGCTTTCAAAAATGCCGAGTAGCAAAGTTTGTTCAAATTTTCTTGCTTTGCAGGAGCATGGTAAGCAGCCAAAAACAGCTTCTCGCCAACCTATTCAATAGTCTCTGGTGATGTTGAGCCTTCTTCGCTTCTGCTCTGCTCGTTTTGTGCTGTTGACATCAGTGTAACCATCAAACACAACCATACAGTTTTCGCCGTAATTTTTTTTTATTCATTTTATGTTATTTGGTTTTTTATTTTATTTTTCCCGCCTGCCTGGTGGGAGGCGGGAGGCACTGGCGTGATTGCACGGCGGTGATGGTGGTAGAAGGGGTGGGGGGTTAGCACGTCAGCACGTTCCAGCCGTCTGCTCCCCCCCTTCCACAGCCACATTATCTTGACTTTAAGACCTCCATACCTTCACTAGGATTACTCGCACAAACCTGTATTAAAAATTCCACATAGTATTATTATTATTATTTATAGTAGTATAAGTGGAATTTGTAACCGTAAACTTTAGTAATTTTGTACAATGAATATTTTTCCCTATTTTCTCCACTTTATATCTCCACTATTATTAATCCTATCAGAAAAAGGCATAGGACCTTTTTTGTTGAGAATTTAACGTATTTTAATTTCACTAATGACAACCTTCTTACTGTAGGCCATTGTTTTCGAGTTATTCACTAAAAACCGAAAAAATGCACCTTTAGACCCCCCTCCCCCCTTAGCTCCACCCTCACCGGTCAGTAATTTCAGTATGTTGTTTAAGAAGCCTTCCCCTACAACTGTACCAATTTTGGCTTATACATGATTTTTTTCCCCTATTATGTCTTCGTTGCCTGGACTAATTGGGGAGCACGGGATACTTGCTAGTGTGTCATAAAATGTAATAATCTAGATGAATGAAGGCATGTGATGTGATGTGATGTGTACAGGGTGTGAAAGCAGTGATCGCCGAGTCGTACGAGCGCATCCACCGGTCGAACCTGGTCGGCATGGGTCTGATTCCGCTGCAGTTCCTGCCGGGTGAGACGGCTGACAGCCTCGGCCTCACCGGCCAGGAGACCTACACCATCGAGCTGCCAGGCGACCTGCAGCCCAAGCAGCAGCTGACTGTCCGCCTCGACACCGGCAAACACTTCCAGGTTGTCGTCCGCTTTGACACCGAGGTCGATCTCACCTACTATAAGCATGGCGGCATTCTCAACTATATGGTTAGGAAGATGGCTCATTGAGAGTAGCTCCTATACAGGAACGAGATATTGTATCTGAGAAGCGTATGTACTTGATTATCGAGAGTAGCTCCTACCATGTACACAGGAACAAGAAATTGTATCTGAGAAGCGTATGTACTTGATTAGATAGATAGATAGATATAAAAAACTGAAAAGTTGATGGACATATTTATAGAATGGTCCGGTTCCACAAAAGTATGTTTAATTTTAATCGTGATCAACTTAATTTCACGAGAACTAATAAGAGAAGGCTTTTTCGAAATAGTACTTTACGTAACAAGTCCGGTAACGATAATTTACCTCATAAGTATGATTGTTTCTGCCCGAAACGTAGTTGAGGGCAGAATTATCATACGAATGCGGTAAATACGTTACCGTACAAGTTACGTACAATATTTTTTGTCATACTTATCTGAGAAAGAATAATATTGCTGAGAAACAGAAACCATTACCTGCTGCTGCTCGAGCTACTGCATTCTATAAACATGACCTAGCCCGTAGCGCCTAGTTCATAACAGACAGACCCTTCGAGCTCAAATAAAATAATAAGGGCCTAAATTATGAGATTTCAGATGAGTTCTTATAACTTGAAACTCCTTAAATGAGTTCTTTAATTATTTGAGTTAGTATATTAATTACTCAGATGCTATTAGGACTTAGTAGAGTCCTAACATACTCGACTGAAGAGAGAACATTATCATTTCTTTACAGTATAGTATGCTGTAATGAAAATCACATGTTTTCTTGTTCTGCAAACAGCTGTTTACCGGCTTGATTCAATGCATGAAAAACAGCTGCAATTGAGTAAGTATGACAAAAAAATGTTTCAATCGTGATTAATTTCACCAGAACGAATCAGTGAAGGATTTTTCGAAAAGAAGGATTTTAATGGTGATTAATTTCACGAGAACTAATCAGAGAAGGCTTTTTCGAGAAGAAGTCTTCTTTGATTGGTTCTCGTTAAATTAATCACGATTGAAATTTAACCGGCTTTTGTGCAACTGGCACATAGTATTGTATTTTCTATTGAATAGACAGACGTATCAATACAATTCTATTACATAACAAGACAGAACATTTTATAGATTTTTAAAATAAGTATTCAATTTTCTATAGAATAAAGTTCCAATAGAATTTTATTACATCATGGCAGATATTTTATCAAAGAATTTTTGAAAATATCAGTATAGTGTGGTATTCCCAACTACTGTATATGGCTAGGAAGATAATTATATTTCTTCATTGTGAGAATGTACTAGAATACGCTGAGCTTGATTACTAACTGGAGGTAGCACCCACTGGTCGAGGGAAAGCGTTCAATACACTGAGCTGAATAATAAATAACTGAATAATAATAACTATTAATAATAATAACTGGATAATAATAATAATTATAGGACTACAGAGTTGTCAATTCTCTTTTACCACCGCCTTCTACAGTAGGCTAGATAGCTATGATTCAAGTTATTCCAGTTTATCTGATATATTAATATCAATAATTGATATTATTGTTGATTCTTGTTAATAATGATCAACTCTATCTGAAATATTTCTATTCGTCAAGAAAATGTGTTTTCTCTTGATTTAGTAACATATTTTCATAATTGAGTTGAAATATTTTGGTAGTTAATTAAATTTCTTTATTGCCAATAAATGATTTGGCAACAGAACGGAGGTAGAAAATGATAGCGCTATTTACTTTGTCTAATTACGGACAAGGATAGCAAACCAATGTTAATCAGGAGCTGACTTAATTTGGTAAAATCTTACTATAGGCTACCCATAGATACTGCTACCTCCAGTTAGTGATTTAGCTCAATGCTACAATTTAAAGGGAGAGGAAAACTCAATCTGAGAAGCTTCCCACTTTATTGGAAAGTTCAAACTAAAAATAGAATTGTTCTGTATAGTAGGTGGTACAAATACAAGCATTACTTTAGTTTTAGCTGAATAGTCAGAAAGTTAATCTGTTAAAAATATACCCCACAATTTTATTTATAGGAAGGAGAAATATAAATCTAAATGCATTTTTGTACTTGATTAGGAAGCTCAAACTGAGAAATTATAGATAATAATTTATAGACAATTTTATATACTTCTATTAAACTTTGACAAAAATGTTTTAGGCCTACTTATTTAAAATGAAAATACAACACCATTGTTTGAACCACACAACTACAGTACCTACCGTACATAAGTGGTCGAGAGATTGTGAATATAGACCAATATTGTGAAATCAACATTTAGGAAACTATATGAGAATAAGGAAATACAACAATCGAACATTTTTTAACTAATACTAGATTTAAAAGTTTTTTTTTTAAAGTTCTAGTAAAACAATAATCTCTCAACATGGATTTTAATTTGAAACAATATCCTTTTACTGTAACCGTAGAATATAAGACTAGAATAGAATACGGTAGTAGCTATGCTCTCTCTATGGTGTAACAAAGTTATAATTAAAAGCTGTTTTGCTTAAGAGACTGGAGTTATTTGTTGGTTTTTCATTTAGCTTTGAAATATTATGTTATTGAGATAATAATTGTAATAGGGATTTGTTGAATATTATCTATTATTGTTAGCGAAATATATTATTTGGTGATTGTTATTAAATTTATGTCTATTGAAATGTGTACGCATAAGCCTTTTTAACGCAATATTCTTGTAATAGAACATTTTGTTTGTATTGTTGAATAAATAATTGTATTTTTATAAATAATGAAAAATGTTCATCCTGTTTTCCTATGTCAATAAATGTGTATGAAAAAATCCATGCTTGCTTGGTATCCCAGCTTGATTTACACACAGACACCAATGGTGGCCTTGTCTGGTGTCCTCAAGAAATAAAGGTCTAAAGGATAAAAAAGGATAAATAAAAGTAGCCTGCACACAGGGACAATAGTAGCATCAATAAGCTTCCTCAAGCTGTCGCGGGAACAGGGATTTGGAAATGCTATGTACATTTGAGTTCCGTGCATTCCAATTCCGCGCTCCCATAGCAGCTAGAACCGCTACTAAATAATGTCCCTGTTTCATGTACGACACAATTGCTACTGCATAACGACGCAAGCTATGCTTTTTATAAAATATATTGGAATTATGTTTTGTTTTATTGCCAATTGAAAATGACATTAGTAGCTGCTGAAACATGTCGTGGCGAAATAATTTAAAAGGGTACTCACATTTATATTTTCATTTATAATAATATATTGGAACAATAATCATTAGACCTATCAAGTACCGTACCTACTGAAGTTACATAAGATTTTTTTATTTTATTGCAGTATAAAATAATTTACCTGTTTTCTTTACTTAATAATGTTCTTAACTAAATTAATAGTGATGAAAGTATTTCACCTGTCCACTCACATCTCATTTTATTAGTGCAACTCATTTATTCTACCATATTAGACAGTTTGTCACGACATTTCATTTTTCAATAATTCCGAATTTTTATAGGTACTATTTTCTTCATGATTCATCTTGTTATTTCAAATTGTTCTCAAGAGTTCATTAGCATATTATAGTGATCAGAAGCTAGTTTCATGAGATGTAACTTGACCGTTTAAGGGTTTTTCAATACATGAACTGGCTTCATAATAATCGTCAAATACGAAGGCTTTTGGGCCACTCTGTATCTCTAAAGGTGCGTACAGATTTACGCGCCGCGAACATGAGCAATTCACTTTTACAGATATAATCAGCTGGTTAAAAGTGAATTGCTCATGTTTGCGGCGCGTAAATCTGTACGCACCTTAACAAGGAAATTTTGCCTGCAAAAATTGATTCTGGACTTCTCTTTTGTATCCAAACAATATATTAGAAAATGAGAACTGCAATACATATTGCAAGCATCAATGTATATAGTGACTGGTCTATAAGGTGCTCAAACCTATTTTCTTTCTTCCATGGTCAGTTCAGACTTCGTACACCTAGTTAGAAACCTAGACCTAGATAAGTAGATAACATTATTAAAACAATGATAATACTCATATTAATAATTAAATGGTGCAAACACAACTTTATTCCGAAACTTTTATTCCAATACGACAAGTGGATTCAGACATAATATTACAAAAAAAGTTGAATTATTCAGTTTGGTTTCCAATGTAATATTGTGTAATGGTCATGTAATGTTCTATCTGAAGTATTTTACAGGAATTTCATAGAAAGTTCATACAAATCTTTATATTCTTCAATTCCAATAGGCCTACCCACACACTTTCATCCATTGTCAGATACATTATAATAATTGTGTTATGCACTGAAAGATTTATTCAGCAATTCACTACATCGAATTTGGAGAACTTCAACAAGAAACCCCATAATTTTGAAGTTTTTTTGTTCAAACATTTCGAAAATCAGTTGTGAAATCAAAGTATTGTACTTGAAATAATTAGTGTCAAGGATTTTCAAAGGAATGTGCAAGCCCCACGAAATAGATGCAACAACATCTTACAGTATAATACATATATGATTGAAATTCATTTCAATGTAACATTACTATGTATAGCTATGTACAATACAGTATCTACTATTTATAAATAGACCTAACGTAGTTTTTTGCAAAGTCTAAAACAATTTCTTACTATCTCTCATAGATATAAATTTTATCAACCCTCTCAAACTGTACGTTCTTCTATATGTAAATTATTATTTTTATGAGACTTTCTATTTCAAATAATTATAACTACGATACTTATTTTATTATTAAGCATTAAACTTTTTATTTCGTGTCCTCATATTATTTTCTGTTATTGCCAAAGATTAATTTTACAGATACTTTTTGCAAGTAACTTCTTAAAAGAAATTGAGATTATTTTGCTTATGAGTTCATCTTACTCTTGATTATAAAAAAATATGAATCTTGTGTTATATTTCACATTTCAATTGAGGGCTTATTGTGAGAAAATTGCATAATGTAGCCTTCATCAAGAATCTACCGGGTGATTCTCATCAATTATCATATCTACATTAAAAAAGTCTCATAGACATTGAGTACATCTTATTAATATTTTAATTTGAGGATAAATGCAATAGATACTGTTATAAATCTCAATGATCAAGTTTAGCATAACGTTATTGATCTATCTCATTCACATGAATATAGTTTTGTGATTATCTTCTTCGTGATATTCTCACTGATAATCTTATGTGTTCAAATGTATTAATCAAACTTTTTTTCTTCATCGAGTAAATCTAATTTGCTACATCATAATAATAACTTTATAGATATACACGTGGGTACAACAGTAGGTCAATAGCATGATGAGAAAAAATAGGGAGAAACCTGCGCAACAAAGCAAAAAATAACAGAATGAACAACAAACAATTTTTGTCAGCTAGGTCAAAACTGGCTGGCGACAAAATGTCGCACCTTAACACGCGACTGATACTTGTTTGGTTGCTTAGCAACCACCAGATCGTTGCCACGTGCCCGCCGGGGGTTGTGGAAGGGGAATATGTGGTAGATGGGCGTTTGCGGGGGTCCACTGGTCCATGTAGGATCACAAGTGTGGGACATCCCATCCCCACCGTCCCAGGTGTTGTGGCGGTGTGGCTCAGGACACAGGATCAGATAAACCAAAATGGGTTCGTCCATTATGAATGGTTGAGGAGCGTTCACATATCTATCCCCTCCAGCCCTTCTCAACAGAGTCTCACTGCTGTTCCTGCGTTGGGGAGCTTTCGTGATATAAGGATGTGCCAGCACTGGATACGGATACAACTCTGGTCTCGGAATCGTCTCGTCTCGGCCCAAGATCTCGTCAAATGTGTATTGGGGATGTTTGCTAGAGTCGGGACACAACGGCTGCGGGAAAGATGTCTCACTCTGTTGTCCCATGTGCACAACATACGGCAACGGACTGTTGGCGACATCATGTTGAGAACGACTGTAGTGAACCAGATCGGGATGAGACGCCGTCGATCTAGTACTTCCTTGAGTCCAAAATGGCTGCGGACGCTCGTGGAAGTGATCACGATGCACCACCACACCATCTCCTCGTCTTCCCCAGTTCACAACCGGCTCCTCGTCCTCACAATCATAATTTCTATTCTTTAAGATGCCATTACTGTTCCTGAACGATTGTGACTTGACAGCTCTTCCGTTAGTTTCATGTCCAAATGAAACTAGAGACGATTGTCGGTGTGCTGACCGTGATCTTGGTTTGAAAACAACTCCATTTCGTTCCTGGCTTTTTGATTGTGATCTAGTAGACCTCCCGTTCTCCCGATTCAACGATCTAGATCTCTCATAAACCACTTTATCGCCATTTTCAACCGGTGGGCAAAACAATTGCAAACTCACATGAGATCGTTTGTTATTAATGTGCTTCTGTTGTTTTTGGCTTTTAAGACTGGCAATCACATCCACGTTTCTCACCACAATCACTTTAGTTTGTGTTTGATTGGGTGTTTGCTTCACTTCCCGATACAAAACCAGCATTCTTTTGCGATCGGGTAGTAGCGTTCTCAATCTATCCTTGTTGGTCGAATCAGACAGTGGGAAATCCTCCAAGCTTTTGAATCTTGACAAATACTCGACAAGATCGTTATCAATTTCCAAAATAGTATTCACCTCTCGATAGTACAGAAAAGCGTAGAATTTTTCGATTCCATACATGTGTCCAGATTCGTAATCATATTTAGCGTACAGTTGAAAATCTTCGTAGAGCTCGGGGTAGAAGTGTTTTTCGAGACCATAGCTGAAAAACTTGAAGAGACATTGAATGCCGTATCTGCTACCGTTATTTGCATCATCAACGGCTGCTTTGCGGAAGTCCACGTATAGTTTTTGATTGAACGAATCCTGTAGGAACTCCATCCAAAATGCGTACATTTTTTTCATGTGAAATGACTTACCGTGACCCTCGATTTCTCTCTCCTTGAAGCATAAATCAAGACAGTTTTTGTAGTATGAATGGCTGAATGATCTTCGCAGTATTGGTAGCCAATTATCATCAAACTTTAATACGATTCTCTCTTTCTCCTTGGCTTCGGGGTTTTTACACTCCAATTTATCGGGGTTTTCTTCAACTTTATCCAAACAAGTTGTGGGCTCTTCTGCGGCACTCATTTTTTCTCGCATTTAACCAATTGCAGCAGTTCTGAAATATAAAAAAACCTATTCAGAATAGATGAAAAATGAATTTAGCCACTAATAAACCATGAGATTACTAAAATTACCGTATTCAATCCAGTCCAATCAACGAAGGATTATAGAAGGGAAGATTTCTTGGTATAATGTTATCAAAATTAAGTGGAAAATTTAGGGAATTACGAAGTTAATTTTTTGACATTTCCTTTACTCTGAGTTTGAAAGGAAATTTTCCAAACACTATATGATCTCTATAAATAATTTCAGAGCTGATTACTGAAAACTTTGGTAGTCTACAACTGAACTTTGCTTCAAATTTAAATTATACGCAACCCCACTTTCTTAATAAAAATAATAAATATTAGAGTCCAGATAATGAATGCTCAAAAAAGGGTATAGAGGGACTATGCGTCTTATGGAATGACTATTAATTGAAGCTTACTATAGAAGCTCTATAATTGAAGCTCTATAGACATATAGAATATTATTGTTGTTGTCCTGTTTTTATTATTGTTGATTTGTTATTTCTATTATTATTGTTATCGTGTTAAAAAACTTTACCATACTTATTCATGTATTGATGAATGAAGAATGTTATAAATTGTAAATGTACCTGACCTTGTTATACAATTTGTTTTGTAATGACAATAAACAATTTTGATTGAATGATTGATTGGAAAAGCTTAGATTGGAGAAAAGCTTAGGTTGGGAAATGTTTGGATTGGGGAAAGCTTAGGTTGGAAGAAGTTAGTGTCAGGAAAAGCTTGGGTTAGGGAAAGCTTAGGTCAGAAAGAGATTAGGTTAGGTGAAGCTATGGTCAGGAAAGCCTAGGTTAGGGAAAGCTTAGGTTAGGAAACAACTTTGATTAGGAAAAAACTTTGGTTAGGAAAAGTTTAGATTAGAGAAAAGCTCATATTAGGGAAAAGCTTAGGTTAGGAGAAGCTTGAATCAGGACAGCTTAGGTTGGGAAAATCTTAGGTTAGGAAAAAGCTTAGGTTAGGAGAAGCTTGAATCAGGACAAGCTTAGATTAGGAAAAGCTTAGGTTAGGAAAAGCTTAGTTGAGGTAAAGCTTAGGTTAGAAAAAAATTAGTTTAGGAAAAGCTGAGGTTGGAAAAAGCTTAGGTTAGGAAAAACTTAGGTTAGGAAAAGATTAGGTGGGAAAGCTTAGATTAGGTGAAGCTTGGATCAGGAAAAGCTTAGATTAGGAAAAAGCTCAGGTTAGGAAAAGCTTAGGTTACGAAAAGCTTTATTGTTTGATTTAATTATTTTTACAATCTTTTAAAGCTTCTTATTTGCATTGAAGCTGAATTGAATGTGATCTTTGATATCGGTCTGCACTATGCCTATGCAAACATATTGAACTCTTCTAAAGCTAAAATACTACATTTTCTTGCATTTTTTCCAAATATCTTAATAATTTATAGAAGCTTCTAACCTCAAATCTATTTCAATAGATTCCCTCCAAAAATCCAAATGAGATTTAGCCAATTCGATAGTCACTAAAATTAGTAGACTAAAAAAATGATTAAATATGAAAATTGAAAAGTATTGAGTGTGCTTTGAGTTTGACTTTTTTATTTTCCCAAATATCTTGAGCAATTTTGACTTTAGGCTATCAAGTGACTAAACATTTTTTCTTTAGAATTCATGATTTTACTAAATCCAAAAGATTTTAAATAAATACCTATTAATCACCATGAAAATAGGTTAACCTCTTTTAAAGCAAAAAATTTGCACTTTTCTGCACATTTTTTACAATATCTCAAAAACTACAGGAGTTACAAACGTGAAACCGGTTTCATTGGATTCCTCGTCAAATTTTACATAAGATTGCACTATTTTAAAACCTATTGTAGTTATAAGAAAATTATAAAAAATAAAAATTGATATAAAAATTTTGAACTTTTTGCCATGTTTTTTCACCCAATCCTTGGAAATCGACAACAATGTTATACATGGTTGATCTCGTCTTGACCTTCTCTATCGATCTATGTAGGTCTCAATGCTAGATTCCGCGGCCCATATACTAAAAAGCCCCCTTTTCCCATCAATTTTTCAAAAGTTAGGTTGGAGGCAAACGTGTTTCTTTCAAAAATGTCACCACTTCAATAGCGGATATCTCGAAAACTGTAGAAGATAATCACAGATATTATAGGCTGTGATATTGATTTGATCTGTTCCGTTGTAACCTTGATATAAGTACCTATAGAACAATTTGTGAGATAAATATTGTGGAAAATCGTGTAAGCTTCATTCACGTAAACCTTAGAACCCAAATTAATTATTTAGGCCCGGTTGCAATCTAGATTTAGAAAGTGAAGTCACAGAATACATAAACAGTATTATGACAGTATACTGTATTCTGTGGTAGTGTGTTGAAGTTGCGTATAATTCAAATTTGAATTTGAAGCAAAGTTCAGTTGTACCAAACGTTTTCAGTAATCGTTTCTGGAATTATTTGTAGAGATCTTGTGAAAATTCCAATCAAGAACCAAATTAATAATTCCATTTTTTAAATAATGATTTGAATCTTTTTTATTAAATAATGCATTTTTAAATTTAAATTTGGGTTTTGATTTGATCTGTTCCGTTGTAACCCTGATCTCCACATCTTCATTGTAGGCTTGTAGCTGATCAAAAGGTGTGATAGGTAAATAAAAGTATTATTGTATTGATACTAAAAAGATTTTTATCTAGATCAATGTTAAAGTTATTAAGATCTAAAACAGGTATCTATATGCCGCCTTTGATATCTTTCAACATTTTTTACAACTCAGTATTTTACATGTCAATGACCCGAACATAACCTAACAATCCTCACTTAGCTTCAGTTTCCCATTTTGCTTGCCTAGTTTTGAATCAAGTTTTTGCCATTATTTTGAAAATAAAATTTTTTGAATGTCTTTTGACTTGATTCAACTCAATTTTTTTGTTTTTCTACAATTTGACTACTCATCTCGTATGTCAATATTGCTTTTTTAGCTAAAATTATTAATTTGTGGAAGAAAATGCTCATAAATGTACAGAACCAAATTTAAACATACTGTTTGTATTTTTAAAATCTGCATGGTTTTTCGTTATTAGATTAAAATAAGATAATGCTAATTCTATTATAAGATAGTTTTGATTACTTTGCCTGTTTGTAGTTATTGAGTACCTAATTTATATGAATATAAATACTTTTTTAATAAAATAAAGACAGGCACACCAGATTGAGTGGCTAGTTTTCAGAAAAACATCAGCAAAGAAGAAGCTTAATTCCTGACTTTAGACCCCTATTAAATTAGGACACACTCAGTCACTACAATTGCTGGTGTCTATTCATACTTTATGTTCATTCCTTATGTCGCATCTATAAATATTGGCCCAACGAAGGCAATGTTGGCCAGCTTCAATGTATGGATGGGTGGTTTGCCAGTGCTGGTCTTCATTGGCCATTGCTCAGATTCTTTCCGAGAAAGTCTTGTTTAGTCGTCTGCTCTCGTGCTCTGTTGGTTTGATCTGTGTACTGTGTAATTGAGTTGTGATTTTTGAGTTGACTTATAAAAAGTGTTAGATAATTTTTCAATTTTAATTAATTGGCCTTGTCTGTGAAAGCATCTATTATAAGACTCAGATTGTATTTCAAAGCTCAAAGTATTCCTCCGCAGAGTAGAATGGTAATTATCCATTTTACAGTTCTTGATTCATGTTCTGAAGCTCCTGTCGTCAAGCTCTTTCCTTCTCAGGGAAAACGTTGTATATCCTTAGGGCTAGTAGGCCTACCAAAAAAGAATATTTACTCAGTGTGCAAAATGGGATGTCTATTTTAATTTTTTGAAATGTGTTGCAGGACTGTTTGTCTTCTCTGTTTATCTTAAGCTTTCAATAAGCATCATCTTGTTGTTTGAACAAAAATATCCGCTGCTAACTTCTTGAACAAGTCTGACGCTCTACTCTTTGCAAAAATAAATTAATCATTATCAAACATAAGGATATTGTCCAAAAATCCCAGGTAATCACAAGCTATCTTATAGAGATAGCCTATAAGATAATTATAGAGATACACACTCAAAAGCCTTGTTCATGTTTGCCGGAGCAAGACACGAGTGCCGGTTGCACAAATGCTGGTAAAATTTTTAATCGTGATTCACGAGAAACAATCAGAGAAGCCTTCTTTTCGAAAAAGCCTTTTATGATTTATTTTTGTTAATCATGATTAAAATTTAACCAGCTTTTGTGCACCACCACTTTGTCAACCACCTCGAAGGAGTTCAGGATCTCAGCAAATTGTTTAAATAAAGCAATGACGGTTGATTTTTCTTGTCTGAATACATCAATACTTGATGAGCATTTGTTAATAAATTTTTACGTCTGGTTTCTCACTGGTATCCCAGGTCCCAGCTTGCTATTCACCCACTATTGGTTAAATTGGTTTCCTAACTGGCAACCCTGTTGTGCCCTAACTTAATTTGGTTCTTATGGTATCTTTTGAGAATCTGGTTTAAAAGTATATAACATACAGTGCTATAAATATTATTTTAACAGTTATAAAGTACTGAAGCTACTCAGAAAGGTTTGTTATGATTTTTTTTGAGCCTAGTCAGTTTGTGGTGTAAAACATTTAAATAAAATCTGATCTATTTTATTTTTATTTTATTTATTCATGAATACATGGAAGCAAACAGGATCTCTCCCAAAACATGCTTCTTTAAACTATAATATTAATTTATAAATATTTAAGAGCAAAGAGAAGTAAGAATATTAAATTAAAAATTAAATGCTATTGGGAACTAGAATATTTAAAAAAAGGAAATATGTAGAATATAACTGCATCACTACATGTTGCAAAACTGCAATAATTTTAGATAAAATACAAGAAAAGAAAGCACTTCTATTTTGAATCTCTACTCTTATGAAATGATTATCCCAATTCATTAATTATTTTGTCACTATTATTAAAATTTATAGTTTTAAATTGAACACAGAGCCTGGATGGTAAGGATTTTTATGGTAAGGAAATGGAAATAGAGTTTTTAAATTTAGTTTTTTAATTAATAATCCAATTGTTAATTGCATTATTACTTACATTATTAAATTAGTTTTTGTCCGATAGTCAAATAAATCCTTTTAGTAGGTCATTTTTTAAATTTCTTATAAATAATATCTATTCTTCTCACTTATAATCCAATAATGTCAAATGCTGAATTTATCGTGATCTTGTTATTTGCCATCTTGATAGTAGGAAAAACATTTCTATCAAATGAATCAAAAATATTTATGAAAACTTGTTTAAATATAGGTAATATTCAGGACTAAAAAATTATAACATTTTATTAATTTATGATATAATTATTCATATTCTATGAGTATTTTAGCCATAATATAACGACCACCGGAAAATAATACATAAAAATTAATTTTCCTCTAGTGGGTAATTATACATTTTTTATGTTGAATAAAAATTTATTTTTAATAAGTAATAATATACTAATTTTTATATAAGTTTGACATTTTTTCAATAATTATAATTTATAACAATAAAACATTCCATAATTATTAAAATATTAAAAAATCTTATTAAAGGTGAACAATACCATAAACCTAGATGGATATATATCTCCTTGAGCAGCTGACTATTGAATTTAACAAATTTTACAAAAAAACATCTGAAAACCTAATTTAAATTATTATGAGGAGAAGTTTTAACTGCCTCAGAACAATTAAGTTATTCCATGGCTTACTTTAGAAGCTTACTTTACTCTTTCTATAGTAGCTGTGGTTATACCGATATCGCATTCTTACAAAATTTATAGGTTTAATTCTATTAATTGATTAGTTTACTGCATTATTTAAAAATAAAACTTACAAAATAATATCAAATTTAATAACTGGTATGTTACATTTTGCAAAACAAGAGCCAAGGTGGTTCAGAAGTAAACAATATCTATTGTTACAAATATTATTTAATATAATAAATCTTTCAATCATCAAAGATGTGAATTATTTCTGTTTGAAGACTATAAAAATACAAATTGAATTTATATAGATTATTGAGTGATTCTTGAGTTTCAAATTCAAATAGTAACCCAGTCTAGTTTTAATATAACTACAAGGATATAGGTACCGTTTAATGTACACTTTCTTGTTTAAGGCTACTCTATATACAATTTGAGAATCAAAGTATCTATTTCAACTTATATTTTTATTTTTTACAACACGTTTTTACTTTTAAGTGAATGAACAAAATAAACAACATTGTTGAAAATGGCTATGGAGTTGTGAAAAATGAATATATATATATATTGAAAAGGAAACTTTGATTAAGCCTTCTGATAAGGGTAAGTCAATGTCTATTAGAATAATATGATATTATTTATTTAAATTATACCTTTTGTTTGTACTTATTTCTTCTGAAAAAAATTGAAATAATTTAAAATTTTCAGATCTCATAGCTGCAGCCACCAAACAGTTATGCAACATGAGTTCTGTACCAGAAGTTGAGCATTTTGCCGATACGCTCATAAGTCTAAAGCGTAAAGTAGAACAGACACCAACAAATACTGTAGAAGAGAAACAAGAAGCTAAACGAATATGCACAGAAACAGAACGCGTCAAAAGGAAAAAAGTGGCTCTAGTTTTAGCCTATTCCGGACAAGGATATCTGGGATTGCAGAGGTAAAAAAGTCAATTTTTAAATGCATTTTGCCAAATCACATCATTGTCCAAAGTATTATTAATCATAGAACTTTCAGACAATGTTAAATGATGGTATATTTTATTTTTTCTTTCATTTCATTGATTTAATTATTTCTTACAGTATTCGTTTCCGAAAGCACCACATAATTAAGTTTAACCCTGTTTATAAATTATTTTTATAGTAGCGCTCATATTTTTTTCTCTTGTTAATACTGTATTTCTTTCTTCTGGGTATTGACTTATTGCAGATACCGATTTCTCGCCACAAGATACAGACACGACACACAGAATATTGTCTGATTAGGTTGACATATCAGCAATCAGCCAATAGCCGTTTTCACACACCGATTTCATCAGGCCGGAATCGGGACGATATTGTGTCGGCGAAAAATCGGTGAGTTGGAAAACGGCCATTTGGAGTACATTCTGGGTGTCGTGGTCGTATTGAGTCGGTGAGAAATCGGCGTGCGTGAAGAAAACGAAAACGACCATTTGATAGTACTGTTTATTGATAAGAATTCTCTTAAATAAACAATATTATTCAAAAGCAATTGTGTAATTGCAATTTCAAGTACATTTCTATCCTATCTGATCTCTGCTTGGAAGAATGTTTTTTACAGTTGGGTAGTGCTAATAAATTGTTTCTACATTTTCTTTGATGTTCATATATTTACAGTTGCAGGAGTCTTAAAAGCACTTAATAACAGGATATTGATTAAAATTTTGTTCAATCTCTGAATACCTTGGATACAATGGATACAATTTTAGAAACAATTGGATACAATTTTAAAACAGTTATTTTGGAACTTGTATCTCTTCAAAATTTGGAAGAGGAACAGTTTGGGTCAAGCCTGTTGTTCTCTCCCGATCTTTTTATGAATGTACAGTATCAACATAGTACAAATTTGATTTGTGTCTTTAACAATAAATTAATTAATTTGTTCCTGTTTACTAGGAATCCGAACCAAAAGACAATAGAAGAAGACTTACTGGTAGCTTTGAAAAAGGCCAATGCAATCAATGACGAAATTTTCAAGCAACCTCAGCTAATACAATTCCAAAGAGCAGCCAGAACTGATAAAGGCGTTTCAGCGTTACGCCAGGTCATCTCTTTGAAATTACGTAAGTTTTTTATTTCAAATATTTTTTATGGAATTTAGAGCATTCGTTTCTGGAAGTTTATCATACCAGTTTATTGCATTAGATGTCCTGATATCCTGTTCTTCAAATAAGCAAACAAAAAATATTAGAAAACCTAGGGCTATCAATAAATCGTTATCGTCTTGAATAACTAGAAAGGAAAACACCAAGAAGGCTCCAGTTAAAAGACTTTATTCAAAATATCGGGGACCGAGCTTCGCTCTGGAGTACAAAAGCATTAAAAATTTATTACGAAAGAAGAAATTATAATAACATTCATACAGAAATGTTCCATCTAATAACAGTAATTGAGATTAATTCCCAGAGAAATGCAAAAATTTCCCTCACAAAGGCCCAGTTGCACAAAAGCCGGTTAAATTTTAATCCTGATTAACTTCACGTGAACCAAGTCAGAGAAGACGTGAAGCCAAGGAATACTGGAATTAATCAGGATTGAAAATAATCCGGCTTTTCTGCAACCGGCACCAAGTACATGATTGAATGATTACAAAAGTTCAACAGCTGAGTCATAATTTTGACACAGTCCCACACACATGAACTCGCTCACTCACTTCCATCACCAACAGACGACGAATATAATTATTATCAGATGTTTTTCAAAGGATGAATAATAATTATCCTTTTAATGTCCTTCAGCGAGTTTTCTCAGGGATGAGACCTAGTGCAATCGAATCTTTATATTATAAACCTACTATTTTCTGAATTTCGTGAGGATCGTTAGAGCCGTTTTCGAGATCCGGTGAAATACAAACATCTAAACATCCGAACATCTAAACAGAAGTTGCTCGTTTAATAGTATAGAATTAATGAAAAATTGCACTATATTATGTATTCAACAATATTGTGTTTTGGAAGAAGAAAAATATTTATGTCTATTATGGTTGTTCCAATACAAAAGATTCATAATTTCAAGTATAGTGAAATAACACTAACAAATAATTAGTGGCAGAGTAGCAAGAAAATTAAACGAACAGAAAATATTCAATAAAAGATTAAATAAATCTTTATATTCATGTTGAATGAATTATTAACTAAATTATTTATTTAATCTTAGATGAATCTATTGTATTTATCTCAATATTTAAACTATTGAATAATCACTTTTTTAAATTATTGCTGTTACTCTAGTACAATATTGATTCAAACTGTCTAAAAAGTCATCTATTCATTTATAGGTCACAATTCATTAAAATGATTGAGGGAGGACTAACAGGCAAAACCCAAAACTGTTCCTTCTCCGAATCTTTATTTATATACTAGTCCAAATCGTAGATTTTATAAATACCCTATTATGCTTCTTTCACTTGTCCAATTTTTAGTACAAAAACTTATAAACATAGAATTTTGAATTAAGATAGATTAAAGACCAAATTAAATTACGAAACTTCACCCACTGAGCAAAATTTGGTAACTTGCTACACGTGTAATTTTTAATAAATTGTTGCATCTCTTTAAAGCAATTTTTGCCAACTGAATTATAATAAAAAATTATACATTCTTGTGTTATTAATATAACGTCTTTCTCGATATAATTTTTAACTTTATCAATATAATGGCTAAACCTCGAGATATCAATCAAGAAGAGAGTAATATTTATGTATTTGAATATATCTCACGTCACCAGGTCTGATGACCTATGGCAAACACTAATTCATGATAATTCAGCTAGAAAATGATGAAGCACAGTTTCTAAAATATTACTAGCTTAGTAGTAATTATTCAGTTAGTTACATATTTATAATTTAAAAAATTGTATTCACCTTGGTTTTACTAGTCCGTCAATTCATAATTATATCGATGCTGTTCAACAATTCTAATATAAATCAGCCAAACTGAAACTGTAACAAAGCAACAGAGAAAATCAATGACTTGTCATCAATGAACAATGAAAATCAATAAACTGTGTGATGACAATCAGAGAATAACTCCAGTGCCACACATTTGTGTTTTGGATTTAACACTTGTGTTTAGTAATCTACCATGTAGCAGCGATTTTAATGAACTATCTTAGAGTTTGATGGGTCTGATTAGAGGTTCATTGATCTGTTCATTTGTTGACTTACACCTGTTCTGTATGATTAAAGTAATAACTAGAGTAATTGCATGTGTGGCTGTACAGTAGTTAATTCAGCTTCAATGAACAGTTGGAGGCTGAAAAAGTAGTATTATTTATTTCAATGAATTCATTCTTGTAAAATAACTGGAATATTGCTGCAAGACATTTTGTTTTGAACTTGAAGGATATATTTTTTTGTTATCATTTTTAAAATAACGTTTATTTATACCCCTAGAATGACCTGTGCGAAGTTTTCATTGTTGAAAAGTAGTGGACTTCTTCTTTTGTGATCTTCTTCATGAAGCTGGCCACTTCATCCAACACACACTCAGGTGCATGGATGGCTGCTTAGTTTGACGGTCATGAGTGAAACCCCAAGATTCGGCGCAATTTATAACTTTGCATGAAGCTCTGGTGATCTATATCTATGACATTTTGGGCCGGTTTCATTTAGAAACGGAGCATAGTCGCAGTTTTTATGATAATCTTTATTTTCTCGTATCTATAATTGAGAACGTTTTTCCTTGACGAAATGAAACATTTCTAAATAATTCAAAATAGCCAAACTTTACAGTATTTGCTCTTTATTTTATTTTTATTCAATTTTCTAGTTTATAGAAATTTAATTTAAAACGTGGACTGCGACCACGCCCCGTTACGGAAAGCCAATTTTCGAACTCCAGCTGTTTAAAGTCTACAACTTAGCTAAATCCCGAGCTCGGAAACCAGCCCTTAAAGTTCCAGGACAAACATTTTTACGAACTTCTCTCTGGTTTTTGAGAAAAACGCACACACTTCATGCGTTTTGAAATTTATATGTGGCATTTTCTACACATATTTTTCTGTTAATCTCTACAATTTTAGCTATTGCAATGACTTCTCCGCCATCTTAGAAACAGTAAAACTTTGGTGAGGTCCACGTTATAATGGCAGTATTTGATTGAAATTGGTGTTGCTATCCTAGTCTATCATTCGACAAAGCAGATAGCGTTATCCTTTCCTAGCTCTGCAATGTAGAAATGTAATGAATTAACAAAATATTCAATCTCAATTATGGAAGTTTATTATTTAATCATAGACAAATATAATTTCTTGACGAATAGTATATAATTGATTATTTCAAGCAAGATTGAACAGTTTAAATTACAGCAGATATACTGGTATTAACTATCTTCTATAGAATGCAATGGCAAGGCATTGAATCGGCAACTTTGTTCTCCTATCTTTCTCCACTGCCGTTATAACGTGGACCTCACTATACTGAAAATGTCATGCATGTGATGAATATTCAGTGTCGCCAATCTCGCTTTAAGAAATAGGTTTCGGTGTCGCTTTTCCAAAGGTAAATGTAGAACTTTTTCTGACGAGATAATAAAACGGCCTGGAAAATAATTATTAGAGATCACGACTAAACTACAAATATGGGAGACATAATTATTATTCGAATGAGAAGGCTTCACACTATACAACTACTCTACTGTTTGTTGGTAGTCTTATCTGGGGCATGTTTACTTTTTCTGTGAGAGCATTATTCCGTTTCTTTATAGCTGCACCTCGTATGCCAGTAGATTTATTAAATTGGGATTAATTTGGCAGTAAAATTATATTTAATAATATCGATGTAATGTTTGTGTGTGATTTCAGCCGAAGAATTGAAAGTGGAAGATATCAACTCTCATTTGCCGGATCAGATCCGAGTGATAGCTATGAGGCGAGTGACGAAGGGCTTCAACTCCAAGTCATCGTGTGACGGCCGCACCTACTCCTACATGCTCCCCACCTTCGCCCTTGCCCCCCTTGACGTCACACCCACCATCGACTATCGAATCTCGAAGGAAACACTCGACAAGGTCAACCACATCATCGCACAGTTCAAGGGCACACACAATTTTCACAATTTCACCTCAAAAAAGTACGTAAATCAATGCACTAATAACAATTACCACTAAAACTTACCTATTGAAATGTTAATATTTTATGTTTCATTCTAAAGACATCAATTTCCGTATCGAATTGTTGGAAGATGATGGAATTTCCATGGATATAGATAACTCTTATAGTAAAATAATACTTTTGATTGTACAAAAGTCTATCAAATTTTATAACTGTGATCAGAAGCCTTATGCACAACCTTGAATATAGACTGTGGAAGAGCAACAAGAGTTAATATTGTTTAGCTTCAGTGCCACTTTAATTCATTAAACATGAATTAAAATAACCTCTAAACCTATGAAGTAGATCATTGATACCATATTCAATAGCATATGAAACGTTAACCACTGCTCTTGTGGTATTGAAACTGGAAACTAATGTATCAATAATTATGAAAAAATGAATGAAAAATGATCTATCCCAGTGCAATGCTATATATGGATAGCTAGCACTGTTTCTCATTCATCGATTGCTGACAGTTTGAAATTAATCTAACTACAGTAATAAATGGGCAATTCACGTTTAATTCATTTGTTCGTTTCCGTGTCCAGGTCTGACTAAAAGTGAAATAACTTTTAAACATTATATGGATTTCCAGTGATTAGCAACCATTACTAAGTCATGACTATACGTTTAATTAAATAATTGTATTGTGATGTTTTTGGATGTAATTTTGTCAGAAAGCCGTGGGACCCGTCGGCAATGCGTTACATGGTGAGTCTGCACTGCTCGGAGCCGGCCGTGTGTGACGGCATGGAGTTCACGACCATCTACATCCGCGGCCAGAGCTTCATGTTGCATCAGATCAGAAAGATGGTCGGCCTCACCATCGCCATTGCCCGGGGCATGACACCGCTCGACACCATCACCAAAGCCTACGACGCCGAGAAGCTTGATCTGCCCGTTGCGCCAGGCCTGGGGCTTGTGCTCGAAGAAGTAAGTCATTATCACAATTTTCCCATTCAAATTTAGATGTCTCGTAAAACAGCTTATATAATGAGATTCGCGTTATCAAGTCAGTGGAAATGATAGGACTACAGAGTTGTCGATTCTCTCTGTTACCAACGCCTTCTATATCTGATGTTATATTAAGCTGATTACTGTTAATATATCATCAAATCTTAGTGCCGGTTGAATTTTAAGCTTACTTCATTTCACTAGAACCAATAATAGAAGCCTTCTTTTCGAAAAAAAAACCTTCTCTGATTGGTTCTCCTTAAATTAGTCACTATTAAAATTTAACCGGCTTTTGTGCAACCGGGCCTTGATGTAATATTTATTGCTGATAGTCCAGGCGCTGGCTTACATTGAGCATACATGAGAGAGGCAGAGAATTTGACTTCGGATTATTGTTAGGGGGTCTTTAGTGTATATGAAACTCGATGTCGTCACGTCCAAGGGTGGTCGACAGCTTGGGGGGGAGGGGGGTAAGTTGTAAAAAATGCGCGTTTATAAAATCGCCTGTCCTGCAGTTACTATTCATAGTACAGCTTTTAATTTTTTCTCAATATTATGTACACATAACTGGCTTTCAATGTGGTCCTATACATTTTTGCGATACACCGCATAGTTTTTCCGTAAAAAAATAAAATATCTCGAAAAATGTATTTTTTTATTATGGACTTTTTGTTATTTCTCGAATATTCAAGTAATTAGCCGACTTAGAGGAGAAGGCTCCCAATAAACGTTGTAGGCCGTTTCTTGCTGAATCCAATGATATATATAGTTTGAGGGTTACGATCATGGATGCGGTGGTGGGAGGGGGATAAGTAGCACTGTTACGCTGCGGCGCGGTCCTCCCCCATGATTAATGCGCGTAATGGTCTGTCTATCGCATCGCTCCTACTAGTCTATGCATTCAAATTATGTATTTCAGGAACGCTATCTTATGTATTTTCGGTCGCTGAACACGATTTTTCAACTCTCAAGCCTTAATAATTGATAATTCTCATCATAATATACTAATTATGGTCAAAATTACAAACTTCATCTCATTATCATTATTTATGATTACATTGTAATGATAAACCATCCTGTTAGGAATCCTAATGTGTTTCTCAGTCGATAAAAAACTGATATTCCATTAGGAGAGAATAATTATTCGATTTAGTTCAATGATCACGTTGGAATTGCGAAAGTCAAGTAATGGAGTAAGTTAAACAAATAATATAGGCAACCCCATATAGAGCACCGTGTAAAAGGAGTAAAATATTTTCTTTATATAAATTTACAGTTGAAGCACAAATAATGCCAATTACTCCCATGTGATATGACTAAATATTTGATTACAAAGGAAATACAACTCTAAAGCTACGTTTACACCAGAGTTATTAAGGAGATGTTAATCTTTATAGATTCTATTAGATTGAACATAACTTATCATACATATGATGGACATATGTGTTTGCCAAGTTCCGTTCAATCTGATAGAATCTATAGAGAATAAGTTATTAACATTCAATCTTATAGAATCTATAAAGATTAAGTTATTAACATTTTCTTAATAACTTTGGTGTAAACGCAGCTTTATCAACTGATTTCTGTAACTTATATCTACGAATAGATATTTTTCATCTGGCTGAGTTTGACTGATTGTCTTGGGGTGGTACTTGAATGAAAGTGGAATGAGAGATATCTTTCTTGAATTTGAAATATTTGGAGAGAATACTGTTGGAAATCTATTGAGGGGAGATCAGTATAATTAAGGTGTGAGAGCAAGCAATCAATTCAATGAAACAACTACAAGGACTCATGAACGGTTCAAATATGAGAGATTGTCAAAGTATATTTGAAAGAAGTCAGGAGCTATTTGTGGAGTTTTTTAGAATCAAAATCAATGACTACTTGAAATTTATGACTGATTATTGTAACATAGCTTAAATTATCTTAAATTGTATTCATGCTCATAAGGAAGGACTCTGGTACTGCACATAGAAACTGTACGAGAAAAGATCCCATACTTTTTTCATTCAATCACAAAAACTATGTTATAAAGTCTGTGTTATATCTAGAAAATATGAAAAAATACCCATAGAAGTAGAAAATAATTTCCAATAAGGAAACATTAGATCTATACAGTCAATACATTGACTCTCTGTCAAATGAAACCTTGAAAATTTAATAAATGTGACAACCGATCATGCTTTGGAGCAAACCCTCATTCGATCATCCAAAACTGAGTGATTGGAATAGCTAGTTCTTCAAAGGCTTTCCTAAAATGGCTGCTACTATATAAATAAATCTTCCATCAAAGAAATTCTGTTCAAGTATGTTGACATTATTATGGATATCACGGGAGATTGTGAAGAAAGTCATCTAATGAAGTAAAACAAGAATAATGAGAGGTGAGAATGATTTCCAGAAGCATAACCTTCTCAAGAGAACATAACATTTTTTTTCAAGACTCTGATGGACAACAGAATCTGCATAATGTTATCAATAGTCTGGAAGCAAGTGAAGAAGTGTGTGATTCTCTTTTGAACGTATAGAAAGAAATAGTTATTCGGTCTCCAACGATTTTTATCTGAACATAGTTGTGGCAAATTGTAGAAGTGTATTCTCACCTATAAAAAGAAACAGAGTTCTTTTATTCTCCACGATGCAATCAAACAAAAATCCTAGTCTTAGTTAATTCTAGAACAAAAAGATCTGATCTTTGTATTTTTACTAGGTAGCTGTTTAAAGATAATTCAGCATTGAAGTTTTAGTGCAGCATGCATTTCTACAATAACCGCAATCTCTGTCAACATCTGATGGATATTTGAAAAAAAACTCTTAATCTCACTTGGCCTATAAAATTGTAAGTGAAACTAGTTGTGGATTTGACTAAATCCCTAAATATCGTTGACAAATTCGCATAATGATGACATGGCTCTCCTGAATTCAACTCCTACTTCACTTTTCAAAACTTCAATACGCTGCAAGATTATGGTAACTTTGTGATGAGGAGAGTTATGAAAATTCTCAATAAAGATGGAGTGATACAGGTGGACATAGCTTTTCATGTCTATGGTCTATGGTCTAAAATCAAACAAAGGTAGTGATCATATTAGAAGCAGCAGAGTAAAAGAATCACTCCAATAATATGCTCTCCAAACCATCGAGACTTGATTTCTAAATCTGTGGCAGAGATTTATTAATGTGACATGCAAGACTCTATAAAGGAATAATCCATACGTCAGCTACGTGCAGGAATACATAAATTCATTCATTTGTGGATAAAATTACAAATCATATAAATATGTTTGGGAATGAATAACAGGCATGGCCCAAAACTATTCGAGTCCCAAATTTTGATACTGAATAACTTGTTACCATTTCAAAACAGTCTACCATAAACAGTCTACAAAACGGGAATACCATAATGGATGAATCAATCAAAAGTTAGTGAAATATCATTACAATAATACTGTTAGAAATAATATGGATGAATATTTAAATTTTCATTTCATTTTGATTTGACACATATCTATTATTATATTGGATATAATTTCTCAAAAGTTCAAGACAAACTGAAGATTCACGAAAGATTGACATTTTCAAACTAAACTTAATCATTATGATAATGAATGAATGATGAATTCCATTTCCACCATGAAGAACTAAGAAATTCCACAAATATTTCTTGGAAATTAACTGACCACTATATCAAGTAAGCGTGGCCAGTGTGCAATTAATAATATAATTTAGCCTGCAGCGCATCACAATAAATTAATTTGAGATAAAAACAATAGAACATACACATATATGAATATTATCTTTATTCTATCCTAATATATTTCTTGAAACCCAAGTTTCGTTCATTTCAAACAGTCATTTCTTAGTTTCCTTGCAGAATGAGATGAAGTTTGTAATTTTGACCATAATTAGTATATTATGATGAGAATTATCAATTATTAAGGCTTGAGAGTTGAAAAATCGTGTTCAGCGACCGAAAATACATAAGATAGCGTTCCTGAAATACATAATTTGAATGCATAGACTAGTAGGAGCGATACGATAGACAGACCATTACACGCATTAATCATGGGGGAGGACCGCGCCGCAGCGTAACAGTGCTACTTATCCCCCTCCCACCGCCGCATCTATGATCGTAACCCTCAAACTATATATATCATTGGATTCAGCAAGAAACGGCCTACAACGTTTATTGAGAGCCTTTTCCTCTAAGTCGGCTAATTACTTGAATATTCGAGAAATAACAAAAAGCCCATAATGAAAAAATACATTTTTCGAGATATTTTATTTTTTTACGGAAAAACTATGCGGTGTATCGCAAAAATGTATAGGACCACATTGAAAGCCAGTTATGTGTACATAATATTGAGAAAAAATTAAAAGCTGTACTATGAATAGTAACTGCAGGACAGGCGATTTTATAAACGCGCATTTTTTTACAACTTACCCCCCTCCCCCCAAGCTGTCGACCACCCTTGGACGTGACGACATCGAGTTTCATATACACTAAAGACCCCCTAACAATAATCCGAAGTCAAATTCTCTGCCTCTCTCATGTATGCTCAATGTAAGCCAGCGCCTGGACTATGATTAATGTTAATAAACCAACTCTATCTCAAATATATTTTATTCGTTAACAAAATGTATTATCTCATTATTCCATAATAAATTCTCATAATTGAAATGAAATATTTTTGTAGATCATCGTGTTTCTTTATAGTCAACAAACTATTTGGAAGCAGTGCGGTGGTAGAAAAGGATAGAGCAATCTGCTTTGTCCAATGACAGACAAGGATAGCATCACCAGGTGCTGACTTTATAATGTGAGAATGTAATGTGAACATTATAGTAGAATGTGCGCACACTAGACGAGCTCTATTGTATCACATAGTATTGTAAACTGTTCCACAATATAACAAAATGAACCAGGCCAAAGATCAATAAGTCTCATGGACATTTCAACTAGATTGAAAACACACATCAACATGAAATACAGTTCATCACTTTACTGGATAAGATAACTAGAGCATTAGAATGATTACACTTTAGTGTGAGATTCAAATCTAAGATTCTAAAGATTAAATGAAATTTAAATAATTAATTGAAATCTTTAGATAAGACTTTGTCGTGTTCACCCATCATGACAAAGAATCCTGAGGAGAAAGTAAGGATATAGATAGCAATTACAATAATCATAAGAGAAGATAGAAAAAGATGATTGTTGTAGTTTAGCGCAGCTCATGGTTGATTGAGCCATTTTACACGTTTGGCAAGAAACAGTACAATATTATTAGATTAGTATTTTCGAGGTACTAACTTGATTGGTTTTCACTACAATCGCTACAACACTCACTAATTCATAAACTCTGGCATGAAGATATATAATAGTATATTAAAATTTTGGTCTATTGTATGCAACTTTGAATTGTCACACATTTACACGAACTCAGTGCTTTTCAAGAAGTATTTTCCGAAGTACTAATTGTTTTTTCCCAAATCAGCCTCATTACGAGCGGTACAACGCGCGCTACGGCAGCGACGGCATTCACGAGCCGCTGGACTGGACGCCGTTCAAGGCGGACTTCGACAAGTTCAAAGCGAACTACATTCTGCCGTCAATTGTCGCCACCGAACTGCAACAGCGCTCCATGCTGGAATGGCTGGACACCCTGTCTATGCACACTTTCGATGTGCGCACTGTGCATATGCACGACGCGGAGGATGAGGAAGAGGAGGAGGACGATGAGGACGAGGAGGACGAAGCTGTGAAGAGGAGCAGGGTTGCCAACGTGCCGCCGCGAATGATGGGTGGGTTGGCAGCACTGGAGGAGGCGGCCAAGATTGTCGAGGCCGGAACTGTCGACTTGGACACACTGGCGCGCGTCGCCTCCGATGCCAAGGACAACAACAAGGCCGAAACTGATGCCCAGCAAAACACTGCCAAAACTATTAGTACGTAGAGTGGTTAGAAACAGTACAGAAACCGTTATTAGGTAAAGGACATGAAGTGGTTAAAAACAGTACAGAAACTATTAGTAAGTAAAGGACATGAAGTGGTAGAGCAAGTGGCTGAATGCTTGAACATTTTTCAAAATTATTGCTAAATAAAGAAGTTCAAGTGGTTAAAAACAGTACAGACACTATTTTGAGGTACAGCACTTGAAGTGATTAAATCATCACTAAAACTATTGGTAGAAGAAGAAGTTGAACTGGTGAAATAGTACAGAAACTGCTAATTGGTAAAGTACATACAAGAGTGGTCAAGTACATACAATAGGTGAAGCTCTTGAAGTGGCTAGTAACAGTATACAATCTAATTTTTTGTGTAGAGTAATATATACTCTAAACTTTTTAACAATTAACATACAATAATGTTACAATTGGCACAATGCAAAGTTCACCCAAAAAGGCGATATACATATAAATTTGATTGTATTCCATTTTAATAATATTACTGTACATGTTGTTTATGGTTGAAGGCTTCGTAACTTGCAATGATATTCTTAGTTAACGGGGAATTTTTAACCAAAACCTTGATCGCGTAAAAATTTAGAAAGTTTTGGTTTATTGTAATTGTGGTAGCAAATTTGGATTTTGCAATCAATTTTATTTCCACACAAACAAAATAAGATGAAATAATATAGCCCAGATATAACTTGAAAAATATAACGATTAATGATTGAACAACCTACAAGTGCCTATAAAAGCCTGCAAGTGCATATTAATAAAAATAACATTAACTTGGAAACTATATCTACATAAGAGTTTTGGAGATTGAAGATTGAATTAAAGATTAAAAGATAAGAGTAATTGATAAACAAATTAAAATAAAATCTATTAAGATTAACATATGAAAAAATTGATAAGATTAGCAACTAAACAACTAATAACTTCATTCATTATACTTGATTAACTGACATATTTTATTGTTTGACCATAATTAATCTCCATTTTTACGCGATCAAATCAAATCAAAATTTTTATTCACAATTCAAACAATTGAGGGTCCTACTTAACCCGAAGGTTTTTCGGCTGGTGCCCAGTTACAAAAAAATACGAGTTACAAAGATAAATAAACTTGGACAAAATAAATATTACACTTTAAAGATTCAAGTTTGGTTTGAAGATTTAAATCGAAAGATAAGTTTGAGCGCTTGGACCCGATTCAGTAGCAAATGAAGCTATTAGTAGGTAGAGTAGGTAGATTGAAGGATGTAGACTTTGCGAAGTGAGTTTAGACTTATTAGAGACACGTGTTGAGAGGTTCTCATGAAGATTACTTGTCTATAGATTTTAAGTCTAAAGATCTTGTCTAAAGTGTTGAATTTAAGTAAAACTTAATTCAAGCTAGACAGTCTTTGAGCTAAGAATTTTGTTTTTTAATGTAAAGGTGAAGTTTTCCTTGGATGATGAAATGTTGAACCTGAAAGTTAATGAAGTTTCAATAACAATAATTGGTATGGATCTGGAGTGTAGACTTCAAGTCTTAAGTGTACCTGTAGGCCTACCTGAATGTACTGTACGTCTAAAAATAGAAGATTCTTTAATAGAATGGAATAGAACGCAACTGTTGACAGTAATAATTTTTGAACAAATTGAACTAACAAAGAACAATGTGTATGTAATAGAGTAGTCCTTGTCTACTATATACCTTCATTACTGTCAGCTGTAACATGTTTATGGAGCATGCTTCTTTACAAAAATCACATGACCTGTAAGTTCACTTGAAAGTAGACTTCTATAGTGTGGTCCACGTTATAATGTCAGTATTTTATTAACATTGGTATAGCTATCCTTGTCTATCATTCGACAAAGCAGATAGCCCTTTTCTTTTCTACCTCCGCAACGCTATCTTTTTCAACAATGTAGAAATCATAATCTTTAATCTCAATCATTATCAAAATTTATTATTAAACCATTAAAAAATTAATTTTCGAGACGAATAAAATAAAATTGATCATTTTCAATAAGGTTAATATTACATCAGATATACCGTCATCAGCTATACTTTATAGAAGACAGTGGTAAGGAAGGGAATCGGCAACGCGGTTCTGTTATTTTTCTCTACTCCCATTATAACGTAAACCTCACTAAAGACTAGAAGAAAGCTCTTCTTGTGATCTTTGAGATTGCAATATTAATAATTGGAAGATAACAAGGACTTGAAATGTCGTTGAGTATAGACTAGAAATGTACTATTGAAGAAAGTACATTCCAAGGTGGCTGGCTACATGGATGGCACAATAGATCTACTAAATTATTGTAAGAACTCAAAGCTAAAAGTCAAATTATGTATTATCAATAAATCTCGGCCAAAAATAATAGTCGATGAATACCTTAATTAGTACTTCAGTACTGTAATTATAAACTGTTAAATCATTCAAATAGTCAGATCCATAAAAACGCTCATGTAAATTCTTTACATTTGTGTTTATAAAATCTTCAGATCATAGTTCACACTTAAAACGTGTGGATTACATTCTTTTGTTACTTCTATGAAGTAAAATTATGAAGAAATGTATAATAATTACATTATCACATTACATTATTCAAGAAGTAATGTTTGTACTATTTGATTTTGTTTTTGACACCATTTTTGCATTTGATTATATTTGTAAGTTTAAATAATTATTGTAAAATATTGTTGTCCACACTAAAGAGCATCAGTGGTGTTGTTTGTTAATAGCACTATTTTTTGTATGTTAACTGAAGATTAAAGAGAGCAATTATTAATGTTTAGTTTATTTCCAAGTAGCCTATTGATTGTGACTGTTGTAAGTTGACACAGCGTGTCCCACTTTTCTCTAAAATACTTATTCTTGTATTTGGATGTGTTTTCGATGTTTGTCGTTCAATTAGGTATAGTGGAGAAGAGTATTTGCCAGATGTAGAAGATAATCAAAAGTATAGAAAAAATACAAAAATCTGCTAGTTGTTCACCAGCCATCAAACCTTTATATTTTCCATCTAAATCAAATATAAACAACAATTGTAATAACTGTTTTTTCAAGAGAATTTGTTCAGTTTTAAGTTTACAATGGTACATAATTATTGGCCATACGGTACCGCATGCAACCGAAGAAATTCCTCAAATAATGTAATATCAGACAATTATCAATGGCCGGCCATGTTAGCCAAGGCGACTGAGGCCTTGCACCCTTCAGTCTCCCAGCGCTACCAGGGGCCTATTTCACAAAGGTACAAGTAGTATTGTTACCAACCATGGTTAGGAACAAGTACTTGTAGTTACAAGTTTACATGTACTCACGTTTCACAAAGATTTATGATCTACAATTTTACAAGTCTACAAGTACTTCAATAGTAAACATAACCTATTTTCATGATGATTTCCTTTTTTCATCCTTCATAAAGGTTACTTGTATTTTTCAATAATTACTTTGAAAATATTTGAAAGCAATATAATGTTTTTTGTACAGTCTACTTCATTTATTGCTGAATTTGTAACCTACACAGTATATGTTCTCCGTATATATATAGTAAATGTACTATATATAATGTATACTATATTATACTGTGTATATATACTATAGTACACATAGGTAACCTATGAGGTAACACATTAATAACTATTTTGGAAATTTATTAAATTCAATTTCCTGATGCATATATTTCCAAAATAATGAATTTTAGAGGAATATAGGGCATTTTTGATTATTAGAAATATATTTATTGAATATTTAAAATCATTTTAATGATCACTGTAAATCCTTTACATAGCTTTCCACTTCGGTAGAAATTTCATAGTTACGAACAAGTAATTTCGACAAAAATTGTTGGCTACAATGAAAATCTTTGTGAAACACTTGTTCGTAACAAGCAAATCACTTGTAAACTTGTACAAATTCATTGTAACTACAAGTTTACAATTCTGCTTTTGTGAAACGCTAGTAATCAGCTGTTCTCCAAAACCATGGTTGGCAACAAGACTTGTAACCTACTTGTACCTTTGTGAAACGGGCCCCTGGCCGTGGGTTCGTATCCCGCCGGTAGGCATGGACGTTTGATCAAATCAGCACCATCGCACAAGCAAAACCATCTTGTGATGGGCATCAACCGCAATAAAAATATACAGATTGATTATAAATGAATACTGTATCAGGGTTCTCAACTCAATTAAAATATGTTTTTATATTCCGAATCGTATTATATTAGGCCACTAGTTGATCACCAAGTGTCCGAGCCGGGTCGCCAACACCTCACCTCGCGTCGCCAGCCCGGCAGCCAATCATGATATCTCACTGTTGTCTCAGCGAGTTTTACTCACGGATAGACAGGGAAGTCATAGTAAATCAGACAGGGAAATATGGCAAGTTACTGGTGGCTAGAGATTTTCATTACCGTACGTAACTTACTTCCTATTTTATTTAAATTCAGTACAATTACGTACAAATTGAGAAAAATGTACAGGAGAATCTGGAGACCAACATGTGATAAAGGATTGTGGAGAGTCAGATTTAATAGTGAGATGGAGCAAGAAATATTACGCGATTCAAAAAAGCCAGAAAGATTGAATGGCTTGGACACTTGGTCAGTCAGAATGAGTGCCGGTTGCACAATAAATCCGGTTAAATTTTAATCTTTGATTCCACGAGAACCAACCAGAGAAGCCCTCTTATCATGCCTTTTCTGATTGGTTTTCGTGAAACTAATCCCGGTTAAAATTTAACCAGATTTTGTGCAGCCAGGCCTTAAGGTTAAAATGGTGCCATATCAAGACTGCTGGAAGAATGAATGCTTGGAACAAAAAAGAAAGGTTGACCACGGACAAGATGGCTGAACGACGCGATTGGTGACCTCCGTGTGTTGGGTGTGGCAAACTGGCGACAGAGTGCACAGGATAGAGACGAATGGAGGCGCTATGTTGAGGGGGCCAAGTCCACCTAGGACTGTAGAGACGGATAAAGCAAGTACCGGTAACCTAAAGTACAATTAAAAATAATTGATAAGAAGTGTGGGAATAAAAATAACTTGCCGTATTTACTTCCTATTTAAAAGCTGGATTTGCACAAAACTGTGACAGTTAAAATATAATTCCCACAAGTTTAATTAAAAATAATATTCTCTTTGGCCTTTGCACTGGGGAAACACAAGCACAGAATAGATACAGAATGGAAACTTGTAATCAAACGCCTATCTAACTAATGCTTTTTACATGACCCCAATACTAAACACGTCACGTGACCTTGGGAAGTTCCAATCCTGGTCTTCTGATTGGCTCGTGGCAGTGAACGAGATCAATTGATCCGGATCATTAAAGAACAGTATACATACAGTATGGAAACTTGGCTAGTACCCTGACGCCAAAATCCGCCATCTTGTTAGGAAGCACCGCATTGTAATAGTATTGATTGTAGGTTCGGATCACTCTAATGATCCGGATCAATTGATCTCATTCACTGCCACGAGCCAATCAGAAGACCAGGATTGGAACTTCTCAAGGTCACGTGACGTGTTTAGTATTGGGGTCATGTAAAAAGCATTGGTTAGATAGGCGTTTGATTACAAGTTTCCATTCTGTATCTATTCTGTGACCTGGCGCGACTAAAAAACTTTCTCGTCAATTCGAAGGTATTATTTATAGCTAATTTGAATGATATGAGATGTTATAAATATTTGATATTACTCGTATTGCTAATTGAATAAAAATTCATTTTGTTCGTAGCCAATACGGCTTAGCAAGCAATGTAGTGTCAGGTGGTTATTGATGTAACTATAAAATACAACGCGCATGTGCTAACGTTGGTGCTGTGATCACAGAATAGGTACAGAATGGAAACTGTCAATAAAACTAACCAATGCTTTTTAGTTTTTAAACATTAAGAGAAATGCCAAACCGTCGACTTGAATCTTAGACCTCACTTCGCTCGGTCAACAATACAACTTAAATACAATAAATAGAAGTCCCATCCAGATAATTCAAAAGTAACACAATAAAAAATTCTTAGACATAGCCTAAGAGTTGATAGTTATTATCTTAAGGTGAAAACATCTTAATCTTATTGTAGGCACTTGTCGAACAGATTAAAAATAATGAATTTGTTGAAGTTCTGACACTGTGTTACTTGTAAATATTTGAAAAAACACTTACTTTTGTTGGGGTATTGAGGAATGCATTTCACTCCTGAAGAGGAGCTTCATCAGTCTGACACCAGGGGCGCTTGCTCTTATGGGTTGGACTGTGTGGCCAAAATGTGGGAAAATATTACATTTGATTTGAAGTTAAGTTGATCATTTAATAAGTTGGATTTGTCATAGTGGAGGTGTTTAAAAATTTTGTATTGTTCTAGTGTGTTGAGTCTCTGGCTTTTTTGAAGAATGTGTAGGATTTTGATATCTGTTTGTATGTTTTTGTGATTGTGTCCTGTGGCTATTATATGTTCTGCATATGTAGATTCTGAATTTGAATTTACTGCTTTTACGTTATGTTTTGAATTTACTGCATTGTATCTCATTTTGAAGCTATGGCCGGTCTGTCCAATATAGAATTTTTGGCATGTATTACATTTTAGTTTATAAATTCCTGTCTTTTCAAATTGTGAGCTGTCTATTTTTTGTGTTTTTAGTTGGGTTTTCAAGTTGTTGTTGGTTCTAGATGCTGTTTTGTAGCCTGATTTTTTGAATATGTTCGCTATGGATTGTGATTTTTGATTGAAATATGTAAGTGTGACATATTTGTTGGGATTTGGGGGTTTCTGTTTCTTGTTTTTAATTTTATGTAGTATTTTGTCCATTACATTGGATGAGTAGCCATTGTTTTGTGCCAGATATTTTATAGTGTTCAATTCTGTCTGGTAATCTTCTTTTGTAAGTGGAATGCTTATTAGTCTATGGATCATGGAGTTAAAGGCAGCAAGCTTGTGTTGTGGTGGATGATTTGATGTTTCATGTATGAGTGTATATGTCATTGTGGGCTTTCTGAAAATACTAAATCTTGGTTTGTTGTCCTGTTTTGATATGGAGAGGTCCAGAAAGTTTAGGGCATTGTTGGTTTTATACTCTGCAGTGAAATGTATGTTTTTGTGTATTTTGTTCAATTCTGAGAGGAGTTGATCACATTGTCTGGCATTTCCTTTGAAGAGTAGTATTAAAGTTGGTTTCCTTTGTAGAGTATGAAACCAACAAGGCCCTAAACTTTCTGGACTTTCTGAAATAAAAAATAATGATCACAAATTCCATTCCCGGAAAAAGTTTAGTAAGGAACACTAATATACCAAGTATAGAAAGTATACTAATATAGTAAGTATAGAAAGGAACACTAATATACTTTTATCTAGAATAGTCTGCCAAAAATTGAATGTCCATAACAATTGATATTTGCTGTTTAATATACAGAAATATATTCATTTAATTGAATAAATATTGTATTGCAAAACTTATCTACTATTATAATTATTTATCCCATTAACAAATATCAAGTTCAGTGTCACAGTATTGATACTATATCATTCATAGTCATATTATTTCTAGTGAATTTCCATTCTCAAAAACATTCTAAAAAACATTTGTTTTTTACTCAGAGGTGTTAGTAAGGGATGATGTTGATTATTCAACTGATACTTTTATTAGCGTTGTCCAGTCAGCGATAGAAGGCAATACATGGATCAAATCAGTAACAGCTAAAAACAGGAAAATAAAACCTTGGATAACTCAGAGCCTTGTTAATTCTATTAGATTCCGAGACAAATTAAGCAAAAGGGTATTAAGGCAACCTTTCAATATTCAATTGCTTCAGCAATACCGCACTTATAGGAACATTTTACATTCAACAATCAGAAATGCAAAAACAAACTACTTTAAGGAAAAAATTAATAGTGCAGGAGGGAATCCTAAAAAGTTTTGGTCAGTGGTAAATGAGTTGGCATGCAGGCCGGGTGTGGCTGGGGGATTCCCCTTGGCACAGTTTCACGGGGATGGGGTGCCATCAGAGTCGGACATCAAGCGAATTAGTAATTCATTCAATAATTTCTTTTCAAATGTTGGAGCTCGCTTGGCGGGTGCAATTCCGGAGCATGGTCCACTATTGGTGAGTGATGTAGATCATTCTACCGATGTGACTTTTGAGTTGCAACCTGTGACACGACTTGATATTTTTAAAATAGTCAAGAATATGCGGGGAGGCTCTGCTCCGGGTCAGGATGGCATCCATACTAAATTTATTAAAGAACACATAAATGCTGTGATCGAGCCTCTCTCCCACATTATTAATGAAAGTATCTGAACAGGCAAATTCCCAAATGCATTCAAAATTGCCAAGGTCATTCCCATTTTTAAATCCGGCTCTAAATCTTCAATCAATAATTTTCGGCCCATTTCCATGTTAAGTGTATTTTCCAAAATTCTTGAAAAAATTGTTAAAATTCAATTACAGTCTTATTTAGAATCAAATAATTTGTTAGTTTCCAATCAGTATGGCTTCAGATTAAACAAGAATACATCAAATGCTCTGTTCGATATCACCAGCGAAATAGTGCAAAAGGTGGGCGAAGGTAATAATGTACTTATTACCTTCCTTGATATTGCCAAGGCATTCGATGCTGTGTACCGACCAAAACTATTGCAGAAATTGGAATGCTGTGGGATCAGAGGTGTGACACTGCAATGGTTTCAAAGCTATCTACATGAACGGAAACAGACCACCTGTATTAATAATATTTCCAGTGATATGTATAATGTAGATTACGGTGTGATTCAGGGAAGCACACTAGGCCCTTTGCTTTTTCTGGTCTACATCAATAACCTCAGTAAAGTTCCCCTAGATAGCAAGATATTTCTCTTTGCAGACGACACTGCAGTTGTATCATTTGGGACTACCTGGGAGGATGCTTTCAGTAAGGCTACCAAGGATCTCTTTGGTGTCAGGAAGTGGCTCGACCAGAACAAACTTACTCTGAATGTTGACAAAACTAAGTATTTGCCTATTTATTTCAAATCAAACAGTTGCCCGGTTCAGGAGATCCTCAGGCTCCACTCATGTGATGACTATCAGTCCACTACGTGTGACTGTGGGGTATTGCAGCGAGTGGAGCAGTACAGGTACCTTGGCATTCTGATTGACCACAAACTAAGCTGGGCTCCACAAGCTATTTCACTGAAGCAGCGAGTGCGCAAAATGATATATGCCTTCAGACAGCTAAGAGAGGTCCTCCCTTTACATCAACTGCGGGTGGCATACTACGCATATATCCAGTCAGTTCTTATGTATGGTGTCATAGCTTGGGGTGGAGCCTCCTCGTTTGCCTTGGAGCCGGTGGCGGTGGCACAGCGAGCAGTCATCAAGACATGTCTCAGGTGAGACAATCGCTACCCATCTTATCTTGTTTACCAAGAGTTTCAAGTTTTTAATATTAGACAGCTTTACATACGTGTTTTAATGAATTACATATACTACAACAAACACTTAATTTTCAATAATTTAGCTCATAATCATAATACAAGAAATCTAATTAACTTTGGTATTGCTCATCCCCGACTCCTACATAACTGCTTTAAAAATAATAGTAAATACATATGTCATATATTATATAGAAACGTTCCCAATCATTTAAAACAGTCTGAAAATTACAGTATTAACACCTACAAGCAACATTTGAGTAGATGGTTATTAGAAATTGGCAGGGATGCTGCAGAGCAACTGATTCAATCCGCCTTCTTATTCAGAACTTAGTGAATTTGCCATTTATAATGATTAAGTATAGCCTTTAAGCTACTATTTATATATTTGTCTATATATACTTATTACCAGTATGGAATTTCATTGTGTGCAATTCATATTCTCGATTTGCTGATGAATGTTAGTTAATTCAATTGAAATAGTTTTAATTATATGTACAACATGAGAACATAATGTCAATCAACTTGAAAGAACTCACTCTCCACTCACAGACTCAAGTCTTTGTGGAGAGTATTCACTGTTAAATGTGTTAATGAATTTCATAAATTTGTATTATGTTTTGTGAATAAAAAGTTATTTGATTTGATTTGATTCTCTATTTATCAATCATTTTTGACATGATTTTACCAATAATCTATTCAGAGAATCAGGTTATTCATTGTGCATGAATTTATTCTGATATTACGGAGAGCTTCAGTATCTAGTTATAGCATTATAGAAAACGAATAATAAACATATGGGATGAATAAACGGTAATCAACACTGCTGAGAAGTGAAGGCTTTGTTTCAAGTGGAGCCTGTGACATTTGTATGTCTGTCTTTGCAATAATTATGCCTAAAGCAAGGCCAAGCTATAGAAGTATAATTCAAATGTATCAACATTATAAGCCTCGGCCAAGCCTTGTTTGATTATGATTAATTATTAATTTGTAATGAATTTTGAATAGCCTCTCATTTTTTATAGGGGAGCTGATTCACTCATTTATTCTGTAAACCCTTTTTTTTAGTAAAGCTTTTAAATCAAATTTGACTACTTCTGATGGGAACGATATCTTCAATGAATCAATTCATAGTAGCCAAATACTTCTTATTGTGAATCTGCAATAATTGTGGTGTTTTTTATTTTATATTACAATGTTTTAAATGTATACTGTACCATGCAGAATCGAAACATATTCAATTATTTTGAAGTAAGGTAAGTCAAGATTACAGTACAAACTACACCTATGTTCCTGATTGAATAACACATATAAGCCCAGTTGCACAGAAGTATGTTGAATTTCAAACATGATATGGAGTGGCCGTAGTCGATTGGACTTGCTGCTGGCTTTATGATTCAGAGGCCTGGATTCAAATCCATTGAGGACATAAACACGGGTTTGTAATCACCTATATGGGTGATTTACCCCAGTCCATGTTTTGAACATTATCAGATTTTATTTGACCGACTTGGTAAATCCTAGCATTAATAACACTCAAAAATTTTCGTCAGAGTTGGAAACATATTTTATGTTTTGGTGAGTCTCCCTTTTCTTTTATCCTACATCATAATTCAAACATAAATCGTATTAGCATTCAACTAGTTTGAAAAAAATCATATGGCTTTTTTCAACATTACTGTATTAATTCATCAATGCTTATGGTCTATTCTGAATAATTTAGAACTATCGTAATGTAAAGTAAAAATATCCTGAGAATATTATTTCTTAGTGAGCACCTAGGTGCTGCAATCCATACGGTAGCCTACAGTAGTTTTCCACAAATTGTTATCAGTGAGAAGTTAGTGGTATTCGAGTTTTATAAGTATATAAATAATAAAATTGGTATTATCAGTTTTGTCCAAATACTTATTTTCAACTAGAGCCATTTATAATACCTTAATCATTCGTAAATAATGATGAGAAAATGCATAAATTGGAATGACCTAATTTGAAATGTTCAATCCAAGATGGCTAGCGCGGGAAAAAAGTGGTGTCAGAGTGTACCAATGAGCACAGACACAAAGTAGAAGGAATTTTTTCTCTGTGGCACAGAGCCTATAATTGTTTTGTCTCCACGATCCTCCTTGTGGCAACCCTTTCCTCCTATCATCCCACCACAGAATAGGTACAGAATGGAAACTGTCAATAAAACGCCTATCTAACCAATCCTTTTTACATGGCGCAAATACTATATAAAAACACGTCACGTGACCTGGGGAAGTTCCAATCCTGGTCTTCTGATTGGCTCGTATCAGTGAACGAGATAAATTGATCCAGATCATTGAAGTGATCCGAACCTACCATCAATACTATAGTATTTTTTTATAGCGAAGTTTCCATACTGTATGTATACTGTGATCCTACAATGCCATTATAAAGTGGGCCTTGAGGTCTTTGACCTCACTATCACAGAATATACAGAATGGAAACTGTCAATAAAACGCCTATCTAACCAATGCTTTTTACATGACGCCAATACTAAACACGTCACGTGACCTTGGGAAATTCCAATCCTGGTCTTCTGATTGGCTCGTGACAGTGAACGAGATCAATTGATCCGGATCATTGAAGTGATCCGAACCTATCATCAATACTATTACAATGCGGCGCTTCCTAACAAGATGGCGGATTTTGGCGTCAGGATATAGCCAAGTTTCCGTACTGTATGTATACTGTGTCACTATAGCCAAGCAAGACCATCTATAAAATATTATTATACAATTGTGTATTGTAGATGGTCTTGAGCCAAGTTTCCATATTGTACTGTTCTGTAATTCCCCAGTGACAAGTTCCAAAGTATTCGGACAATACTTTGGTCCGATTGTGAATGGCCAGTATTCAATTGAAAAATATTTATCAAGTAAGTACTTGGGATTTAGATAATATTTCTCAATTGTCCGCAACTATTTCATTTCTATAATTGCACAAAATCGATGGTATCAATCTTCAATATTATACAGGCTTTGGATTGCGGTTCGAATAGTGGTGACGACAAACGTAGATTTTAGTTGCAGTGGCAGTGGATTGCGGAATTGTCGAATAATTTGCGCACGCAAAGTATTACCACAGGCAGATTTACCAAACAATTTATAGAAATTTTCCAATAATTCAAGTCGTGATTATAAAGCAAAACGGTTATTATTATCTTATCTTGCTTTTTTTGTGCTGAATTGACTAGTTCCGTAATGTAACTTATTTTTTTAGTGGTAGTGCTTAGCTGTGATTGTTCAGACAGGTATACTCTTGCTGCCCCTTTCATTTGCTGCTGTTTCATTATTTTGTAAAGTAGTTGTTCAAATTAATTATGTCGTTGGAAACAGATGTTAAATCTACTATGTGTCCTGATATTATGGAAAGTTCAGGTATGTTGAACTCATTAATAATTTGAAGAAATAATGAAATTCATTTTGATTTGTTTGAGTCAATAAACTTGAAGATACGTAAAGAAATCAAATATAATTTAGAGTAACTTTTGGAATAATCCTCTGTATTCACTTGAACTTACTAAAATCCTTTTAATATTCAATATAATAATTGTAAAAATACTAGTAATGGAAAATTGTGAACAAAATATAGTGTTAAAATTATTGTTTAGCATTTCATCAAAACCGATCACCATAACCTCAAAACAATCATTCTGAACCTCATTTCAAATGGGCATAATGTTTAGTGAAGTAATTCTATTTTTACATAAAAATTGATCTTATATAAATTACAATAGTTTTAATATTTATATCTTGAGGTTGCAAATGAACTAATAAGATAATAATAATGTATTCCAGAACTTGGCAACATGTTTTGGTATGTATGGTATTCCCTTTATGCTTTTAATGCTGAACTCCTAAATAATTAATTTACTTCGAAACAGTAAAACTAACTTATAGGGACACTTCAAGGACCAAAATTTTAAACTCACAATGTTTGACATAATGATCGAATTTTCTCTTTAGTTAGGCCTACGACAGTTCATTTTTCTCAGCTTGTCAAGGCGTTTCAAAATCATGTATAATAGGCCTAAATGAAAATTGTTAGAAAAAAGAAATTCATAATTGATTGTATTTTCAACCCAAATTTTTTTAAAATGTCTGGGGAAGACACCAAGCTCCAGCAAGGCAGAGCCAGTATGGCCAGGTGAATGGCCAGAACAGAAAACCTAATTACAGGAAGGGATATTTCATCAGGCCCAGTTCCTCTGCCAACATTCAGAGCTTCCAATCTGCATTGAATATTGATTGGAGTAATGCAGCAGGATGGAACTAACTGGTTTCAACCAAAATCAAATGTCGGGACATTAACCGTGTCCTGCACAAAAATAGATGAAAAATAATCAGCGATGAGTTCACACTACTTATCAACAGGAGTTGCAGCACTTCTTGTGTCCAGTCTCATAAAAGTAGGTCTGGCTGAGCCTTTTCTCAAACCATCCACATGAGTCCAGAAAGATTTAGAATTGTCTAAATAAATTCCTCTAATCCAAGTAAATAGTTATGTATAACACCTTCTTGTCAAAACACGACATTGATCCCTCAAATTGCAAAAAACTTCATAGAGCTGAATACTACCAATTGCCTTATACTTTCTATGAGCAGTTTTCTTGGCTACAATCAATCTTCTTAATTCAATGGAACCACTTAGGGAAACTAGAGACATGAACCTTTCTCATGAGTGTGAACCTCTTGATGGTCAAGCTCATATACCTACAGAAATTACTGAAATGTTCCTCAGCTCTAATGTTATCATCAAAATTTGCAACTGGGTAATTCATATTCTGAAACTAAAAATATGGAAGCTAAATCGCACTTGTGAAAATCAGGTATTTGTTTTACATAGCAGGGTTGTGTCCACCTCCTGTTCCAGGAGTATGTGATGAGTGCCTTTGAGGATGCCTGCCAGGTCGATTGTCTTTATTTAGACCTCTCAAAGGCCCTTGACAGAGTT